>NC_042495.1:73018583-73169125 GCF_005508785.2 Acyrthosiphon pisum | reverse complement strand
ATTTTAATAATTCACAAGTAAACATATTTCTGGCTACAACATTTTGGCGCCCCTAAAATACTGGCGCCCGGGGCAGTTGTACCGAGGGCCCCCCCCCTAAATGCAGCTCTGGAACAGGCCTACCTTTTTTAGATATTGGTTCACCCTCGAATTGATGGTTGAAGCTGTCTGACTACTCTTGTAAATGTAGAAAAAAATATATATGCATAATTTAAGCATAAAAAACTATACACATTAGTCTTAACGAAAAACATTGAATCATGGATATACTTTTGCAGGTGTCAGTTTAATACAATACAATTTTAACTGTGTACATTTCTGTTTTATTTAAATAAACTTGTATGATGAGATGTATTTTAGCTCAATGAAATGTAGATAAGATGCTGTTCCTACCTGCAGTCGTACTCGTGCATGCGACCATAATATTATAATAATATATGTACAATATGTATATATATGTGATTTGTAAATCGTTATCTCGCACGTCTCAACGAATGGATATTTCTTATAGTTGCTTGTGATTATTTTACTTGTGCTTACTGTTTGCATGTTATGTTTACGTACTAGCCTAGCTTACTTAATTTACTTACTAATGATATCTTTTTTAGTTTTATGCCAACAGTAGCACAGATTAAAATACCTATCGTCATAATATGCGATTTTATATGTTTTTTTTTTATTATTAGGTTTGAGACTTTGAGGACTGAGTTTGTTAGCTTGTAGGTTGGTAGGATTGGTACCAGTGGCGTGCGCAGAATTTTTCAGTGGGGGGGGGGACTTGAAAATTAGATACAATTTTATTTTTATTGTGTCCAGTCTAATAATTTCAGACGTTTATTTGAGGTATTTTAAAATGTAACTTCTCAACTTTTCTGGTAGAAAAAATGCTCCGATCATAAACTTCAATGCCTGATGTATGTTTTTGAAAGCAAATTAGATCTAGTTGGTACTTTCAGGAGGTCGAAATTTAAAATGCTCAGTGCTTTTAAAATAATTGGAGAAAAAAATGAAAATGTATTAAATTTGTTTTGTAACCATGGTTACAATCTGCAGATTGGTTATACCGTCCTTTCTTAGATTGTATTTGATTAATTAAATTTTTTTTCTTCTATAAATATCAATAAAAAAATATTTATCCGGTCAAAAAGCTTAAAAATGTAATACTTACGTAAGTTTTTATTATAGCTAAAATATTAACGATACATACATGCATAGTTATTTTTAATAAGCATTTAAAGTTCAAATTTCGTCAAAACTACAGTTAATTTGTAGTTCAAAACTTATAAAATATTAAATGTGTAAAACTAAGGCTAGTCAATTTAATACAAGTAGTTCATACTTTTACCGTAAAATTACAGATAATTTTAGAAAAATTGGTATGCAAATACTATGTTTTTTTCCAACAATTAATTCATTCTGGTAAGACGTATATGGAATTAACGTCTTGCTTATTTTAGTTGATAGTTGAAACTGTATAGTGGGGACGGCTGGTACGACCGGTTAAGAACACGTGTATCTGTAGCAAGGGTTTTGCGCACTACAAACCCGGGTGGTCACCCATCCGAGAACTGGTGGCAGCGGCCGTTGCTTATTCTCAATCATGTCGCGTGATTGATTTCAGCCACTGTGTCGCGCCGAGCCGCATTATATGTTTCAATAAGGTGCAATAATATGTTGTAAATATTTATTGATACTTACTTTAACTGCTCTCAGATTGAAACAACAAATATTCTATAAAATTGCATTTGTAAAAACTTAGTTGTATGTCATAATATAAAAAATATATTAATTATTACTTGGCATGGCTTGATGGATGTAATCTGTCACGCAGCGTGATTAAGGGTAAGTAACGTCCGCTACCACTAGTTCCCGGATGGGTGATCACCCGGGCTTGTAGTGGCAAGAACCTTGCCAACCATTCTAAACGTACCACCCATACCAACCCTACCAACCGTAATCCCTATACAATAGCCAATTGCCATAGATGCCGGGTTCAAGTTTAATAAAATTAAAAATATTTGGCATTACTTCATATTATGATCATATTGTTATTTATTTATTTATTTATTTATAAGTATATAAAGGCTGAAAGGCTATTTAAAAATACAATGGCTATGATAATATTATAGGTAATAATATACTCATTACAGAAATAGTGATAAATATAACAGTTGTAAGTCTAGGGTGTGGATTTTTATGCATTAAAAATTCAAAAATATGTAATTAAAAATACAAGATATGTAAAAAAAAATTATAAAATGAGCATATTAAATAATTACGTAAATATAAATTATACAACACTACATTATATTATTATTTTATTAACATTACTTAGGGATACATTAAAATTAAGTATTTATTCATTGGAGTTAGGATATACTTCGCCGTCAACAAAACAATTGACAATCATATACTTTTTTAAGTTGGCAAAAGTAAATTGACGTCGATTAGGACACAATATGTTTTTATAGCGGCTAAAAGACCTTTCCACGTCGACGGAATTTTTAGGAGAAAATTTAAAAGCCCCTAATTCAGCAAGACTAAATTGAAAAGAAGTTTGCGTATCGCTGCCGTTGTGAATGTTTGCTTCAAGCTTCAAGTGTTTTTAAACCTGAGTTTTTACTAAATACTTGTTCAAATTTTTTCTTAATTTTTATTAGGACCTCCCCAGGGGCTTCTTTTAATTTACTTTTATCGAAACGCGTATAGCGATAACTATAGGCCGATAACGTGTGAACTATGAATTAATGTCAGTGGACTATAATGGACTAATAATAGTCGCAACTCGTGATTATAATATTAGCACACGGACAGATTGGAGAAGATAACAACACACAATATAAAACGGCGATACATTACTAATTTTGTAAATAGCTCAATATTTAACAAAAATATGTAATACAAGTAAAATACGTAATTCAGATTAAATATGTAAAAACATGCAATATCAACCATAGCTTAAAATAATTAGATAGTCCTGTAACATATTTCTATAAAGGAATCATTCGTGACAAATATGTAAATAAATACAAATCCGCACCCTCGTTATAACATTAAAATAATATTTTAAGTAAATTTAAATAATATACTATAATAGTAGTGGGGAGCAGCTAACGTGAGTTCCATGATATATTTTATTATTTTTTTATGCATAAAAAATATCTATACATTACTTATACATAAATATTTACTTAAAATATTTCATTATATTTCTTATAATCATTCTTTTCTGAAAATGATAAGTTACAAATAATAAAAAATTGTGTTACCTACTCAGATCAAAAAAGAATATTAGGTACCTAATGATAATAAGATTTACCAACATTATTTTACATTTATACTATAGAACAAATTGAATAAAAAAACTTTTGTAAGATCATGAATAAATAATATATGAGAAAACTAAAACGCAACAAAGTTATAATTATATTATTGTAATATATGACGTAGGTATATCAACATAATATAACAAAATAATAAATTCACATTAAAATAGTATGTAACAATCGTTTATTGTAAAATGCATTTTAAATTACTAACTAACTGCCTTCGGATCACTGGATATAATGCAAAGATTCTTTTCAAGAGAAATAAAAAATATTGACAATTTCTAACCATGTGATTTGAACTAATAATGCATTGACAAGACGTATAGATAATTATGAATTGTGATTTTAATAGAATTCTTGAGCAAATAAAAATATGTTTTATTGAAATAACTTGTATACACAACTTTTTATTAACATACTTAGATTCTATAACTTTAAAAATGTCATATTATCAGCTAAAATGAAAAACCTTAAAATATAATGAATAAACTTCATGTGATTTACATAAATAAATTGAAGAAGTCGAATTAAAATGCAAAAATGACTTTACAGATTCTCCTCGTATCTATAATTTTATGTAAATATACTTAATGGAAAAATACTACACATAAATTGACTAAAATACGCCTAATAAGAAATACAGTCTAAGATTGGAAATATATTTTTAAACTCTTTACACATTTATACGTAGACTACAAATTTATCAAGGTTTTTTAGATTCACAGGAGTAATACATTTTACAATAATGTGTTTTTTTTCGATCATCATTTTTAAGAGTAGGAGGGTTTGAAACATCGTATATACCTTCTCTATAAATTTATATTAGACACTAATGGTACTTTACAGAAGTCATTTATGGAATTTCATAGTAGTTTTTCTGTAAATTCCAAAAAAATTACCGAAAAACTATTGTGAAAACAATGCAATTGTTTTAAAAAGTTATATTTATGTATCGAATTTGTTAATATTATATATTATTATTAGATAAACATTTTAAAAAACCATAAATTAGATTCCTGCTTGAAATAACAATTTTGAAATTAGTTTTGTAGAATTAAAATTGACGGTGGTTCAGAAGAAAATCATTTTAGGAATCCCCCTGAAAACTAATACAACATTTAAATTATTTGATCGTGCATCATTTTCAAAATAATAGATTTATCACGTTTTACTTGCTTATTTAAAAAAAAAAAAAACGGGAACAACACTTTAATCTTTAAGGTAGATATTGAGGTTTCTTATAATTAGATTTAGTTATAGTACTTTGGGAGGGTTTTCTATTTTGCTATCAAAAATTGATCTTTTGTATAAACTTGAAATTTTTACCAATTATTAAATAAATTATTAAATATATTTTTTTTATAAGAATTTTAAGTTCAAATTTCGACGCGTAAAGATCATGAAAATGTGCAAATTATTTTGTATGAGAAATTCATAAAAGTGTTTGTTTTTAAATCTAATATTTGAAAATATAATACAATATTCCTTATAAGTTTGTCTACCTTTATCAAAAAAAAAAAAAAATGTCTACAAAAAAAGTCAAGTTTAATTTTTATGAGCGTTTGAGGTTCATATTTTTACAACATTGGATACCTACTCGATTTCTCATGTAGCGATTTTATTATTTTGTTGTTATTCAAAAAAAAAATAACTGTAAATACATGAAAATTTCACTGAATGTTTATATTCTCATTTTCTATACACGATACAATTTTTAAAAATATTTGACTCATTTTAAGCTGTTAACGGAAAATTTCAAATTTAAATTTTTTAGTTTTTTTTTTTTTATAAATACCGATACAATGTTATTTATTGAGTAAAAAAGCGTGAAAAATTAATACAAGGCTCCTGCTATTTTGTCACAATCGTAGATGAAAAATATTAAAATACATGTGCACGTTTTTTCTTTATGTAATCGTTTAAAGTTCAAATGTTGACGTGTTTTATCAAATTTAATATTTACAAATTATTTAGTTTATTTATAAAATATTCAACTTTTATGACTAAGGATTAAAAATGTAAAGCAAAGTTCCACGTAAATAGGTTAAATATAAATTACCCTATTCAAAATTATATCATAAAATATACTTAGTAACATCATAGGCTGACTGACCGTCTTCGCTCAGAATCGTTTTTTTGTCTCTCGATATTATATTATCATGGAATTGTAATTTAACACAATCAATTACAGTGACCCACTTCTAACCTACTGTATAGCAGAGCGACAACCACTTGCCCACTTTTTTTTATATTAAAAACTTAGGTTTAAAAATATACTTGAAAGTTTAATATTATAAGATTCATCATAAGTTTTTATTACTTCCTAAAATTTGAAAAAAAAGGTAAGGGTAAATCCTTACATTTTTTATGAGAGTTTGAAGTTTAAATTTTGGTGACATTGGATATTTAAACGAATCTTAATGGTTTTTTCTCTAATGATTTTAGTTATTATGTTGGAAAAAAAATAATCTTGGAAACGTGATATTCTCGTATTGGTGTTTATTATTATTTTGAATTCACAATGCAATTTTATAAATATTCAGATCTATTTAAAGCTATTCACGCCGTTCTATACATTGATATTGACTTATCTATTAGCTATAAGCTAATAGTTTACAATATAATATTGCAATAATTAAATTAAATAATATTTGCTATGTTTTTGTTAAAAATAAGTTAATCTATCCTATTCGTAAATGTAGTAAAGTTTTCTTGATACCTCCGTGTCTTAAGGAACCGAAAAAAATATTTGACATATCAAAACTTTAAGTTCATGAAGCGATTCAAAATATACCTAATATTTTAAATAAAAAGTATGTTTATTTTAACAGAAATCATTATTTATAATTTACAATTTATTCATAATATGTATGTAATTAGTAATTACTTATATTGTATAGGCACATGTACTAGTAAATATTTTTATTTATAATAAGCACATATTATTTTCTATATATTATGTAGAAAATCTGTCATGATTTTCTACATCCATAGAATTTTTTGTTTTTGTTTATTACTAGTAGTGCATAAAATTACCTAAAATATTATGTGAAGAAAAACATTGAACGTTAAGCATCAATAAAATTATAAATCAATGATATATAACATTCAACAGTATTATATTAGCCCTATCGTTTAGCATGTACTATGTCGCTACTTTATGTAATCTGTCATACTTTCAAGTTAGTGAATAAGCGGTGGGTACTGGATGACTAGGTAGTAGAAAAATTTAAGCACGTAAGTCCAATGCTTAGGAGTTAGGACTACATATTTTGTTGTCTCCGTCTTACACACGCACGACATAGCATATTGTCGTTCACTAGTTTCAATAGTATGCTATTAGTTTTAATACTAGAGTGTCTAAGATCTCTAAGATTTCCGTCTTAGGAAATCTGTGCTTGAGCGTTGCCGATTTTTCGACATTTTCATTTTCAAGCAAGAATTCTCATATCTCCCTTGAAAATTAAAATATCGAATAAAAGCCAACGCTTAAGCACCTAAAAAATTGATAATAGGTCAAATCACTCTATAGATCACTCTATAATATCAAAACTAACAGCACACTATTGAAACTAGTGAACGAAAATTTGTTGTCGTATGAGCATATGACAGAGACAACAAATGCATGGGTAGCATCCTCCTTATAATCGGGACTGAAAAATAAATTGGACAAACTGAAACTTCGAGATACTTGGAATTTGAGACCCACAGTCTTGGATAAGAATCTATTTAAGTGTTCTAAAATTTATCATAAAGTTAAAATATTATAAAACATCCATTACAGTGTAGTTGACTTACTTAATATAAGTGGGTACACTCGTGACCGCTCATATAATATAATTTGATTTAAATAGGTTTTAGCATCAATGTTTTCATAAAATTATCATAATATCAAGGTTTCGTAAAAACATAAATAAATAAGGTTTCCATATGAAAAAAAAAAAATGATAGTTTGTAACGTCTTCACTGCAGAATAATCCTTAAATAGCACAAACACTTTAAGTACTTAACAATTTACTCTTTAAGTCGTATATCTATATTTTAATATAGTATATAAAAATCATAACTCTGAATCACCGCATAATTACAGGACAAAAAAGGGGTGAGCACGTTTGGTAAATCACCCCGTATATATTTTGGACCCCAACACGTTGCATGATGTATAAATCATAAATAAATACATACACACATATACACATATACATATACATACATATACACCTATAGTAATATACATATTATTATATTATATAGAATATAATGTACACATTTGCACGACTGCAGATATCTCCGGAAACGTTGTGTGTGAATGCGCGAATATATTTTAATGTTCTCGTCAAAAGCTCGCACATTACCATTCCCGCGGTGTTGTTTCAGTGGCCCCAGTTCGCTTTTATTTGCCAGATTCAACGCTTCCTCCACGGCACCGGAACGGGGGTGACTCGCCCAAAGAATTATTACATTGTTTGTATTGTACTCGAGGATTTCCATCGCCAGACGCGCGCGCGTTCGCGTCTCCTCCTCTGCCGGCTTTCCCGGAACCAGCGAAAAACTAAACGCCGTTACGAAGACGGCACACCGAACGGAATGTAAACGAGTCGGTGGTTTTCCCGTTGTTTGACGGAGATAAAACAAAAAACAAAAAGAACACAATAAGTATAATAACATAACAAAAATGACAAAATTCCATAATAATATTATGTGGGTACCGTGATTAAGTCACGCACACGTGCTATTCCACGACGGCCACACCTAATATATTTTGTTTTCCTGCATAATATTCGTATTTTTGAATAACTTGTAATAAACTGTGTGAAGTAAGTTACGAGTATAAGTTATATCATTAAATGTTTAAATAATAGTACTTTTTATCATTGTGGTCTTATAGGTTTTATATATTTTTAATAGCTACCTTCAACATTTTTAATTTCTATGGACAAAAACAGAATAATTTTCTATAACTGTCGATGTATAAAATATATTATTATTTGTATAAATTATTATTTATTATATGACCTTAACTATAGTAATTTTAAATTTTAAACATAATTTTGACAATTTTTGCCACATTAAAATTTTTAATTTTTTTTGTTTTTTCTATTAATATCCATAAAAAAATTCACTTGGTCAAAAATATTCAATATAAGGTTCTTCATAAGTTACATTAAAACTATTCAAAATTATTAAAGATACATATGACCACAATTTTTATTTACAGGCATTTGGAGTTCAATTTTTTTTTTTTTTATTGGATTATAGGCTTCACTAACTGAGGTCATTAGCCTGTAGGGTTGGTACAGTAAGGTTGGAACTGTTGGTACGGTTGAAAACACACGTATGTGTGGCAAGGTTTTTGCACACTACGAACCCGGGTGGTCACCCATCCGGGAACTAGTGGCACTGGCCGTTATTTATTCTCAGTCACGTTGCGTGACTGATTGCAGCCATCGCGCTGCGCCAAGCCCCTCTTGAAAACTTTATACAAGGTCCATTATACATTAAACACTGGAACCCAAAAATAAAAATAAAGATGATCACATTATTTTTTATTTTTACAGACATTAAAAGTTCAAATTTGGACAAAATTAGTTATTAATTCAACAAACTGCGTGGGCTCAGATCCAAAGGTACTATTTCAAAATATAAAATTGTTCAGGAGAGCTATTTTAAACTATTTTCAACTTGAAACTGTATTATCTTTTTTCGTAATAAATGATTTTTAATGATTGGCACATCTAAAAATTCACAAAGTTGTTCTTCGTTAAATCTAGCAATCAGTTTTTTAAAATTAAAATGAAAAAAAAAACAATAATTTAAACAATTTTCGATAACAAACAAAAAGTTCTTCAGATAGAACATTTTGGTTTTTAATATTATTTTGTTTACTTAATTAGAACTTTTTCGTTCTGAATTAAATGTATATTTTTACTAAAACGTTACCAACCTCAAAATAATAAATAATGTGGCATTTGCTTTCCATTTAAAGAGATACCTATTTACGAGACAGTATCCGGGGAGGGGATTAAGGGTTCAACCATCACCCCGTGTAGTTTTCTTAGATTATGTAATATAAATAATTAACGGTTACAGTTATATGGTATTAATTTTCATGACATCCCCTCCACCCACTCCCTAAAATTTGTTCTGTGTACGCCCATGCCTACTTAATTTATAATAATTTTACAATTTTTTTTATAGAAATCTTTGTTTTGTTGATAGTTAATAATGTTATATCGTCATATTATTATTGTATGGTTGATAAAATTAATATGAAATATTACTTTTTGGTTATCTCTAATTTATTTTATCATTAGGACCTTATAGTTTAAACACTAGTGTTAAGAACCAAAATGTGCATTTAGATTACTATCAAATAACAAATATTTTAATTTGATCGACTTGCCCCTTTTAGTTTTGAATAACTTTTTAAATAATGGACCTACAAGGTTGATGAGAGCTTGAATTATAGATAATTAAACATGTGTGTATGTGTATCAAAAAGTGAATTTTCAAAAAAAATCTATTAAGCACCTTTAGGTTCTGAGCCCACGGATATTTTTAAGAATAACGATTTTAATAATTTTGTTGTAATTCAAAAAAAAAAATGTTTACTTTGCTTTTAAATTTTCTTGTAAATTATTATAATTACATTTGTAACATAATATTTATATTAAATATAAGCAATTGCCTATTTATGCCACAAACCTATTCAAATCGTTAAATCAGGGGTGTGCAACCTTTTGTGAAGGCTGGGCTACATTAAGCGAGTAGGAGTTGGCATGGACCCCCAA
This sequence comes from Acyrthosiphon pisum, assembly GCF_005508785.2. Lineage (NCBI taxonomy): Eukaryota > Metazoa > Arthropoda > Insecta > Hemiptera > Aphididae > Acyrthosiphon > Acyrthosiphon pisum. The sequence goes on along the minus strand of NC_042495.1, from coordinate 73,159,005 downwards.
TTACAATGTGATAATACATATTATTTATAATTACAAAGAAAAAATATACATTTATTTATGCTTGAAAAAATACTATCGATTTTTTTTTAATAACAAAAAAAGCAAATGTGACGTTTTAAATTGTATTTTATGTGAAAGTCTTGAATTAATATTATAATTATATTGTATTATATTATATTATAATTATATGTTATAGCCACGTTAAACCCTACTGTGGGCAGAGTGCATATTACCTACTTTCCCTCTTTTTTAAATTAACTATAATAAAATAATATCCAAAAATCTTTTTTCAATTATTTAATGTAATTACCAGAACATTTTAACTTCAATGTCTTAAACTAATTGCGCACAATTGTTATGTATTTTTATATTCTTACATTTTTGAATGAACATTTTATGAATTTTCAACTACAAAAATAATCAAATTTTTGTGGTTTGGCATATTTGGTCAACACTTGAACTTCAAATATTCATAAAATAAAACCGTGTCTATTTAGTTTTAATATTTTGAATGAACATAAGTATAACTTGTGAGGAACCTTATATTACATATTTTATAAGCTTTTCGATCGTGAAAAAAAATTGTATCGTAATTTATTGAAGGTTCTTCTTAATTAAAATAATAATTTTAATGTCATAAAAATTTGAAAATATTTATATGATTATGATATTAATTAAAACACATAGGTAAAAATGGTGTATGGTTTTCATACCACCCTGGGAGTTGTTGCTATTGTTAAACATATAGTTATATAATTTGAGTCTAATGTAGTAGTGACGTAGTGTTGAGTTTTTATGTAATAAATACTTTTATGTTATACATTTTACAAAGTGCACATTTAGAGCTTTGCGTGGAGTAGGTATCATTATATTATTATATTTTCACACAATGTTTCGGTTGCCGAAAATAACTTCTAACGTTTCCTTTTATGCCAGTACGGCAAGAAAGACGGAAAGGAAATTTTATTTTAATTTTCTAATTAACGAATTATTAAGAATTGTGTAAACGTGACAGTCGCCATTAAGTGTAAATATATGCCTACTGAATGCCTGTGGTGAAACGCCATTTCTGTAACAATAACGTCACGATGCTTATTTGTTAATAATAATATTGTCGCTGAACGTGCATATACACACCATAAACTATGAACCTGACAAATTCGACAACCGATTAAAAATAAATATTTAGATGACATTATTATTACAATAATGAGTATCCGTATGACGTACCGGTCACATACACAATTTATATTCATTATAACGTGCTTCTAGTTCAGAGAATCAGATCGCAATTTGTGTTGATGATGCGTTGCAACAATATAATGAAATGAGATTATATTTTTTGTTCATATTTTACCGTTGCAGTGGATATTCGAATAGGTACTTCCGACATTAATAATGTGTACAATAAAACGTTTTCCGTTTCGCGGCCACGGCGTGGTATTATTATTTTTGCGTCCAGCCACACGTGAAATGGCATTCCGCAAGAATTTTCCGAGATCATTCGTGTTGCGTCTGAATCGGTGTAATCGGGACGTACAACTGGCATCGGTCCACGTCGCCGGTCATTTGGGACTACTCCATTGGGGATAAAATGATGAAAATACCAAGAGCCAAGAAAAATAAACACATGCTAAATACCTACTCCGAATGACAATTCTTCGGGGACCCGTTTCGCGACGTCGACTTAGAAACTGAAATATTATATAGCAATGAATGCGATTCACTCGAGTCATTTTACTATAAAAATAAATTGACTTATCAGACGCAATAAAATTATTTTATTACTCAATGGTATAATATAAGTTATTATACCAAATGACAAATAATGAATACGGCTCGCGTTTTGTTTTATTATTATATATTATTTTATTATAAAATTGATTATTTGGTTTAAATTTATGAGCAGTATTTTTCTAGAAATATATTTGTACATATTTACATGTTATTATTATGACCTATATATTATAATAAATTGCAGAATTTATAACTTTATATAACATATTTTATAACTTTTTTCACTCAAACTGGAGAGTCCTCATCGTGCATAGATTAATAAATTGTAATGAAATGTACGAATAATTTAAAACCACATAAGTCAATACTATGAACCTCGTTAAATATCATACAAGTATACAAGTATTGGTTATTAAACTAAAAACCATAGCACACTAATCAATATTTGTCCTCTACAAGGAAAATCTATGAATCATAAATATGTTTTTGTCAATAAGTAACCATGACTACGAAAACGTCTAATTTTTAAAATCGGCCAGAAAAATAAATTATCTTAACCCAGCCCAAAAACAATATTTGTGTAAAAAAAATTAACAATATATAGGTAGGTAGTGATTTAATCGTTGTCATATTTGATACAATAATAATAATTTTAAAAAAAATTATAAAGTTGTGATATAAATGTCTATTATAAAATCCATAATATAAAAGTCATATTATAAGCATAACAATAATATTTATCTATTGAAATACAAACGATAAATGGCAGTTACAACAGAGTAAAGACATAATATTATACAATACTTTATCTTAGTAACTCTTCATTTTTAATACCTATATATTTTAAAATCATCATTATAATATATAGTTATGGAATTATCTTGTGATTATTAACCTTACTACATCAACTCCAATACTGAAATAACTCGTGTCTAACTGCATTACTGCTCTTAGAGAATAATAATAATTGATATCATAGATTATAAAATATTATATTGACATAGGTATTATTAGATTTTTTTTTAGTCTAGGTATTTAAAAAAAATTAAGTAACTTATTTTTAACTGAGTTAAATTAATATTTTTATAATTTATACCTCATCTCTCATTCAAACTTTAAGAGTTCAATATACTGTTCGTCACCAGCTAGGTATATAACGTATAGGTTAAGTTTTTCAACGTTAACTTGATATGACTGACTCAGGAAATTTTAATAAAAATTAACTTTCCGACCTTTGAGATATCAAATAATACAACTATATATTTTAACCATATTGTTATCTATTAATAGTTGGTTTAATACGTACCTACCATACATGTTTTAAATTTTGAATTAGGTTTGTTTTGAAAAAATTAAATAATATAAAAAAAAGATTAATCAATCATATAGTTTTGTTAAAAACCAATTTTGTTTAAATATGCATTTTAAAATTGATAAAATATGTATGCTTAAATATTCAGAAATAGTTTGAAATTTATAATAAATAAATTATACTTAACACTTGAATGGCTAAAAACGACTTTGGTAATAACAAATAATGATCAATGGTCATAAAAGCAATAAACATAAATTGAAGATTTATATTATTACTTTCTAAACATTTTAAATGCTTTAAATATTTAATTATTTTTGGACAGTATTTCAAGTTTGAAAACTTTTCCAATTTCTTTTACACCACAATGAGCATTTTACGATTTTGAGTGCAGGAAACTATATTTATTTCAGTATAATGTTTTTGTTTTCGGTTAACACATTTTTTGAGCATTATTAATAAATGTGATTCAAATAATATTTATGAAACATTTCGCGCACATGAAATTTGATCAACACTTCTACTTCAGATTTTTGCAATTTAAAATTTAATATTAATGCTCATAGTTAATAGTATAAATTTTCAAAATATATATTCAAATCCTAGTTTCAATAAAACTATAGTGATTATAAAAAAAACAAATAATAAATCAGATGTATGAATTATAATTTCAACCATAACTAAAAGTACAATGATTATTATTCATTGATGCCTAGATAAGTATAATCATTTATAGTAAAAAATATTGATTTTCATGAAAATTAAAAATACCTCATACAAAACACCAGAGAACTCACTTCTACAATATAGTCGATTTTAATTAACCTTGACATTTAGTAACCTACGTTAAATCTGAATTAAATGATGAATCAACAGTGTATAAGACAGGCACTATTTTTTTTTTTTAAGTACAGTGTGTATATTATTACCTTGTATTATTAACTAGGTATGTTGGCTTGCAAATTTAAAAAAAACTTCAAAAACAAAATTATAAAAAATATTGTTGAAATAAATATCATTGATAATATGAAATTTCTACGACTATTCTTGTCTGAATTAGATGATAACACATAATGGATTTTATTTAAAAATGGGTGTACAACAAATATTTACATTTTCTGTTTTTTTTTGTAAGGTTTTGTTGGTAGTATATACTAGTAAATATTTACTTAATTTATTATTTAGATGAGTAGGTGCCTTAAAAAATTAAAATTGAAATAAATGTTCTGCTTCAAAACATGATGTTGAACACAAAAAACCATAATATGCAGGTATCATTTTACATTATGTTTATTTAATTTAAAGGCTTATTGCGTGGTTATTAAGGAAACTGGTCTTATACTTACGCGCGAAGATTTTTGTCACATTACAACTTTGCAAAATAAAAAGTTATTGTTCCACGATAATTAATTTTGATGGGCGTTGCAACTAGGTTACTTGTATTTTGTCGAGTGAAAAATGAGTTTACATTTTTTTATACCTAAAAACTTTTAGTTCTCAAGTTGTTATTTGGCTAATAATCGTGTGAAAAAATCAAATTAGTCACAAGTTTTACCCCAAATTCTAGATTACCAAAACGGGCCATATCATTTGTCACAATTAAGGTACTCATATACGTTTAAACAATGTGTTAGATTATCACAGTGGGTGGACATTTTACAACTGGACTTATTGTGAGTTATGTTATTGGTAATATTTTCTTGGTTGGAAAACCACACAGACAATGGTATTTTTGCAGCTTTTGACACAAGATAATCATAGGTAGTCGGAACATTACCAATACACATGAAACACCAGTTAGTGGCTTTATTTACCTTTCATTCGATTTTACGAAAGCCATCAGTTGAAACATACAAATAATTTGAAATGAAAAGCATCAATGAATACATCCGAGAAAAAAATTATTACACTAGGTACAGGTACCTATATAAAATAAATCACAGTTTCTATAATATGTTCTATATTACATTACCTGAACATGAACTTCTAGAAAAGATTGCTTACCTTATAACTCAACATTTTAAATGGTTCGGATTGCTATAAGTAAGAACATAATACCTCTGATTTATCATAATTCCAATTAAAATGAGATTAGAACTCTAATACTTTATAGTTTATATACTCGATAGTCGATTCTCTTAAAATGTAGGGATATAGTATCACATAAGTAATTATATGTATACTTGTATATATTTAAATGTTAATTTGATTACAATTATATTATTGATAACTTCAACATGTGTAGATAAGTATAAATGTACTTATATAGTATACTATTTGTACTACAAAAAAAGTTGGCAAGTAGATACCGATTTGCTGTACAATAGATGTCTTTAGCGATCGCTATGACGGATGGGTTAAATTTGAATTCAATCATATAAAATAATTGTATAGGAAAAAAGATGAGCGAAGACTTATATGTCCATCAGCTTCATAATATAATATAGTATATTTTATGATATTTTATATTCTGTGATTAAAGTAATTTACTTTACCATTAGACCTTAGCGTTACAGTTTCTTTAAATTTTTTTTAAAAAAGTTTCAAGTAGGTACTTATAACATTTTATCCATTTTTAAATTCAAAATAATTTGCAAATGTTCGAGATTTTGTTGCATTTAATCAAAATTTGAACTTTAAATGTTTGTAAAAAAAAATCGTAACTATGGATCTTTAATTATGTGAACTTCTATTATTTCAGTCTATGGTGAATCTTGTATTGTTAAAAAAAATTAGATATAAACAGACCATTTTTTATTGAAATTTATAGAACAAAAATTTGAAAAATTGAAAAATTGAAAATATTTGTAAATAACTTAAAGCAAATCAAACTATTTTTCAATTTCTATCATCTTTAGAAAATTATAAAATAACATTTGAGGATAATTTAAAGTATCTGCGGTCATTCATTTTTAATTATAAGAAATATATAAAAGCCGTTCAATAAGAATTCATCGTGTTTTTCTCGGCGCTTTTGAAATCTAATGGACATTTTGATTCATCCAAAGTACCAACTAGATTCACTTTCCTACCAGAAAAGATGCTGAAGTAGAAAATAAAGTAGACAATTTTATTCCCCAAAAGGTGACGGCAGATTCAAAATAAACACACACAATATACACCCGCACACGCACATACACATATTGTAAAATCAATAAAAATATCGCTCAGAATCTATAACTGTTATTTTATCAAAAAATTGTGTTTTATCGAACAATTGTGAATATTAAAATATATGATGGTGCTCAAATAACTATATTATTGTTTTTTTTTTTTTCATAATCCATCGAGACTACCAAAATTTATTCTAAAAATAGAATATCATCAATACAATCGTATTTACCACTCCGTGGTATTTAAATAAATAAACATGTAACAGAAATTTGTGTGATATTGATAATTGGAACCCGGATTGGTCATATAAACGAAAATCCTATACAAATACAATATCTGTTTATTTTATACTATGTTCAGTGGGGTTTTGGTAAATTCCGCATGCAATTCGTGTCAACAGTCCAATCTATTTTGATGTGATGATTTATTCTTACCACTCAAATATGATAATATTTGAATATTAAAAAAAATTTATGAACGATTCATAATGTACCCATACATAATATAGGTAGTCTATACCTCTAGTGCTTAGTATATTTTTATAATTTGAATTTGTATTTATTTTATTAATATGAATCATTGCATTTGCGATTGCGTTTGTTAGAAAATAATAAATTATATTTTGTAATGTCTTTTCAAAATGTACTGAAATTATTCATAATATCTAGATCGACATTTCCCTCTAGAACTGGCAAAATGAAATAAAATATTTACATCACTTTAACTGAAACGACATTTGAGTAGATTGCGTGAGCTTGTACGACTATTGTTTAATTTATAAATTCAAAAGTAGTTTAATAAACTCTGGAATATCATACTAGTATACAGCTTAAGACTTTTGTTCAGAGTAACTTTTCTGTAATTTAAAAAAAAATATATCTGAACGTGAAACGCCTATTTCAAGAGTGACTTTTTTTTTAACAATTAACATATTGACGTTAGCAAAAATTTTGATTCACTTGCATGTGACTTACAACAACGTGTAATATAGAGTGGTTACTCCAGTTATTAGATTACCCATATCTGAATTTCTAATCAGTTTTGCCTTAATCAAATATAATTGGATTACTGTTAGAAAGAATAAAAATAATTGGTTTAACAATTAAATTGATTATTTAATTCAGTTCAATGTAAAGAGGAACAATGATAAATTGAATTACAAATTTCAATGCATTTTTCCACTTAAACTTTAATCAATAACTAAACTATACAATTTTGACTTAAGTCATTAGTAATTAAGAGCCAAAAACCTGGAATCTTTCGAGTATTTAAATGTATTTTGTAGTTTAGCATTAGCCTGGTTGGTAATTAAAACGTCAAGTTAATTTATTAATTATTTTGTATTTAAATAGTAAGGACTTAATCATACACTATCAGCTTTGTGATTTAAATTTAAAATATAAAAAAAGGGACAAATACTAAAATTGTATACAAATAATAACAAATTGACAAACTTTATTGAAGTAAAAATGTGAAATACGCTTATGTATAGATCATCAATATGTTTGACCTGCAAACTACCAAAATAAAACTGTTACAAATCAGAAATATCGGCATTTTTTTTTTTGGTTTATTTTTTTTTACTTTTGTAATTTTATATTTGATTGTTATCCATAAACTATTATGGATAACATTATAACGTGTCTAAAAGGTCAATGGGGCACCTAACATAATATACGTATCCATTATGACACCGGATTTCAAATATAAATTATCTGATTAGATATAAAAAAGTTAATAAAACATTTCTACTAAAAATTACAACCACTTGATAAACACTTTACAACAAAATAAGAACTAAAATAACTAAAACCAAAGCTAATATAATGAATCTAACATATTTTTAAATTCTACGAATTGTGTTCAAAAATAATATTGTACAAATAATTTTTGTAGCTTGTAGGTTTATGACCTTATAGGTATATATTATAAAATGTACCTATATAAAGAATGTTCAATATACCTATATTTTTAATAATAATTCAGTGAAGAGAACCCAAAGATCTTCGACTGATAAAGATTTTATTTACAGTAACCATATTTTGATTCCAATACATCTTTTAATATATATTTTTTTCTGATAAAATCTAAGTACATTATATTCCATAAGGAATATTATAGGTGAAACTATAGTCTACTATACTAACTAGTCACCACTCAGTGTCTATAATAAGCAATCCAAACTCATTGTTGTACTTTAGGTAAAAGAAAAAGTCAACTAATCTATAAAAATAATTTAAATGTTATCTTTAAAATATTCTCATAATTATGTCACATCCTATAATTATAATATCAAACGTGCATATTATGCTGAAATAGAATTATTATGCATTAGCTTTACTCTAAATCTTAAAAATATATTGCCTAAACCCAATAGCGATGGTCTTATATTTACGCATCGTTGCTATATCATACCGAGACAGTGTTTGGCTGACTGAGTGAACAAACAGTACAAAGGACAAACATACTAGAAAATTATATGCACTCATGTATATAAATTCTATAAAAATGCAAAATATGTTTGTTCATTCAGAATGCACTATGATTATAATCTACATGTATTTTTGTTTTCTGTCACTAAGAAGGATCGTTTAATACTACGTTTTTTTTGCAAAATAAACTTCAGTATAATAATAATAATTTTTTTTTTTGAGTGTGCTCGCAATATATTTGCACTAAAATATATTAGATAGGTATAATAAAGATACCACAAATAGGTACTTATTTGAAACTTCATATATGGACACGGTTTGCGCTGACACGGTCGTCGTAAAAATCCAACAGTCAAGTCTGGGACTGGACCTCTAACGGCTTCATATTAGCTAGCATATAATAATTATCATTATTATTATATCATCGAGTATAGCCACTAAACAGATGCAATTTTATTTAAAATATAATTACTTCTATTACTGAATATACGAGTCAAATGTATAATAACATAATATATTTTTATAATAGCTATATAATAATAATTGTATTATAATATATTGCAATATTTTATTATATAGGTATCTAAGGCAATCTATGGTGAATGTATTGTGACTCTTACTAACAATGTTCGTAATGCTTCTTATTATTTTATTCATTGACATTAAACTATTAAAATCATGAAATAAAAACAATTTTACGACTATAAATTATAAACTAACAGTTCTTTGCATTTTATGATAAATGCTAATGATACCAATTACCTATATATTTGCAGATAATTATCACCGAACAATGAATGATTAATTTATCACACATTATTACATTAAAAAATAATAAAGTATATAATATATAAAAATTAATCTATAATTCTTAATGTATCAAATTTCTAACAACATTTTGCTTGCTAATAAATATTTTTTCACTGCACTATAGGCCCAAAAAATATCTATAATTCTTAAATTTTCCTTGCAGAGGAAATATATCTAGTGGCATGCTATTTTTTTACTTATTATTTATGAGCCACTATCCTCCTCTCTAAAGTTTTTTCCCTATATAATGCGTAGTAAAAATAGTTTTAATTAGGAAAATAGTTAAATTATACATCTGTAGGTCAACTGTTTAAGTATCAAATGATACGATTACTGGACAAATAACATGATATAGAATTTTGGCTATAATAATATACAAAAATTTACTAAAATAAATAACTTACATATTATTTTTGTTATCATTGTACTATATTATTATTATATATTCAATTAAACAATATTTTTATATTAATAAGAAGTGAAAAAAAAAATAAATATATTTACAATTGTATAATTATTTAACTGCACATTTTTTTTTTACACATTTCAAAAAAGAACCAAATAGCAAGTCCACCGTTAATCAATCCATAGATTAGAAACTGAAAAATAAAATAAAATATTATACCTACTCGTTAGAATATAAAATACAATTTTAATAGATAATAAGATATTTAATTTATACCCATTCAGTTTATAATATATTTCAATATTTCACATATTCTGAGAAATAATATATCAATGCTAAGATAATTTACTCAAGATTGTTAATTTGTAACACTTTTAAAAAACATAAATAGATATTGATAACTTACCTACCTAATTGTATCAAATTATTATTTAGTGTGATATGAGAACAAACCAATTTTATACCAACGGTATTATAGATTAAATAAATTACATAGATTAAAGTATAATCTTTTTAAAGTCTAATCGTAATAAAAAAAAATAAAACAATTAATAAAAGTAAATTCATGTCCAAAAGTTGTATTTTGTAACTGTGTTTGTACTGTTAGTGTACAAACATTGTATCTGGTATAGCTAGTACACATACAGTTGATATTATTAATTTAATGTATAGGTTATAATTAGGAAACACGGAAAATTGAACATTATTTGTATGTGTCTCCCTACGTATAATATAAATGTATTAAATTGGTCAGATGTCTTGCAGACTAAAAGTGTTCGCAATGTTTAAAAAAAATAATTTAAAAATGGTTCTGAACGGAAACTATCTCTAAGGGTAAATACATATTAAAATGTATAAATATCACTATTTGTAAGTAATTTATTTTTTTATTAGTTATATAGTTATATTATAGTAAGTTGTACTTTTTTTGCTGTTAGAGCAACATATTAAAACGAACCATGTATTAATTTTCAATCTTCTTGATGTACAACCTAACATGTTATCAACATGATAAAAAAATATAAACTAAACAAAATAGATATTTTCAAAGTCTAAAAAAGAGCATAAAACGAGTTGACACATTTTAAAAATGACATCATATTTAAACATTTCATAGAAATGTCATGTCTCTCCAAATTATATGTTTGATTTGTAATAAAAAAATAAAATCAATTTTTTCAAAAACTGATATTGCGTACCTTACTATTCCCTTTTTTCGTATAATTTGTTTTAGTTTTTCTCAATTATTTTGAAAACTACTGTATAATTTTGACTCCTTCCCCTAAGCTTCAACTAGATCAAAATGACTAACAGAAACCCCCTTTCATTGCTTTATACTGCTTTACACTGTTCCTAAAGGTGACGTCAAAGACATAAATCCAATACATTCATCATCCTGCTCAGAATCTAAAAATTAATGGCTATCAATAATAAATTCAATATTCAACCACAATAGTAATCTATTATTAAATTTTTTAAATATTACGTGTAAATGAAAAAAATTCCAACATTTCATGGATTGTTTTGATAAAATACCTATACGTTTTTACGGTTAAAAATATAATATATAAATTGACACTCTTCAAAAACGTCAGATGTGTGAACTCGTTATTTATTCATTTTTATAGAATTGGATTACCATTGACCTCTATAATACCTACAGATTATTTAAATATTGGCCAGTGACTATTACTGAGTACTAACTATTTGTTTATAGATGATATTAAGGATTCAATAATCTTTGTAGTCAAACGAAATTCCAATTACGTATTATTGATTAATTATTATTTCTTGATTTTGTATAACAATTACAATTACCTGTACGTTTACCGGGACCGCAACAATAGTACCTTGAACAAATAAATATGTAAAGACACTTGACACAACTAATGAAATAAAAAACACGACACCAAAAATGAAAGCAAAACTGTCATGCTTCAAATTTTTAGCTGTTTCGGACCTAGAAAACACAGAAATCGATAAGTACAAAATAGCATGTTAAATAAGTTTAATAGTACCTGGCCACAACATTCATCGATTGGAATACGAAACAGAACATAATGTACATTATGTATACCAAATTTAATGATGTTGTCACGTAGCACACACACAGCGTTATGCAGCTCAAAAGTGAGCCAACAAAGAAGAATAAATCACTTGTGGATTTCCAATTAACCTTCAGAAACCCTATGAAGTATGAAGACAATGCACCTGGAATTACATTTAGAAAAATTAGATCAATACAACTACTATAATCGAAATATGTATTATTTTCTAATTTGAGTTCATAACTTTTTACAGATCTTAGTAAATAATATATTAATTGAAAATAAATTAATATTTTTTTTAAAAGACTATTTGTTGTCACTTATATATATAAAATAAATTAAGCCTATTTAAAAAAAAAAATGATGAAACAAACACTAATATTTTATTATCTTATTATTTTTATTCATTAATTATTATAATATCATGTTTAATTCCCGACAAAATATTTTAATATGATAATATTAATGATAATAATAGCATTTCATATATATTAATTATTTCTTATAAATTACTATTTAAGTAAATAATAATATATTTTACCTATATTTAAATGTATTATCAGTTTGAATATTTATAGAAAATCGATTTTGATCATTGTTAGCTTATAAGCCCTTAGAATATTACTTCAATTAAAAAAAAAAAAAAAATTTTAATTGTATAATAGTAATCTTATTGAAAATATATGGCAAATTTACAAATACTAGGTACCTATTCAATTAAACTATATTTTGAAATATTTTTTATCCACGTGTTGAAATACAGCAACCTAAAATCAATATTTCTGGACATAGACAGTAAACGTGTTCATATATTTTAATATATTAGAGTGCATAAGTACATACATATACATAATAAATATATGCACATACATAAACTTTTGATTTAATATATTTGTATATAAAATCTTTATTTTCCATAACTAAAAAAAACGTTCATAACATTTTCTTATGATTTTGCATTTTTACGTATAATATTTTTATTGTGTAATTTTTATGGGAGTATTTATTAATTTCTAGTGAATTTAATGATTTTAAATAAGTTTATAGTATAAAATATTACATCAATATAATTTTAAATAACATGGTTATATTCCATGTGATCCTAGTTCACAATTTAATAATATTGCATTAATTATAAATAAAAAAATCATTGAGCATAATAATTATTACAGTGGTTAATATTTCTGTGAATGTAAAATTTTTATTGTACTTTGAAGTTATTACTTATAAAATACTTTATTAAAATGGTTTGGCCAAATCAATTTTATAAAAATAAAAATAAATACTAACGGCTAACGAGCTATAATTGTAATGCGTTCCCGTAACTTCCTCCATAGTATGAGCTAGATTATAAATATATTGGAGAATTTGGTTTCAGTTTGCCCCCATCCTAAAAATTTACTTAAGTAACTAGATGGGCACATCGAAAACACAAAGTACCTAACATTATAATAACTGTTGTCAGGCACGCAATTGGATTTTTCGGTTGGTAGTGAGTGTGGAAAGGGGAAGGGAGTGTTCAAAGATTAAAATGTACTTACATTTTTTGTAAAACTCCTTCATTGGTCTTCCAAATAATTTAACATTGAGTAGTATTTTGTAATTATTTTATTATTTTTCAAATAAATATTCATTGTGGTCCGTCAAAAAATAATAATAAATAGATAAATTGTGCATGGTACAATGTTGTCGTTTGAACAAATTACAACCATGGTCCATGGGCCACGAACTAAAGTCCTAATCGTTAAATCGTTTCATTAAGAAATCATCAAAATAGAAAATTTCAGAATATCAAACGAAAAAGAAAGTTAAAAATGTCATTCCTATAGGCGCTTAAATTTTAAATCTTATCACCTAATCATATATCTACAGTTATAAACTTCAATAAAGGTACTAAAGAATTATATATATAATATTAAATATAATGTAGCCCAATAATAATTTTAAAACAAGGTGGAAACATTTGGGCACCAAAATAAAACCTAAAATGTATTACTCGCCAGATATCGCCGCAAGACAGTAACGATGATACTCAGAATAATGTAATTACCTATGTGTGAGACGTGTAAAATTTAACTTACCACTTATGAAAGCCAAAGCGTCAACTCCACCATTGTACAACTTGTTGTTGACCGGATTGCGTTCGTTCAATTTCAAATAAAGAACGTCATTGTACGTCATCACCTGTAAATCTGCCGAAAAGTCAAATCATATTATAGTTCATGTAACAGCACGCCTTGTTGATATAAAAAAATCAATTAAACTTGTGATGATGGCGTGTTGTGTCGAATGTAAATCTATGATAACAAATCTTGATCGTACGTTTTTTTTTCACGTTATGGAATTTTGGAGTAAGTAACCCACTAATTTAATGAGACATTGTCGTTATTATCGAGTAAATAATTAAAAAAAAAAAAACGATGATACTTTTTAAAACTTTCATCATAGCGTATTTGTGGCATACGACATGTTATTTTTAATAAGAATAATACAATTTTGAACGTGGAAATTAATACATAGGGCTTTTAAAAAGATAGTTTTTTTCAACCAAATGGCAAATACTGTAACTTAACATGTATTTTGTATTAGACCAATAGTTTTAAATGTGTTGGTATTACAGCAAAAGCGATGTACCTATTTTTTGTTTTTTTTTTGTATTTGGCGTCACTTTTAGGAGCAGTATAAACTATAAATGCTTCAATCCTCTGCATTTACGGTGGTTTCTGGTGGAAAATTGATTGTGGTTGGTACTTTAGACCGTGGAAAGTAAGAAATTTACAGTACATATCAAATAGTTAGAAAAAAAAAAAAATTATAAAAAATACGGGAAAACTTGCGCAAAATTAGTTGATGACAAAAAAAAGAGACTTGAAACTTTTTGACATTTTGTAATATACCAATATAATTTAACGATATTAATATTATATAATGTGATATAATATGCAATGTTGTTTGAAGAAATTAGTTCAACATACCATAAGTAATATTAGTATTAGAAAAGACAATTATTTATAGTAGTATGGAAACATCTGTATTATAAAATATCATTCTTAGATGCTAATCATCTCGTCTTCTATATTCACATATAGAATCAATGAGTACCTATAATGATTTACCATTGAATTCGAATATAACATATCCGTCACAGTGGCCTACTCGACGACGAAGGACCTATTAAACAGCAGATCGTTTTCACTGTTTTTGCTTTTTTACATTTACAATATTAATATTAATGATTATGGACTATTTATTATTATAACTGAATAATTTTTAATACGGGATACATTACACAATTATTGCGTACACTAAAATTTAAAATATTTTAACATTTTAAATAGGTACGCCGTTCGCAACTGTTTTATACGCTATTGTTGGACGTAACTTTTACAAGAGAAAAAGGTACGCAAGTAGAGTACTTCTGTTGAATTGCGTATTATTTTAAATCACCTGGAAGTAGACTCCGGTGGCGAAGGCAAACCATATACCGTATTTGAGTAGATACGGATTGGTGTACGCGTCCCTCAATTCTGAGTACAGCTGATCAAATACTACACGAACAGGCTTTGGAGATTTTTCAACCAAACACGGTCCAAGGTCCTGTGACAACGGCAAATATAATATTATTGTTTTGATATCATCAAATAGACGCGAGTAAGTACGCGTCTAATGTTAAAAGCGGTCATGTTGCGATTTCGGTCGCATTGTGAACAAATTAAATATAAGGAAATATCAATCGTTTTTAAAATTATCAGAAATGACAATTCGTCAACACTCGCGCTCTAAATCCTTCGTTATATTTTCTTTGTAGTCTTAACACAAACACGAAAATAAAATTTCGCTTTTGATGGGCAATTTAATTAATAAATGTCAAAACTACAACTATGGGATGAAAGCTTTTTGGAAATAATTACTATCATCGACAAGCAGTCTTTTGTTTCCTGGTAAAGTTTTAATTGACGGATTACTCGACGTTCCAAATAAACTGAAGAAACGATGGAAATTTACTTTTGCCCCCTTACTTTGATTTTCCTGGGAGAAAACCTTCAAACAATCACCATAATGTATAATATTATTATCGATATTATCGTAATATTAATTTTATGAATTTAAGTCTAAAACATAATTCAACAATATGCTTTGTACCAATAGTTTAATCCTGAAATTATAAGACCTTGAACGAGAAAATAATAAAAGTCTTATAATATTAAAATATTACTACCTAATTTGAAACCTATGAAATAGCTGAAAATTGTTTTCAAATCACGGTCTGTGTTTCGTTATAAGTTTAAGTTATATATTTGAATAGTCTGAAATTATGTTGATGCAGAGTGACAGAATAATAATATCTTGAAAACATTTTATTTTCAATCATTTTTTCCATATTTTAAAAATATTATTTATTTATAATCGTAGTACCTAAGTTCAAAATTTAAATATTATTTTGAATACAGATACATAAGTAATATAATATGATATCATTATATTATTATAAGTATCATTTTTTATTAACTCCAAACTTTTATGAAATGTAAAAATTGTATTGTTTTATATTTTATACTTGTGTATTTGTAGGTACTAAATAATAATTTAAAATTGATAAACGAAATTATATGTTAAACATAAGTATTTCATATTTAAATATATTATCGGTTTATATAAATATTATAATATTATATATAATTATATATAGAGAATATTTAAAAAATATCATGACCCAATGGATTTAGGTAAGTTATATTGTTTTATCAAATCATATGCATGGAGTTGAATTTGATTGTCCGATTTATTCATTGCATGTTGATACGCGTTACGATGTAATCTCACCCTTTGGCTTATGTTGGCATTTAAGGTTGTCCGATGGAAGTTTTATAGTATTTTGTGTCGATAAGGACTCAACTGTTGACAAATTTATAAATTGGGGTGATGAGCTAAACAGCAAAACATCCGCACGAACGTTTTCATCAAAAAATCGATTTATCTATCCAAATCAACTGATACATTTTTTGTAACATTGTGATTTGTTTTATATTAATTTTATTTGTACATATAGGTATTGACGTACCTAATGTAGTAAAAAATATTGTACCTACTATAAGTTTATAACATGTCAATTTTGGTTTTGTTTAGGTATATATTGCTGTTATTTTCCACTGTTTGCATAATATCTATTATTTAAGTGTTGATACGCCTTAATACGCATTAATTAATGCATTATAAGTATAATAACGTAATATAGCCATATGGGTACCTACTCAATTTAATAAATTACCTATGTTGTAGTGTAAGACGTTGTAGTAAAAGTATTGATTTTAAGATGCGTTAGGTTGTGAAAATAAAATATTTGGATAACTATTTAGTTTGAAAAGAAAATATGCCTCAGACCTGTAGAATAATGGAAAATCTATTAAGATGACGCCTAACCCGCATGAGTTGTCTACGGCTTAGTATCTTACAAACACATAACATTGCATAATAATATTGTACGTTCTGCATAATTTATTAATTTAACCCAGTTATTTTTAATTTTAGAGTGAATAGACTTAAAATCAAATTTAGAAGTAAGAATAATATCATCTTTTTAATGACCTAGGTTTTTTTTTTATTTTCATTTTAATTCACGATCTAAGATTAAAATATAGTTGCACATCCATTAGTGATAAACTGACTATCTTAAATCGTATTTTAAATACTCATAACTTGCTTTTAAATAAACATTTAAAAAAAAACCTAGGTCATTAACTAGATAATATTATTCTTGCTTCTAAATTTGATAATAGGTCAATTCGCTTTTATATATATTAAACATGCCTGTATTAAATAGATTATTCAGAATGTAGAATTATTTGCTATGTTACTTGTTTGTGAGACAGAGACACATATGCGAGTGTAGCGTCCTCTTAAGAAGAAAACAACCAACTGCTGAACCATTATTTTTATACTTGCTAAAAATAATATTATAAGCACACAATATTATATAATAATATTGTAAATTAATACAATAATGAAATGTTGTTTATTTTAAACGATGCAACATGAATATTATAATCCTGCTTATTGAGATTTAAGTTCTATCATCTTTATAATAATCACGTAGGTGGTAGGTATTACTATTAAAACAATTTCAAAATAATCCTTTCAATTCAGCTTGAAACCTGTACTCATCGACTATTATTATTACACATGAATGTATAATGCCATCTTGTGACAATATGAAAGGATCTAATAATATAGCTGTAGAGTATGACGCTAGAGTGCGCTCAAAGTACTAAAATTGGATATCAAATAATATATCATAGTCTCAAAATAATATTATTATAATATTATATTTGAAACTTGGAACTTTTAATTTAACCATATTGTGTTATTCTAATGTAAAATATACTTAAATGCAAATTGCAATCATTACAGAAAATCTAATGAGTGATTACCAAGCATGATCAACCCCTTTTCTTAAATTATAAAGTTATTCAAAATCTCATTTTTTGACATTATTTAATATACTTATAGGAGCAATACTTTCAAATTCTTGAGGTTTTTGTACTATTTAAGGAGTGTCCAGAGGAAATACAAATTACTGATTTTCGAATTGGAACGAGAGGGTCATATCTTCCAAACCCGTTGATATATTACGGTAGAAAATGAGTCTTACTCTAAATTATTTAACTGATCATTTTTCTGGAAATGTTAACGTAGGTATCAGAATCGAAATTCGTACGAGTAGTATTTGAGTTATTGAACTTTGTGTACTAAGGAGTAAGGGCAATACAATTTCCATAATAATGGGTTTAAAAGATATGGGTTTTTACCAGGGATCGAAACCGGTTTAGTCGGTTTTCCAAAAAAACCGGTTAAAACCGCGGTTTTCTCATTTCTGAACACCGGAACTGGAACCGGAACCAAAAGCTTTTAAACACCGGTTAAAAAACCGTAACCGAAACCTAAGACCTTAAAAAACCGTTTTCAAAACCCAAACCAAAACCATAGAATTGAAAAACCGTTCTTGTACCGTTCTTGAAAAACCGATTGAAATTTTAAACTAATTTCGGTTTCTATGAATTCCATAAAGTTAATTGTATTATTTGTAATTCTACTATTTTTATACGAAGAAATTATTATGTTTGGATTTATTGATAAAAATCCCGATGCAGTTACTGAGTATTACGAAATATTAATATATATATATATATATTATTACTAAACTTATGATTGAAAATTGCAAATACAAATAATATAGTGCGATGTTATTGTAATATACAATTAATATTAATGTAACCGAATAATGATCTCAACCATAATATGGCAACATAATATTATGTCGAATGCAAAAGTAGGCACGAGGCACCTAAATTAGGTACAAAATATTCAAGTTAATAACACGAAATTAGTTCTGCTGAACGTAAATTTGTTATATCGTATATTGTACACTAATTATACAAAGTAGCCATATTTCAGGGCTTTAGACTCGGCCCTTATAATAGTTAATATATAATAAAAATCGAATCTACAGTAATTAGACAGGAAAATAAAATGGAAATTTTTAAAAACCGTTCCAAAAACCAAAACCGAAAATTTTCTAAAACCGTTCTTTAAAACGGTAAAATATTTGAAAAACCTTTTTTAAAACCGAAACCAAAAAATTTTGAAAACCGGTCTTAAAACCTAAACCAAAACCAGAAAATTTAGAAAACCATTCTCAAGAACTAAAACCGTAACCGTTAAATTTTGAAACGGTTTCGATCCCTGGTTTTTACAAATGGGCAAAGTATAATAAATACTATATTATCAAAATATTACATCTAATTTATATTTTTACAAAACCATTTACAATATAACAGGGGAGTACTCGTTAGGTTAGTACAAAAAAAAAAAAATCAAAAATTTGAAAAAAATTGTCTGATTTTTCAAAAACAGGGTTTTTTTTCCAAACTTTGAATAAATGTTTTATTTAAATAAAAAATTGGAATGGCATGCTTGGTGAATTTCCTCATGCCTGTATATTATATGAAAGTATTTTAATACTTTTAATACGTTCTTGTAAATTTATTTGTAATTTAAAATCTATAACATGAAAAAGTGTTTTAATAAATATTATTAACTACATTCTGAAATATTTCTTTCCAACATTGATCATATATTGTTACATATTATTATTATGTTATAGGTATTGAGTAAAATTAAGATAAAATTAGCTAGGTACTATTGTTATTATAAATAATTACTTTATGGCAGTGATTGTGAAATGTACTGTAGTTGACTTTCGGCTTGGCAGTTTTAGGACTTTCAGGATGAAAATATATACTTACATTTACTGGAGGAAGAAAAAATGAAAAAGCTAAGGCTACGATGGAACCTGAAATACAGTAGTTTTAAAGTTAATAACTAAATTTCAACTATAGCTAAAATCAGTTAATTGTATCAATGTCTTACCCGCTAATGAAATATATACGAGTAACCCATATTCAATGTGTAAAACTGAAACTGCAATTTGAGCAAATGTGGACGATAAACATTTTCCCAAAAGATTTGAACCTCTTACAATTCCAGTCATTTTTTGGTATAACTTACGGTCACGGATCTTTGCGTACGCGTATGACATGTATGCTAGTTCGGATGCAGACGTTAGACCCAAAAATACCATACTTAGCTGGAAAAAATAAAATATTTATTATTATTATCAAAAAATATTAATACCACGATAATTAAAACAGAATATTTAATAAACAAATGTTGCGTGGTGTATAATAGGTGTCAAGTAGGTATCTGGTATATGATTATTATTAAAAAGAATTAACCTTTATTATTATTGCTGTTATTATATTAACATTTAACACTATAACTCATTGTTGAGTTACAATAATTTACATTAGGTAGTTGAAAATCCATTCATAACCTATACGGTATCGAAACATTCGAAAATTGAATCTTACTTTTGATTTGAAGAGAGTTACAGGTTCCAAAACTAACAAAAACATCACCATTGAACTTAAAGCGTCCAGCATCACAATTGGCTTATAAAGAACATAGTCTGTGACAAGAAACATAATAATTATTAGACTCGTAGTTGCGTACGAATTTATCGGATAAATATCTTCGGTCACCTAAAAAAAAAAAATAAACGTATTTTTAGTATTATGATCAATTTTTAGTACCTTCAAAAGTATTTGCTTAAAATAAAATTGATAATGTACATTATAATATAACGATATAACATTATTGTATACTATTATAGCTGCCACTCCTAGCGTTGCCCAAAAATTTGTAGATAAATTTATTTATAAAAACATATTTTATATGCATAATAATTGCATATACATAGGTAGTAATATATTGTATCCAATGGCAACCATATAAACAGTGGCGTAACCATGGGAGGGACTGAGGGCACTGCAGCCCCCTCCCAAATGTTAAGAAAATTAAAAAATTATTTTAATGGTCTATGATAATCGCTCAAAAAGTCTTATATTGTATTTAAAATATTTAAAAATGTACCTATAAGTATTAACACTTTTCAGCTATCTATTTGTGATAGAGTACGTATTTAATGTATACAAGTGTAAAAGTTGATCAGCCCCCTCCCCCCGCCACAAATAATACTATTACCAACGAACAGCATTTAATAATTATAATTTATAATGTAAATTACGTTCATAATGATGAACAATGCAACTCAATTTTATAATTTTTTCTGAAATTTGATAAAAAATAACTCCATAATCCGACAATAATTTTTATTCAACCCCAAAAATCAACTAAAACAAATATAGTTACAGAAAAATTACAATTTAGAATAAGCATTAAAACTTTATGAATATGCCATAAATAGTTGTATATAAGTAAATTACCTATTTAATATATAATAATATGTTCAAATATAATTGTCATAACGAGTAATAAATATTATGGATAGGTACTTTGAAAAAATTATAGAGCTAAAAAATAAACATTTTTTTTTAAAGATAAATATACCATATTACCTACTTATCCTCTACATAACACATAAGTATTTTGACTGAAAATAGCATGAAAGTCTGACACGAATGTTAATATTGTTCCATCGCAATAATAATAGAGCATGGTAAGTTAATATACTTTTGAGTATAAGAATTCAATAGCTCATTTTGATTTTTATAACCTCTAAATAATTTCCCCAAAAATACTCTAGTGAGAAGATTTCTCACTGATAATTTTAATATACAACTAAATATTGTTATATTATAATATTCAACTAAAAACTAAATTCTAACCCAGATATATTAGGTAGGTACTTTTATCATACGTTTCTCAATTATATTTATTTTGAATTTAATATGAAAGACAATATTTGCTGCAAGTTTTAAAACCTACGTATAAAAATTACTTTATACTGTATATTTTACTAATCGTAAAAGAAAATATCTTGATTAGGTACCTACTAAAATAATTATTTTTAATAATAAAATATAACAAAACATTACAGCTAAGTTAAGAAAATTATTTAAAAAATAATGAATCAGTTGAAATGGTGTATTAGTTTCAATAAACTTTACTTTATTTGTTTTTACTTTTATTACAATATGAAAATTAAAAAATAATATCATATAAAGTTAAAAAGTGTATTTTAAAACCACGATTGTTATTGTAAAAATAATAAAGCATAAGCTATATTAAAACTTACTTGCTCAGCAGTAAAATTTACGGCTGGACTGGTTAAATATGATGTATAAAATGAATCCACTGGTCGAAAGTCCCGAAAAGTTGCAAACAAACTTACACATAGTGTTATTTTCAACCACTCTTCCATTTTATCCGGTTCTTCAAATATTTTATTTTGAAAATGAAATTTTTCTGCCATAATAAGAATATACATAATATAATAAAGTATACACGTAATCGCTATATTCTATGAAAACATGCAAGAGAAAAAGTAAACCGTTTTGTTAAATAATTGGATTAAAAATATCATGGTTGTCCATATTTTGAATAATGAATTTAAAAATAAATAATTTTATTTGTCAGTCTGCTATTCATTTTAAAAAGTAAATCGAAAAAAAAAATAAGTTAAAATAAATAAATATAATATAAGCGTTGTCGAGTACATAATTGTATTGTATATTCTGAATTATATACTATTAGCTGCATGAAATTACAAAAAACAAACGACTCGTTGAAAAATATAATATTGAACAATTATATTATGATGATTACTGTTTATAGGTGTAACTTGTAGTTATTATGTTTACAAATTATAAAAACAGTGTGTTAGCATAATATTTTATCACACCAATACTGCACCAATTAAAATAAAACAAAAAAGCTTAGTTAATTACCTGATATTCACTGTATAAAGTATAAAAAGCACTTGATTTTGAAATTTTAAATTAATTACCTATTTCAATTATTACAATAGACAGGTACTGTTTAATATTTGATATAAAATACCCGCGTCAAACATTCATACTACATTAGTAAACAATGAAAAACAAACAGAAAACCATACTTAATTAAAATCCGGTAAAATGACGAACTACTGTAATCAATCAAATGAAAATTGTGTGTGATTCCGTCGCCGAGCAATTCAGAAATAAACCTCAAGCCGTTAACGCAGACTGGTCGGCTGCAGAGCTATTGGAGAACGAGTGTTACTCGAAGGTCAGTCGGTTTAAAATTATGTAATCACTAAATTACTAAAGATAAATAAAAAAACGGAACACCAACCGTATGAACTGTATAATAATATGGTGAATTGAGTAGGTATACAAGTGTGCATCTCGTTTACAAAAAATATGGTACATTTCGAAGTTGCAGGCTAATCAAATTTAGATGATTTTATATACGATATTTATTCATATCGGGTAAGGCCTAAATGTTGACCTTCCAGTTGGATAACTAATGTATTATTAATTGATCGTATATATTGTTTTTATTGCCTACTGTAATATTATTGTACTGATACGTATTTTGTTAGGGATTATAATAAAATTGCCTATTTAAACCGCGTGTTGCGAAACAGGTAATAATACGATTTTTATAAAATCCAAATGAACAATTTTAATGTATCATGAAAAACGTGTGCTTTAATTTTTTATTACAACAGCGTAATATTGTATAATAAAGCCTGTGGTGTGTCTTAGTTTTCTATTATTTGACCTATTTGTAAGCAAATCAAATGCGTTAAACCGGAGATGATCATTTTTTTGTTTTAAGAAATTAGATTATCTTTATTCTTCATACTAGGTACCTAATACCTAAATAATATTATAAGATCTACATTTCTTTGTTAATTTGAAACGTGGTGTAAACATTATATTACCTATAGGCTATATTCTAAGAATAATAAAAAAATAAATGACTGCTGATGAGAGAATAAATCATATTGAATATTTGAACAGGACCATAATTATGTATTATAATGTTCAATAATTATCTGAAAAATAACATTGACCATGGTCATAATAATTCGCTAATCATCATAACGTATACATTTACCTGTCAGTAAAATAATACGTTGATATTATAGAAGTATAATAGATAGGTATAAAATAATTCACTGAATAAAAGACAAACATAATAATATATTATATTATTATGTTACGATGAATTAGAAAATTATTGTATTTTGATATTCTAATACCTAAATTCCAAATTTAACATTGTTTCTAATTATAATTAATTTAACAACAACTTACATTTAAATAATAAGAAATAAATTGCAATAGTGCATTAATAATGAAATAAAAATTTTTAATAAAGATGGGTAAGTTGATGTCGCTCCGCTGTACAGTACGGTACAAGTAAATCACTGTATAATGGATTATATTAAATTTAAATTCAATGATATAATATTATCATTGTATAGGTACGAAAAACAATTCTGAGCAGAGACGGTTTGTCAATAAGATATTTTATATTATATTTATATTGTTACTTCTTATTATTCATACAGTAGCCGGTAAGATAAATTAATATTATGAAATTTCAACGAAATAACTAAAATCGTTATTCTTAATTATTTAATATGTAATTTCGTCCAAATTTGAACATACAATAACTATAAAAAAAAACTGTGTTTTTATATTTTTGAGATTTTTTAGTAACAGAATAAGCTACTTACGTGAAATTTTGTTTTAAATTTTCAATCCTTATCTAGAAAAGTTAAACATTTTATAAATTTTTATCTACAAAAATTGTAAATGCTTATAAAAAAAAATTGGCCTAAAAATGTTAATATTTTTCAACTACTAAAGTAACAATATATCAGAAGCCATGTATTACATTTTCAAACTAGAAACTGAAGTTGAAAATTGAAGCATTATTTCGACTACTTCTCGTGTACACAGACACGAAAAATTAAAAATTTTAACACAAGCCAGGTTTTGCTTAGCACAAATATATCATAATTGCAGTTATTTGAATCTAAAAATAGCGCAAATTCATCAAAATGTAGCTTTATACCTACTTCTAATATTTAATGAGAAAACTGATATAGGTAGAATTAGAAAACTTATCAATTTATTTACAATTAAGATTATCCATCAAAATTTTTTCGACATTATTTATCAAGTTAATTTCATCAAAAATATCTAAATTCATTATTAGTTACATAATTATTAAAACAATTTTAAGCCTTAATAAATATCAACTATAGAACAGAGTTAAACATATTATCTGTAAAAAAAATGTATTAGTTCTAAATTGTATTTTTGTGGAATTTATGGAAGTTTAAATTAATTAAACTCTAATAAATTGAAAACTTGACAAAACTTATCAATTATTATTTCCTATATTATATTATATTTTAGAAAATTTAAGATTGAATGTGCTTCTAAAATATTATTATGATATTATTTATATTATTGGTGGTATTAATATGATATTAAAGATTTAATCAACGGTATTCCAATACAATATAATAATATATTTAGATAATTACATAAATATTTATTTCATTCAAACATCATATTATATTTTTTACTTATCGAATAATTATAATTGGAGCGATTTAATGACTTCTACATTTTAGTACTATCAATATTCAATCTTCCTTAATGTATTCGGTTTGCATTAAAATTGTTTTATAATATTATGTTATAATGATAACTAAAGTCCACATTTATATTCTCTTAAAATACACACCTAAAATATGATGCTAATATTTTTTTAGCAACTTAATAATTTTCTCCTTATGTCCTCTTTAAAATTAAAAAAATATACAATAATCATCAATTAACTTCTTTAAATTAAGCTTAAATTTTAGCTTAAATTGTTCATAAAATGATCAGGTATACACTTACCGAATAGATAATTGATTGTTTTAAATATTTATTATGTTTTTATCTATTGTTTTAAAACGTGTTTAATCTGAATAGATTTTTTTGTTTAAATCATTAGTAAATTTTATTAATTAATTAATTAATTAATTTTTATTCAAATACGCAATTGCTAAACTAAAATATATTTGTACTTTTAATAAATACACGCTTTTTTGTTATTAGCTTAAGTTATGTAATCTAATATATAACGGTACAGTGACATAAATAGTACTAAGTCACTGAGGTAAAATATTTTTTCAGGTACCGTAATATTAAAATTAATAACAATCATTTTAAAAATAAAATAAATTAGTATTTTTTTCTCATAATTTATAAAATATTCCAAATTATACTAAATAATCTAAATACACTTTAACACATGAAATATACTCAAATATGCGAGAAAATCTTTTTCCAATGAACTCTGTGTTGAATGAATCTTATCCACATATTTTACTCTCGTAAGACTGCATAAACCCATTATAACGATAGGTATGTAAAAACATATATCTGGATTTTAATGATAACTTTAATGATAATTAGTTTATTTATTTATACTGATACGCCCACATTTAAATCATAAGTAATGGATAACCCAATTAGCCTCAAACACCAAAGTATATAGTATATGGGTCTTATGCTTAAACCTAATCCTAAACCAGCTTTATTTAACCTTTTATAATTCTAATTGGAAATATAATTATTGACACGACAACTATGTACCTTCATATCGCCAATTGTATCATTACCTAACTTACAAAAATCGACTTTATACCATACTAGCTGATCCCGTGCACTTCGTTGCCATTAAATGTATCAACTCTATATGACTCAAACTTTGTTCAATTCGTAATTTAATATTCAGTGTATGGTGTTCAAAATATATCTTAACTTTTCCGTTGCCCGGAATAAAAATACTGATTCGCAGCAGTACATTATCAGGTGGCAATCTACCTGCGGTAAATCGCAGACCCCATGCTGCTTGTACGTAAGTGTATGATTTGACTCGAAAGTATCAAAGTTATACCAAGTTTGTCGTTTTTACTTCATTCCACCTACGGTGAATTAATATAATCAATTTAAACAAAATCCTATCCTAACCTAACCGTACTAAAATCCGACGAATAAAAAAAAAACAAATTTAACCCTTTGTAAATGTACTATAACTATACAGACTAAACTCTGTAACTATTATTATATATATGTATATTGACAAAAGAAAATAATACAAATCAACAAACATGCCCGATTAACCAATAGCGACTAATATATTATTATACACCGGTAGATTTTCTTAAAATGTTCTTTCATATTATAAACCTTCTCTTTGAAATACTCTTTCATTTAAAAAAAAATCAAGAAGATCTGATAAGTAGTTCCAGA
Organism: Acyrthosiphon pisum; assembly: GCF_005508785.2. Taxonomy (NCBI): domain Eukaryota; kingdom Metazoa; phylum Arthropoda; class Insecta; order Hemiptera; family Aphididae; genus Acyrthosiphon; species Acyrthosiphon pisum. The sequence continues at coordinate 73,131,475 of NC_042495.1, read as the reverse complement.
GTTTAGCCTATACAAAAATTTAGTTTTACAAATAGTTTTTTTTTTTTTTTTTAATAATAATAGCTTAAAAACCCATGGCAACTATTTATAAACGAAAATTTCTATCAGAAATCTCAAAATTCCCGTTATAGTACCTTCCGGGGTTAGGTCCTCTCCCTTTTTAAATTAGCTTATCTTTTAAGGTGGACCAAATTACACACAGTGTAAACAATTTCATCAAGATCGGTTTAGTAGTTTTGGAGTTTTCCCGGACAAACACGTGACACGAGATTTTTATATATATAAGATTACCAAGGTTATAGGTTACATAAGTACATAGGTTACATGGGGACATATGTTATAATATCATGTAATTAAGAAGTCAGCTGCCACTGCAAACTAAAGTAACTTCACAAAATATACTATTTACGTATTGTTAAAATTTTATTAATTTTATGCTCATATTTAAATTATTACTCTTAATCAGTTTGTCGTTGATTATAATAATACCTATTATGGTATGGATTGTAGATTGCATATCGTAGAATGTTATTTTATGAAACTAAATTTCCTGAAAACCTAAACGGAATGCCCATATTAGTGTTAGATGTCGTCAATGTATAGTATATTATTGGTTATTGCCTATTGGTGGTTTGTATTTGATATAAGGCCAATATGTTGTAGTCTACCATTTAATACATTTTTAAAAATATATTGGTATAATGTTACAGACAATAATATAAGTGTGTATAGTTTGATTTTTAAGTTTTTAAAAATGAGTTATATAATATAATATGTAATAGGTACAATTTAAAAATGCAATACCTATTTAAATAAAATGAAAATATGTTCACCATTTTTTTTTTAATTAGGTGGGTTAGGTTAGGTTATAAGGTAATAAATAAATTGTAAAATATAAATACAATGTATAACTAATAGCCATTTCCGCCAAAGTTTTGAAAAGAGACAAAACAAAATATAATCGTTTGAAATTAACAAACGATCAAGTTTTTTGTACATATCTCACATATAATATATCATTGAGATATCTCCATGTCGTAGCAGCGTTAGCAATTAATATTACGAGTGAATGTCCATCTATACAAAGAACTTGTGATTAATTGCAATAATGTGCGAGTTATCCTCTCAAATCGTTATAGTCGGGGAGGGGAGAGAAATTTCGACGTACAGAAAATTATGAGGAAGCACACTAACGTACAAGACTCATTCTGCAGAAATTTCGTTACACTGCATTGCACACCGCTACACTAATACACATTCGTCGACGATAAAAACGATTTGATCGAGGATCGAACAAAGGATAATGTGTAGACAAGTTGTGAACGCGTTTCCAGTTGCTTACACAACTCACTGGTCACTGATAGACGACTAGAAATATCGAGTTACCCGAACAACGACCACGGAATTCATACCACGTTCGTGGTGACAGACTTTATACATCGATTGAGGTGACCGCCGACCAAAGTATTATTTACGTTATTTGTGAACGGGTAACCGTGGTATTAATTTCCGTTTGTCGGTCTGGTAGGCAATCGGTGGCCACCCAATGTCTTCACAGCACCGTGTTATACTGTTATTGTCAATGGTCCTGCCGCCAAACCTACGTGAGTACATAAAGTGTACTCATTACACAAGATGAAGTCATGTCGACAAAACCAATCTTGTATAAGTAATACAATAAAATCATTAACGAAACTCTTCACTTCCAGACTTCCGAGTGGAAAAATCGCGGCATCCGCTTAGACATTTTTTTAAAAATTTTTCATCTCGTTATTATACGCGCCGATAATGATGAACACAGAAGAACTGTGCAGTAAAGGCATTGTGATCATATTTCTTGATAACACAATTTATATTGTATTATATGTCTTTGTTAAACCTGTTTTCCCTAGGTATTTAATTAAATAACAAAAATAAATACATATCAACAAATAATTGTTTTATGGTTTATTTTATTATTATATATTTTTTGTCAGAGTAAAATAATATTTAAATTAGTTCCAAACCTCCAGACGAAAGTGTCGCTAATGGGTGGCTGCTTTCCACAAATTATTCATGTAGTACGTTTGTGTAATTGAAAACTTTTTTTTTCTCTTTGATTGATTGGTTGTTCTATGACTTTGTGTGTATGTATTCCTGTATTGCATTTACTCATTGTGTCACTACGTACAGATTGTAAATTTCTTTAAAAATAAAAAAGCTGAAATAGTGAAAAAAACGCCATCTATGAGACAATATATACAGCTGATGAAAACAAATGTATATAATCATAGTATATTGTTCTTCCTCATTTTAAAGGCAGATAGAGCAGTGAATTTATAAATTTTGTTTAATAATTTTTTTTTTTTATCAATGAAAAAACTAAAAAGAGTGTAATGTATACCTAGTAATTTCAAATATAATAAAATTATCACACTAAAATATAAAAACAATCACTTATTTCAAAGATAATAACTGTCGAAAAAGACACGAATTAACATTTGATTTAAGAAGTAACATTATTATTTAAGAAAGACACAATATTATACCTATCAAAAATTATTTTTATATTTTCATTGAAAGATATTTCTTTCTGAGTAATAAATTATAAATAATAAATAATGATTTGTATAATTTGTCAGCATTTAGGTAATAGACACTGTGCAAATATACATCAATTTATTAAAGTAGAACATGAACTAAACATACTCTTCGTCAGGAACCTTTCCCACATACTTTTAAGCTAGATTGGTGGAAGAAAATTGTTACATAGGTATCATAAATAAATACCCCCTCTCCCCACCACCAATATTTCAATTAATACGTAAATGGCGATTATTCAGAAAATTATATTATTATACATACTTAGCAGATTCAGGATGCCCAGTGTCGAGACGGTGACGATCGAAATCAAACCCGGAGATGATATATTAGTCAATGATTTGTATGATGTGTGCGTCAAAAAAAAATTAAAACTACGTATGTCATTCAACGTGTAAAAAAAAAAATTGTTGGTATTGTTTTTTACCTACTAATTCTTTTTTGTCATTACATGACAGCCAAGAACCAAATGATACTCAATTTCTCGTCACAGATTATTTTAACGATTATTATTATTGTACATATACGTTATTATAAAGTCCTAATTTTTTTTATAGTGACGTTAAAAATCACAGGTGTATTATCCTGGCCATCCCCCTCCACTGTCGTCACTCAGCCAAAAGTACAAAACTATTAAATATTTACATTATAATTAATAAGATTTTCTGTGGAAAAAAAGTAATGAATACCTAAGTAAATACAATTTATGTGTGTATCAGCTGTATGTTGACAAGTTTAAACCTATTGAGCGATTAGGTACCTATATTATATTATTAGTCATAGTCTCGTGTGCTGTTCTTCTGTATATTTTAGTAAAATAAAATTGATATTACTTATAATAAAAGGTTAACTCTTCTAAAACACTCAAAAAATCCTACGCATTGTGTGTAGGCCGTAGAAAAAGTGATCGGGACACCTTTAAACTGTTGCCAAGTAAAACTCACTCCTTGTGCACCGAGTAATTTATTTTGAAGATATACAGTTTACCCTCTCCTCGTCTCAGTTTTGGAAAACGGATTGCACAGTACAACGGTTTTGGTTTAGAGAATTTTTGCTGGCAAAACGTCAAATCCCTGTTAACTTGACAGAATTGCTTTATTTTGCACTCTCCCTTTGTTCGGGTACCCCTATTGTCCTACGGCCATCGCAACCTCCTCCCCCCTTTACACCATCACCCATTTGCTCGTCCATCCACTCGTCCATCCATCCATCCATTCATCCATCCAAAACCTTTACACCCGGTGTCGACAAAAACCAAAGGAAATTATTCTGGAAATTATGTTCTCACCGTCTGGTTTTTCCGAATCAAAAAGTCAGAAAAATAGGCATTGTTTTTTTAACCGTGAAATATTTATTTATTTTCTTATTACACGAGCCAAGTTTGTAAATAATGTTTTCGTTTATATTACAAAGATTTATAAACAAGAAAGAACGCTCAATTCCTAAAAATATAAGGGTTTTATAGAAATGTTTCTTGCGCGTAATACTCATTTAATATATTACACCTAGGTATTACAATATATCTACTTAAATATATTAAGCTTCAGTAAGTATCCAGAACTAAGTAAAACAGTTCAAATTAAAAATTATTGTATAAATATAAGACAATTGATCTTGCAAAGAATAATGGAACTCAATATTGTTATAATTATATTATACTAGTAAACAGTAATATTAAATTATCAAGACAAACATTTTTTTTTAAAATATGAATATAATATTATAACTAATAGCATTGAGTATATATTGCAATATATACTCAATGCTAATATGTTAGTATTAAATGAACATAATATTATAATATTATGTGAACTATTTATGACATAAAATGTAAATAATCAACTTATAAATCAAACTATAGCTATAAAATTGTGAACTATAATAACAATTAATAGTACTTAATAATAGTTTTACAAAGTCAAATAATATACTTAAATTGTTTGATATAGTGCCTTTTCACTTGTACATTGAAATTCAGGGTACAAAAAAAAAACAGTTTTTTCATTTTAAACAAAAAAACCATTTATTGTTTCTTAATTAATTTTAATTTTTTGTTTCAAAGAAAATAATTTTTCCATTTTTTTCATTGTTCTAAACATATTTTAACTATATTTTGAATCAATAGGTAAAAAAGTCAGTACGAAATGGCGATAAAGTGATGTACTTCAAAATATATCCTATAATATATCTAATCCAATTATTTGTTGTAGTTATGTTTTAATATTAATTAAGCAGAATATGTTATGTACAAAGTCTAATTAGATACCTAGCAAAGTATTTTACTGTTATCTACAGTGTGTGTTTTTAACATTTTAAAAATATATACCAGTATAAGTCATAACTAATTGGTTAATTTTCACTTAACATTTAAATTATTAATGGAAAAAAAATAAAACTGAGTTATCATTTAGGTACTAGCAACATTAAAAAATTAATACAATTAGTGTTATTACTGAGAAAATAAATATAATTTAAATAATATGTTATTTTTTTATTTGTTAATACTTTTAAACATCATGTAATATAAGATGTTTTAAACAGAATGTTTAAACATTTTGTTTTAAGGACACAATGCTTAATTTCAATTGTTTAAAACAAAATATTTAAAACTGCGAACCCTGCTTTGAATTCAATTATTTTATGTACAACTAAGGGTATCTGCACCCAACTCTCTTCGCTTACCAACCCCCCTGAGGGAAACAGGTCAAGAGAACTTTGTTGGCCCACACCAACCCCCCCTGAGGGCTTTGCACAATACATACTAAAGGTAGCCCACTCTGAATCTTGAAATTTTATATCTCCAATTTAAAATATTTAAAAAAAAATATACAAAATGTTTAATATAATTAAAATAGAGAGAAATATATAATCCACTAAGGTGTAGAATATTATTAATTATATAGGTACTTTAAATATATTTATAAATTTATTGTAAATTAACATCTCGGAAAAATCTAAATCTATGGTTTGTGAATAATTGTGATAAATTTTGTTTATACATTTTAAGTATTTTAAGTGATTCTATTGTGTTTGATTTAGAGAAAAATGAAGCGTATAGTTTGAATCTAAGGGGAGAGAACTGAAGAGAATTATTAGAGCTATTATTTACAAAATGGGTCACAATCCAGTTTAAAATGAAATATCGTTCAAGTCGGGAATATTGTTAGAAATTATATATACTTAAAAATGCTTGTGAAGTAGATAAGAAAATATAGCCATACCTGCATTACAGAAATTGTAATGTTGAGGTAAACGAGTGTTGTAATATGATTTAATCAAGTAAAGTATGAATGCCTATAACTCGTCGCAGATTGTATACGATAAATAATATTATGATACAAAAATAATGTATAATATAGTTTAAAGTGGAGGCGATAATATGTTTTTTAGGTTGTTGTATCATGAGTTACATAATGTCACATGTAGGTATGCTTATTGCTTAAAGTTGATTTTATTAATTACGTAATTAAATGGTCAAAAAGTTATGCCCAACAGTATTTAGAAGTGATTAAATCTTTATAATTAATTGCAAGAATCCGGCATGCAAAAAAAAAAAATATTTTAAAACAATAATTTATTGTAGCCGGGGTTAATTGTTATCGGTTGTAGAACTACTAGAACTTGGAAGATAATATTAATATAAAATTATTTCCATCTAATAAGGCAGACTTAACTTTAAATACAATTATTATTCCGTATAATAATGTTTGAAATTTAAAAATAATAATAAACACTTAAACGCCGAAAGTAATTTAGTATAACACTATAACATGAAGTGTTTATAATAGTACCTGTAAGTGACTTAAGATCCAAGAAACTTTTATGTTCAGAATATAAAAAAAAAAAATAAAAGTTCAATAGTTAGATAAGTACGGTTCGAATAACACTTATAAGTTATAATAATAGCTATATCAATATTTGTTCTATCACGCGTAGTTATGACTTTTATATGTGTATGAATCTTATAAAGGAAACCTTAACGTTGAGATGCTTCTCGTAACCCATTTCAAGATAAAAGTACTATCAATTGTGAACAATTTCTGAGATTAATATAGAAGTAAACTGTTGAGTTCTTAAGAGACATTACTGTTATTTTCGTATAACTTTGAATGTAAGATAATATACAATAAAAGTTTGTGTCACCAGTTTTTGTTTTTTTATTTATTTAATACCTAATTAAAATGATCAAATATTCAAAATAGACTGGTTAAAAAAAATTATCAAAGTACAATGGATTTCAAATATATTGTATTATTAAGTAATATTTTATTATTTTAATACATACTTTGTTTTTATATCATAATCCAACTCACATTGTCGCACATTGTCCGCGATGCCTACCAAGGTGGCAGAGTTGCACTAATTGCATCGAGTTACACCCAAAAAGAGTTAAACAATCACAATTTTTTTAAGAGTTGTCATTTTTTATGACAAACAAAGTGCGCGGGATCAGCTAATAATAAAATAATTTAAAAAACACTTCATTGTAAAGCCAATAGGTATGTTCCCGAAATAATAAAGTATCAACATCAAATGAGTGATATCCCAACAAAAACACTCCGCTAAACTCCGTATAAAAAAACTTTAGAATAAAAAAAAGGCTCTAAAATAGTGGATAACCTAATCTTTGAATTCTAGATATAATTTATGTTAAAATGGTCTGCTAAATAATTTAACTTAGCCATAAGCGCAAATAGCGTTTGAGATTTGGGGGGGCTAATAGGGCTAATATGGCCTTACTTTGATGATATTGAATAAGCTTAAAACGAAATGTAGGAAATGTTTGGGAGGGCTATGGACATTTTTGGGGGCTTAACCCCTAAAGCCCCCCCTATTTGCGCCTATGAATTTACTTAGCTTAGCGACTTAAGTTCATAAATTAAAAATACTATAATATTGAGTACATATAATAATGTAGTCTACTATCATTTAAATAGGTAGAGTATTACTAATCAAGTGTTTTAAAGTCACTAAGCTAAGTTAAATTATTTAATTGACTATTTTAACATAAATTATATCTATAGTTCAAAGACTTAGTTATAAAACGATATCACAAATTTTAGAACATTTTTTTTCATACGGAGTTTGGCAGAGTGTTTTTGTTGGAATAATAATTATGAATAACTAGTACAAAAGTTTAAAATATAAATAATAAACACATTAAAAATAAAATCACATACCTATCACCTCTTTTATGTAGTTTATCGGTACCTATCTTAGATGTAGGTGTTTATTAATGTATCTATAAATTAAAACTATTATATTGCATTATAAATAGTTTTATAATCACTTGTAAGTTAAATAAATAAAATACACAATACACATATTGTATTATCCTTCTAATATCATATACGAATTCATACAGTTTAAAATGTTATCAGAATAGTGTTAATATAGCCGTATCAAAAAAAAATCAAAAATTTGTTAGCAAACCTAATAGTTTATCATTTTCTATAATGTTGTTATAATAATCACGGGAATTTTTTCATTTTCGCACTACCCTTGGTAAAATGATTCTTTAAAAAATCATAAAGTTTTTCAATTAGTTCATGTTTCACACCTTATGTAGAAACCAAAAAAATTTGAACCTACGTGTTCTGAATCATTACAAATAAAAATATTTTATTATAGGTACCGAACTAAACAAAATATGGTATACAATATAGAGGATAATATTATTATTGTACTGTTAAAGGGCCTCTTTGTTTTCACTTTTTACTTTTAACAATAATTGTAATTTAATCTATAAACGGATACCACCGTGGTGATTAATTTTTTACTTTATTTTTAAACAAATATGCTATTGATTTATTGATATAAGGTTTAAACTTTAAAAGTAAAATATATTGTTACATATGTAATATTAATTTATGTTTTATTGTTATTAACTCAATTCTCAATGGTTTGATAACTTTGCATAGAATATATTGGCAAACACACTTTAAATTCTATACGATACGTTTTAACTTAAAAAAAAATTTTAATTCGTATTAAGTAATAAAATATAGTTTTCTTGTTTTTTGTCATAAATTAATACCTTTAAAGTAATGCAATATTTAACCTTTGGATAAACTATCACACTCTAAATAACTTTATTAGATAGATAAAACATCATATATTATATAATATAAAAGTGACGCTAATTCGTTAGATGGTGAACACAAATTTAAAGGTGTTTAAAAAAAGTTTTTTTTTTTTTTTTTTATTTAACCTGAAGATTAAAAGGGTTATTTATCGCTGACTAAAGCCGAAGAATGTATTAATCTGCGCGGCCCGTCGACTTGCGTTGTTAATAACAGGATCGCATCAGACTAAATCTCGCGTGCAAAAGGGTGTAACAGGCCCTTGTGAAAAAAAAGTCATTGAAAAATTATTCACCTTTTCTGGATTAACCTTAGTTTTAAAACAACAGTAATAATAACTCCTGATTTATGTACCGGGACCGAAGAAATAATAACAATAATAATATTCTTTTTGAAATTATCTACACCCTACAATGTTTATTCTGTGTAAGACGAATTTTCAAAAATAATAAGTTTAAATGTTGGCCTCAAAGCCAAACTCATCGTTTTGACAATCGTTTACAGCTAGGTTATATTAATAATAATGCGAATCGGTGGCGTTGAGAAAAATACAATGAAAAAACTGATGCGAAAAATCAATTTATTGAAATGCAAAATAAATGTATTATGACCAAGATGCAATACGCTTGTTAACAAAATAATATGTCGTTTACGAACTGCTAACAAGTTCAGATGAAAGACGATCAGTGGCACACCTAGAAATATCGCATGAGAAGGATGAAAATAATTTTTCTAACACAGTATACTGTGGGGAGGTTCTAGCACACCCATCAACGCACTATAAAAGGAATCCAATTTATTTCCACATAAAAAAAATATATGTTATGATTGTAAACATGATTGTTGTCATTATTAACTAGGATTTAAGATTTCAGAAAAAACAGGTATTTTTCCAGAGCACAGAAAATTTTGAATTACAAAAAAATACAAAAAAGATTGTTATTCTTCGTTTAAATATAACTTTTTTTAGATTTGTTAGTTTCGGTAATAAATACTTATGAGGAGTCTAGTATTGAGTTTTCAAGAAAACTATAAAAATGTAATATTTAATAACTTATTAACTGTAAAATAATTTGCACATTTTGAATTTTGTCAAAATGTTAACTTGAAATGCTTATAAGAAAAATCGTGCCTATATGATATTCACATAGGAACAGAAAAAAAAGCGAGTAAATGGATGTCACTCTGCTGTACAGTAGGTTACAAGTAGGTAATTGTATAATGGACCGTATTAAACTTGAATTCAATATGAAATAATATCATTGGATAAGAAAAACGATTCTGAGCGGAGACGGCTTGTCAGTCTGGATATTTTATATTGTTATTATTTATTATATCAAGTAAGTTAAATTAATATTATAATATTATTTTTTTTTTATTAGTTTCTATGGTGATAAACAAAGCGTTAGAAATTAAAATCTCATTTTCAGCGGTTTTTCGTTATTTTTCGGTGGGTTTTTCCCGTGGTATTAAATAACTATTGATAAAATCGAAAAATGACCCGCTTAAAGTACCATCTTGATCCAATTTGCTAAAATATAAGGTACTATAATATGTTGAAATCGAAGCACTCTTTTTGGTAGAAATTTTATATACAGGATATTATATGAAAAAAAAAATAAATAATAAATAAGCACCATTGTAAAACCAATAGCTTCCTCGCTCCGCTCAAAATCTAAAACAACAAATCATTGTAAAATAAATACAACCTCTCAAAATCTAAAATATAGACAAAGAAAAAATACGTTATTTCAATTAAAACAAATTTTAGTAATAAATTAAGCTATGATAATATGAGATACAATTTATAGTCTGTAGACTTCAAATAGCTTTAATTTCAAAACTAAAGCAGAAAATTGAGTTCATTATTTCACCATAAAATTCAGTAAACATAAGAGTACAATAAAGTTAGAAAAATAATATAAAAAAAAAACTACCAGTCAAAGAAGAAAAATATAGAAATTTAGTAAACTATAGTATAGTATAGTAGCGGTAATACTGAAGAACACTGAAGTGGTTCACGGTAAAATAACATATTAAAAATAATAATAATAACTGGTATATTACCAATATGAATATTTCATTTAAATAGTATATTTAATAATATAAAATTGATCATGATGGTATCCATAAGATGCCAATGGGCCACATTTACCCCTCCACCGCAATTACGTCACTACAGGCGATGTTCATGACGTATTGTATTGGAGGTTTCATTTTATACCGACAGAAGATTCGGCGTTTTCAAACTTTTATTCCGGATTCAGTTTTCCAGGTTGCTGTACATTGATAGTAAAAGTTCTGTTTTTGTTTAAGGACAATTAAAGACGTTTGATTACGATTTACAAGTCGTTAAAAGTTCAAACGATAAAAATAATTTAAAAAAAAAAACATTTTCTGAATGAAATACAATATTTGGTTTATCCATTTCCTATGAGTAATATGCACAAGCTTTTTGAGACTGGTAAAACAAAGTTAACAGTCGGATAAAAATCAATAACCAATTATAATATATTAATATAATATTCTAAATAACAACGAACATAAACAACATAAAAAACATTCAACTTTTTATATTTAATACATTTCAGTTTATCCTAATATTACCTAAACATTTTACAAGTTAACAACAAATAATAACAATGAATAGATAGGTACGTCATAAGTCATAACGACGACATGAACAGATTTTTGGACTTTTAGATTAACATTTTTTTCTTATACAAATATGAAATAATTATTAACTATATGTACATATAACTATGTAAGTATCTAACAAATCACATGAATCATCTAGTAAAAACGTTACGAAATTTTATAAGATTAAGGATATCTTATGCATTGTTCAGTAAATAGTAAATACTAAGTTTACAATATTATAATAGTTATTCATGTGTATGACGTTAAATTATTAATTTATTAATTTTGATGTTTTGATGAAAATAATAAAATATTTATAAACATTTTTTAAACGAAAGGGAATGAGGAAAAATAATTTCAGAATAAACCACTTTGTTGGTTTTAAAAATAAAACACTGTTTGAGTAATAAAAATAAAGCACAACTTAATTTGTTCCAAAAACCAAACAGTGTTCGTTCGTGACGGTCTTAAACAAAAAAAATACGTCTTGAAAGCAGTTTGCTAGAAAAGACCAAAAAAAAATTTAAAAATAAAGTAACTTGGAAAGTTTTGCATCATCGCGATCAGTTGGGTATAACGAAAAACATTTGAGAAAATAAAAGGTACATAATATTATAATAAATGTATATTGTAATATTATAAAGCAATTACTCCGACGGTAAACCACACTATTATGGTTTTCATGCGACATTTAGTTTTAAATAATAATATGTGTTAGGTATGCCTTTAATATTCATTCGTATTAAGGTAAGTACTTGTATTCGGGATGTTGAGACGTAATGAAGAATAAAAGGAACGCAAACCTATCGGCGGCCGGGCCAAATCAAAGGCGATTGCTGATAGGCCGATCAATCAATGCTGCTGGGTTTCCATCTATACAACATACACGAGGTTCATCCATTTCATTGTGACAGAAAGTGTTTCTACACCAACACCACACCACCTTCAGTTCTAGGGGTAGATTTGAATTTTCGATATCACAACAAAAATTCTATTATAATATTGTGTGTTGTGTATATATTATTATAATATTTTTATCTACATACATTTAGCTATTTAAATAGGTAGGTAAGTCGTACGATTAAATAATATGGAGGACAGGGTTCAGTTGAAATTATTGTATTGCTCACGTTTACGTATAAACTAATCGATTCAATAATAATTACCGCAAATAAGGAATTTCTAATTTTTTCTTTGCAATGGAAAAATTACAAATAATAATATTATTGTTCGATCTACGCGTATTACGATAAACTATTTACTACATACATATCGTTACCTATATCTTTATAGTGAATTAAAATTTTTTATATTACTTACGCTTTGTTTATTAGCTTGCAACATACATATTTTTACGAAACGAGGCTTTTTTCCATAATACTTTTTCAAATTCACATTTCGTTATTATATTAAATTGTTATTTGTTACTTCAGATTGTGGAACAAATGAACACAACTTATTTTAAATTATCTTCGATTGGCTTGTCGTACTAAACCTTAATTGTTGGTAATTCATAAAATATTTCTTGTAGCAAAGTAATATCTAAAGTTTTACCATGAACCTAATTTATTATTTTTAATTTTGACAAATGATTTACACTGGGTAGGTAAAGTGTAAGAATAAAAGTTTTATAAAAATATGATTCACGAATATCTAGTTAAAGAAACAAATGTACCACTTTACGAAAAGCTTTTTGGTGGTTTTTCTTTAAGCTTAAGCCTTTTATAAGAAAAAAAGTCATATTATGATCTCGGTTATAATAAATTCTAAAAATACGCTATCCATACGATAGGCAAGTTTAAATACTGACTATATTATATAGTCAATACACGGTTTTTAGATCTGTAAAAGTTATGAAAAAGTATTTCTAAAATAAAATCTGTATTGATCATAATGTTAGTTATATGGTGGCATTTGGTTTTGATAAACGCGTATAATAATCGTGAGAAGAAAGATTAGTTTATCTGTAATGATAGGAAATGGACAACGGTTATCATCATCTCCAGAATTGAAGTATATATTATTGTCTTTTAAGAGGGGAAATGGGAATCGGTAGATGAGTTTCACCATTCAATTTATACACCAAATGCCACTAATTATAAACCAAGATTCAAATGAGCAGTCGATTTGGCATCCAATGAAAATTAATTTGTTTAATTGACAAGAATTACTTCCCCTTCCATAGACTATATAATTACCATTGGGGGAGGGGCTGGACTTGGACCGAAATGAGAGCATAATTGCTTGTTGTTTGGCTAGTGCACAGTGCCTCGAGAAGTGATAGGGATAACAATATTACAGTTTAAATCGGTGTAAGTAAAAATATTTCCCATAAAAAAGCATGAACGAAACTTCATGAGTAGCGATTTTTATCGTACGATAGAAAATGTCAGATGATAAACGGTACAACAATAATTATTATCATTACGCTACCATAATAATGGTCATAAAGATAAGAGAAAAACCAATATATTTGTTTTTATTGTATAGTGTTTTTGATTTCAACGTGTAAGGAAAATAACTAATAATTTGTACAAAGTAAATAATATATAGAATTATCAATTAATCAATTAATCAATACATCGTTTTAAATAAACATCTATATGATCGTTTCCATAAGCTATACAATATAAAATGAATGATACACATTTTGTAATATAGTTTATATATTTTATGGGTATCTACCTAAAGTGTAAAAAAGCCAATAATATTATTATTATTACAACTTTCTATGATACCTTATTTATTATAATAGAAAATATATTTGTGAGCTACAAAGGCTGAATAAATTATTATGGATCAAGAATCTATACTTGTAGTGGCACAGGTAAGTCATTGATATATCGAAAACAATAATAAAAGGTTATAGTATTAGTCAACTCTTAAAAAATGTTTCTTAAGTATTATTTAAAAAAATTATATTCCAAATTTTACTTATTTAAGATTGCATATTATAATTCTGTGCGGTGCGACGAATGTATTGTTTTACAATGATGTGTGTTATTTTTTGTGTGTCTGTCCCACTGTTTGGGGCAGTAACACTGCTTCGATTTTTTCAACAGTATCTTGTTCGATGGGAAAGTGAATCAATTTGGTGTATTCGAGAAGTCAATATTTAAAATTCTCAATAGTTTTCAAAAGCGTAGGAAAAAGCAATACAAAAATTAAGGAAAAACAGTAATTTTTTCGAGAAATTGGTTTTCAATAAAATATTTTATTTGGTGAAACTCGAAAACAAATAACTGTATACAATATTCAATGAATTAGTTTTGAACGGATTACAGCCATTTTCAGTTCCGATTTTTTTTTGTTTTCATTTCTATAAATGTCATTACAATTTTATTCATTAGGTCAAAATGCTTCAAAATTAAATACAAGGCTCCTTATATATTGTTACAATGACAGTGGAAAAATATTAAAAATACATATTAACAATTTTTTTTTTTTTAAAGCATTTAAAGTTCGAATTTTGACAAAACACCAAATACGAATTTAAAATTTAAAAATTATTTTGTAGCTAAAAATGTATTAAGTGTTCAACTTTCATACCTAAAGATTGAAAATATAAAACATGATTTCACGTAAATAAGTAAATAAATTATTTAATTCACAATAATATCATCAAATATACTTGATAATATATTATCATAGGCTGACTGACCATCTTCGCTCAGAACCATTTTTCATATACAATGATATTATATCATTGAATTCAAATTTAACACCATCCATTATTACAGTGACCCACCTGCAACCAGGGCTGTCTTTAAACTTTTTGAGGCCAAGGGCAGTGGTATTATTGGGCCTCTACGACTTGGACAGAGCACCATTTTATTAAAACAGGCAAACAGAAGAGCCCATCGAGGGGCCCCATCGATCGCGGGGCCCTGGGCATGTGCCAAAAGTATCCAATGGGAAAGAGGTGCCTGTTTGCAACCTACTGTACAGCAGAGTGACACCCAATTTCCCGCCTTTTTTTAATTTAACTTATTGAATTATGCATTTAATCCAGTGCATACTTTACTTGCATTTGATTGTTTACTATTCAGGACAAATCATATAACTACCTAAACGTTTATTTTAACTACTTAATATGCGTTCCTTATTTCATTGACTTCAAAACTGATTTCGTACCTACTCATAGTCAGTTAAAAATACAATTTAATTACTGTGGGAAGATGTATTAAATTTATGATTGGAATAAGATATTTATTCTAATAGATATATTTTACATTAAAAGGTTATCAAGCAACATACTTTTTCTAAAATATAGTGATGAATTTAAAACCTATAAAACTATAAATGATAAGTTCAAGTTGCAATATTTACAGATAATTTATTATGAGAAAAGAGGGTATGAAGGTTACCTCTCTGCTTTAGAATATGAGTTAAGTGTACCTCGTCACTAAGTAAGTCACTGCAATTTATGTAATACATTGGAATTCAATGATAAATCATTGCATACGAAAAACGATTCTGAGCGAAGGAGACGGCTGACGGGTGTATCAGCATCTGAGGATGATTTATAATATGATTATACTACTATAAATAATTTATTTTTCTAATATATATAATATTAAAGTATATATTATATTCTATATTATGTTAAACTAATTTTTTCCAACCTAACTTAGTACATAACATGATTTATTTATATTGCTACTATAGTAATTTAGTTTACAATTGGTAATATGGTAGACTGAATTAATATTTGCCAAAAACATTGCATTTATTATATTATGAATAGTTAATTATTATAATTATAAGATATATTATTAATTATAACATAATATATTATTGTTATTAGCTTTTGAGTCAATAGATAGCTAAAGAAAAACGATTGCATGTGAATTGAGATTCTTTGTATAAACAGATAATTGCTTAATAGTAATGTAAATGTTTTTGAAATTGCATTGTGTGTATAAAATATTATAATCATATATTTTAAAAGTTTCAAGCACACATAAATCATATTTTTGAATTACAACAAAATTATAACATATTTCTTAAAATCGTTACAATGTGTTTAATATTATAAAATGGTGCATATTGGAAAATATTTAACTTTATAAGGACATTAAGCGTTTAATGGCTCAAAAAAATATGTGAGGGAATATGTGCTCATCGATGCAGATATGTCCCAGTTTCACAGAATTTACATGAATTTACATAAATACGTGCGGGCAATATTAATTGAAGGTCTAACGGTTTCAACGGTTTTCTATAATAGTAAAGATATTTTAAATAGGATTGTTACTAGGTACTTAAGCTATAACATAATTTTTTTTTAAATCTTTTAAAGATAAAATCTCAATAGTTTTTATTTTAATAATAGATTTATTATAAATTTATTATAAATTATAATAGACATATAGTACGTATATTGACTAGATCATGATTAAATTTATCAGATAAAAATAATATAGGTACCACTAAAGCGGTAACTTTTATAAAATATAAAATATAATACAATAATTATAATATGGTCTGGCCACCTGCTGCCATCACAATATTCCATTTCCATTCAATGCATATAAAATAATATGTATTATATACTGTATAATGGGGCGTCGTTTTGTGGTGATAAGGGGGAGAGTTAGGGTGGGGATTTGCATTATAAAATGGCTTCTATGGCCTGACCAAAATAAAATGAAATATGTGTTTTAAATCTGATATTGTGTGTTTAGTATTTTTTTTACTTTATAAATACATGTTTGTTGTGGTGCAAGTGTCATACAACTGAGAGTATTGACCATTACCAAGTTCTAAGTGAAAATTGTTTACAGTAATAATATGTATTATAATTATTATAATTTGTACACGGCACAACCTCGGGACGGTGAACACGAACTATAATATTATAGTCCTATTTATAGTCCTAATCATTAAAACAAGAAATCACAATAATTTATAATTTATAATTCCCATCAAAATGTCTAATATAAATGATAAAAATTGAGTAAGTAAAATCTTAGCTTTGCTGTACAGTAGGTTACAATTGGGTCACTGTAATGATGGATTTACTATTTTATTACTAGATAATTGTATACTTTTAAAATTGTAGTTACCTACCTTCTAAAAAAGTTAATTTTACAAATATAATTTCTATACATAAATGTACTTCTTTAATTGAAACATGAAAATAAAATAGAATTTGTCATTTTATTGTACACATTGTATACATGTTATTACAATATATAATCACTTGGCGTGAAATTTCTCTTACGTGCAAAAAACTAGTGTTTCAGGAGAGATATTTAAGTTGTTTAAAATTCAGTATGCGATAAAAAATTATAAACAAATAATTTAAAAAAGCGGGTAAGTGGATGTCGCTCTACTGTACAGTCAATTACAAGCGTGTCACTGTAAAGGATGCTTTAAATTTGAATTCAATGATTTCATATTATTGTATACGAAAAACGATTCTGAGCGGAGACGGTTTGTCAGTCTGGATATTTTATATTGTTATTATTTATTTTATCATGTAAGTTGAATTAATATTATAATATTGTAATTTTTTTATTCGTTTCTATGATGTTAAACAAAGCGTTGGAAATTAAAATCCCATTTTTAGCGTTTTTTTGTAATTTTTCAGTGGTTTTTCCCGTGGCATTAAATAACTATTGAGAAAATCGAAAAATGACCTCTTTAAAGTACCATCTTGATCCAATTTGCTAAAAGATAAGATACTATATGTTGAAATCGAAGTATTCCTTTTGGTATAAATTTTGTATACAGGATATATAAAAAAATAAATAAATACCATTGTAAAACCAATAGCTTCCTCGCTCCGCTCAGAATCTAAAATGTGGAGACGGTTTGTCAGTCTAGATATTTTATATTATATTTATATTAATGTTAATAATACGGTAACCGATTAAATTAAATTATTATTATTTGTTTATTATCATATTTATTTTGTACATAATAATATACTTGAGAAGTTTCAAGTACCCACGAATGATATTTTTAAAACACAACACAAAACTAGAATCATTGTTCTTCGTTTAAACAACTAATTTCGTCTAAATTTTAAATCGTACACATTTTTGTTTCAGAATAACCTTCCTACGTGGAACCTTGTTTTAAATTATCATTCCTTAGCTTTAAAAGTTAAACATTCGTACATTTTTAACTACAACATTTTTTCAAATTGATAAATTTGGTCAAAATTTGATCTTTAAATGCTTATAAAAAATGTTTGCGTTAGTATTTTTTAAATGCTATTGTAACAATATATCAGGCCTTGTATTAACACATTGAGTGCCAGGCCAAAAATGACAAAACTGACCATTCTGACCGGGACATTTGTTTTATAATGTGTTTATCATATAAATGTGTATCATTATCAATACACACGGCACAAATAAACATATTAGTTGTGTATTGAAATTGATACACATGGCACTCAAAGTGTTAAATTGTCATACTTTTTGAAATAGAAAAAAATAACTAAAAAAAAAAAGAAAATTGAAAATGGCCGTTAACAGCTTAAAACGAGGCAAAATATTTTCAAAATGTTATCAAGTAGGTATAGGAATTGATAAAATAAACATTCAGTGAAAATTGGATGTATATGTTGCACCGTCATTTGTTTTAGAGTTACAACAAAAACCAAAATCGAATTTGATCAAAACCGATTTTGAGTAAAGTTCCCGTTTTTTCATATTTTTTTTTGTTTTTTCACGGTGCTTTTGAAAACTATTGAGAATTTTAAATTTTGACTTACCGAATGTATCAACTAGATTCACTTTCGCACCCGAAAAGATACTGAAGTTTAAAATCCAAGTATTGTTTTTGTGTACACAGACACAAAAAATTAATAAAAATTAAAAAAAACACTCCATTGTGAAATCAATACTTTCATCGCTCCGCTCAGAATCTAAAATTGAAGATACCCACTTATATATTTATATAAATATTAACTCCGTTATAACTTATTTTTTGATTACTTATATTCTTTCATAAATACATGATTTGTGAGAAAATTTATTTTATCTTGTTAAATTTAATTAGTTAATTAAATATACGAAAAATGTAGATATTATATAATATATGTAATAAGCAGATATTATATGGCAAGGCAATGATTAAAAATAGGACAGCAAACATTTTGGCACTAATAATTTATAAACTGAATTACACACTTATATACATTTCTTTTCGATAGTAAAAACAATTAAATTATATTAAACGTTAAAAATATTTTTTAATTCATATTGGATCACAAAGAGTACAATATTTTATTTTTAAATTTCTAAAAAACGTTGGTTTTAATTTCTGCAGAAACATAAACAATTTAAGCAAATCATCAGAATCTGCTGTGATTTCATATTATATATAGTATTATTTTTTACATATTCATACATATTATTGCTTATAGTATTTCATATTTATTTATTAAAACTTCTATAATAAGCTAAATGTATTTAAATATTTGGACATCACCTGTTTTTCGAAATAGTCCTTTCATTTTATATTAATTGTTAAGTTTGCAACAGTCATAACGATTGTCTAATCAATAGTGTTAACGCATAACATTTCCTTTTTCCGTTATTCCATATCAATGGCATTCTTCACATTGTGTTACTGTTGATGTTTATTGACTGTTGTAGTATACTTTACAAAAAAAGATTCCATTCTGTCACGTATCAGTGATTTGCCCTCGGGGTATCCAATTATTAGACAGATAATATGTCACCTATTTTCAATGCGTCGACTCATGTCTTCGTCTTGACATTAGCATATTATAGCTGGTAAACTTTTTTTTTTTTTTATAAAGTTTTTCTTTGATTTTCCGAAGATTTGCTTCATTGTAGAATAATATATGATTATCATACAATTATATCATATTTAAAATTAACTCTCTTTGGTAAAATGTATACTTTAAAAATTCTAGCCCTCGTGACTTCCAATTTGCCCTCTTCCATTTTTCCTCACATGCCCAGTTGTATTATTTTTGTTTTTTGTCGATTAGTTTGTCGATGATTATGGTTAAAAGTAAGATAAGATATTTGAATTACCTAATTTAGGAAAGAAGTAAATTAGAAATCGGGATGTTAGATTTTTATTTTGGTGTTCATTATTTGTGTTAATATGAATATTATTTTATTTTGTTGCTTATTAATACATTTAACCATTGTTATTTGTTTACTTAATTTTAATCTCAGATGTTGCTGTAATGCAGGCTTGATAAAGTATATTGAAATCAAAATTTTAATTTTATTCTATTTAATTTGTGAATTTTATTTTCTATTGGTTGTTTATGGAAGTATTGTAGATTTTTAATAAATTAGATATTCACGATAGCCGATGAGAAGATATTTTGTTTCACATAGCACATTTGGCAGGAAAGTCATGATTTTTTTTGTTCCGATACTAGTTTTGTGGTTTTCGTTACAGCGGATAAATGTGCACTGATTGTTATAGTATTTTGTGTTATGAGTATATGACCATAGTTATAGAATTCGGTTCCCTAATTTCTAATTCTTTACAACTGAATATTTTATCATCTTTTTCAACTATTTTTTATTTTTTCACAAAATGCTTGATCACTGTGACCTTAAGATTTAATAAATATTTAAAGGTTTTGAGGAAGAGTAACGTGGATTTAAGCATCAGCGTTAGTATCCATTTCAGTACTTATATCGTTGCTTTTTAATCAATTATCGAATCTATTTGAAGAAGAAAATTACGTCTGTGTAGATGGTTTTAATTGATTAGGTGATTATGGAAATGGTGCCAAACCAGTGGAATGTAAACGTTTATACAATTTAGATTACTTTCATCCAATAAAATCGAACATTTCTTTCAAATCCGAATTTTATTGTTTTATATGGTTTCCTACCGTTTTTTTTCATGCTGTTTTAATAAACAATTTTAATTGATCGACTTGGACCTTGGATACTCTGTCATTTATTAATAATACGTAATAGTTACAGATAACTGAAAGAAGTTGTTGCTTTAAAATATTACAAGAGTGGTTTAAACTAAGAATACTTAGAAAACAGCACCTTTTCAATGGCTTATAACCAGAGAGAAAGAGAGAGACAGCGAGTTGTTTTATACAAAGAACATAATATGACGTGTTAAGTTCACGATACTAATTCTTACTGTTACGCGAAGCTAAATTCCATTAGATAAATAATGAAAAATTATTTTTGAAAATAATGATGGTTTGTAAGACTTCTTTTTCGTTTCTATATAGACTACAAACAATATTCATTGTCTACGGAACAAACGCCACTGGTGCAACGAAGGGTTTAATTAGCTATCTACGATGGTATTATTGTACGTGAGCGTACATTAACTATATATCTATATTTTAGACTATTACTGCGTTTTCTATAATTAACCAAAGTATTATATACTAATGATGATACATAACATTTGAAAGCAGAATCAACGGTCAGTTGGTGGGTTGATTCATTTTGTTAGTAAATATTTATTGCTAAATCCCAACCGACTCCTTCCGTTTGAGGGCTTACAAACCGTTATTTCTAATCAAAACTACACCAGTACACACCTACCCCGCGGTAAACGACTCCACTACACTGCCACTGTATCTGCAACTGTTCGAGTAGCGAAGTGTTCATTATGTTTCGGTGGTGCACATTGACATAAAGCGGTATTATGTTATAAGGTTATTATCCTTTTAGGTACCCTCACGATAATATATGTCTCAATATCTCATTGATATCTGTCTCCGAAACGATAACATCGTTCTCGTTTATAATACCTACTCAATATCTACCGATGACTACCTATGATATTATAATATGCCGTGTCTTTGGCTTAGAAGTCTTCGTCAGTGCTAGATGAAAATATAGAATGGCAAACATTGATTTCGTGTCGTCGTTCAGAACCGCGATTAGATAATAATACAATGTAGGTGCATATAATATAATATTAGGTATACGCAATGTATCGATATTTTCAATGATGAGCCCTCGTCATCAGTATTTTTTTATAATGTCTGCTTGTTATAATATAATAAAATAGGTACGCTGTTTAAAAAACCACTGCCAAAAATATTCCAATCGTTGATTATCATTTTTATCACCAACCAAGTCGATATATTCTACGTCCATATTTTCATAACGATATATGATTTATACTCGATGTATACTGTTTAAGTTCAAATAAAAAAAAAAAAAAAAATCTAGGAAAAAGATGTAATTTTATAAAATACTTAGATACAGAAGGTATACGTTAAAATTTGATTTTTATCTTATTTTCATTTTCATTTTTTCTTCTATCTTATGTAGTTTTCTTATTTGGTTCCTGATGTGACATTTTATGTAAATAGACCAGACAATATCTATATTGCTCCAACTATTCTTTTTTCAAATTTCTATCAAATTATGATCCAAAAATTAAGTATTAATACTGTGGTAATCTAGCAATCGCCTTGATTGCGTTGACTACCGGTTGCAGGTAGCCTTTGAGTTGTATATTTTGTCTTAGGGTAGTTGAACAAAATGTAGAATTGTTGAAATTTAAGTGTTTATTTCAAAGTATATTTCAGTAAAAAATATTCTAAGTCCAAAATGACAAATTTTTGTACCAACTGACGTGAAGATGCCTGCTAGTAGAATGAGTGTACACAACTGAATACAGGCCGTTTCAGGTTTGTTTTTATAAGCCTCCCTTGCTCTCCGACCTTCCCCCTGTCTACTGGTTTATCTGTGGCCCACACAGGACGTCAAATTATTATCTCTTCATTTCTCATCCTGAGTCGTTCCAAGAATTATATCCATTATCGTACATTACACTATGTGTCATGCACCATCCGTTAGCATTTAGATACCATATCCTATGTATATATATATTTGTACTTATACATGTATTTATTTATATACGTGATACGTAATATTCAAATAGTCATGTTCATTTGATTATAATGTACGATTATATTTGTACTATAGGCTTTTTTTGTTATATGTTCAGGAATGCGTATTGCGTTTGGACAATGCGTCTAAATATGATTGATGATATGATTAATGGTCACCTGCCAGTTGATCGCCACCCCCGTTATTATATGTGAACCTGTTTGTTTATAGTTAGCCCGCGACTATCTTCTTAACCTATCTAGGTGAAATGGTCCATTATAATCGTGATGCGCTCCCAAGGATGCTTCGTCCCCTCGTCGTATTCCTACAGCGTATTTTAATAATCTTAATTTATATATTTCATTTATCCGTTGATCCCTAACTTAATCTTTTATGCTGTCTAATATATTTAAAGATGAAACGGACCATAATAATATAGTATTATATATTATTTGGACGTTACAATACCTACACGATATAAGTACTAGCAAAATAATATGAATAATACGTTTTGACGATGATAAATCGTACTATGTTAATTATTATACTATTGTATACAGTTGTCACCAAAAACACAAATTCAATTATCAATATTTATTTTCAAAAAGTGTGTATAATAACTAATAATATAAAATATTTTTAAGGTTAGAACATTCATCTTATAAAAAGTAGGTAAAAGAAATTATAAATTAACCAAGACGAGATAGTATTAGATAGTAGGTAACTGAGTTTTAATTTTTGTTTTAAGATAAGAATATTTTTTGGTTTGGATGACAATAATATGTAATTTAAATTTTTTTTCCAAGGATGAAGTGTACTTATTAGTTTTTATCTAAATACTGTTCAAAACTGCTAGCCAATTAATATTATTAATTATAATGGACAGGCCTGTTTTGTATAAAATTCGTAGGAAAATTATTTTGTGATCGGTTTAATTGATTAATTACGATTACTCTCCACATATTAAAATTGCTAGTGTTTGAATGGATACGGAATGAGTGAACAAAAAAAAATGTGTCAAAACAATAAATAATCAAAAACATCCCGAAACACATAATAGGTATTGTCGTTTCTATAAAAAAATTCTGGAAAATTGATTGTACAAATGTGATCTAGGTATAGTACAAAAGAAAACTATTTTATCCTTGGCAGATCGTAGATCCTTATAAAATATAGTTTGGGCACCTTTAACTGCGTTATAAGACGTCATGGGGTCGGCCGAGTAATTTTTGGAGGTGTAAAGAGTGCAAATGACCCTTTTGCAGTGATTGTGGATAGTGGGGCTGCGGTCCGACGAGCGGTTTTCTAATTATTACAACTATTACAATATTATTATCCGTTAGAGTTGCAGTATACCTACATGTTTGTATTTAACTACTCTTACAACTTTTGTATAATGATATGCACTTCTAACGCTGTTTCCTACTGTGGTGGAGGGTAATAAACGAAACGTTCATTATTACCGCAAAGTGCGAACATATTATATTGAATTTTTTTATTTATTAGCGATATCAATGGGAATTCATCGTGGCCACTCTGTTATCGGGAAATTATTACCACGGTGCCTCGGGTAAAACATAAAATGAAATAAAATAAAAAATCAAGCCAGAAGTGTTACTGCAGTTATGACTGGGAAATTCTTTCTAACTTGTTCTTCATATTCATATAAACTATACTTATTCACATACACGTATCGTGAAATAATAGATTTCTACTTAATGTTGTAAAATATATATAAATTAAAACACTAGTCTTAGTCATGAATATTGTCGATGCATGGAAATTGTTTTTCTTAGATATTTATTATATTATATAAACTGAGAGTGCTGAAGCGTTATATCATAAAACATGATAATTAGTCGCGAATAATTTTCTCGAGTGCGTAAAAGAATTACCATAATAATTTGATTTTTGCTTCGCAACTATTCACTAGAAACCTTTAATATGTAGGTGTGTTCTTTTACGTGGAATCGGAGGAACTGGGTTGTGCAAGCCAGTGGTGATATTTAATTTTAAACAAAACCAGAAACCACGTTTTATTTTGATTAATATAATTCTTTTTTAAAATTATATTTAATACTAAAACTCATGTTCTTATTTTTCTGGTGGACATACTATAAAGTGACGTAATTATTATTGTGAATACCTACGAGTCAAAGGTAAAACATTTTTTACCGAACTATTTAATATAACTATTTACAATAATAATTGTATGCACTGGAAATACTTAGTAAAATAAATTTGCAAAACCATAAAATAACTCTAGTAATAACTTTTTTTACAGGTAGCTAATACTTATTTTTAACTGTCTACTGACGGTAAATTTTCGAATTCCGTGTTTTAAATAATTGAGCCTAGTAAATTATAGTATAGTATACAAAATAATATGACTAGAAGGGATGAGGGGTAACAATCATGTAATATAACATGTAATCAAATTTTCATCCCCTCAGTTAAAAATCCTGAGAACGACATGTCTTCATTGAATGTTAAATTACTGATGTTTACCGTTATACATAATCAAACAACATTATTTATTAATTTTATATTTTACTTATTTTTAAATAGATTTCCCTAGATATTAATAACTCTGGCACAAGTTTACTAACTTTCAAGAAAGCCTCACTATGGCAATTTTTCACGAGGTGGAGGCGTACTCATTGATGTTAAAATTTC
The DNA here is from genome assembly GCF_005508785.2 of Acyrthosiphon pisum. Classification (NCBI taxonomy): domain Eukaryota; kingdom Metazoa; phylum Arthropoda; class Insecta; order Hemiptera; family Aphididae; genus Acyrthosiphon; species Acyrthosiphon pisum. Next base: position 73,105,665 of record NC_042495.1, on the reverse strand, counting down.
GTTTAAATCCTCCCCGAGTACATCTGACATTAAATCTCTTAAGAGGAATGGACTCAGAGCATCAGATAATCTGTTTGGTCCATTGCTCGAGAACTTAAACTGTAAATGTATTTTGATAGTCCAACGTCTAGGAGACAAGGAACTATCAAGTAGCGCCTGAAGCGGAGTTTATTAATTTATTCGGTTTTATGTTGTACATATTTCAGCTGCTTATATACTTGAGGTTTATTTCTCTTAGAAAGAATGGACCCAAGGCATTATATGATCTATCTAGCCCATTGATCTAGAATATTTAAACTGCGCATATACTTTAGTAGTCCAACGTCTAGAACAGATAATGAACTATCAAGCAGTGTCTGAAGTGTAGTTTATTGAGATATTTATTGATTGAAGTGCAATTATTAACGTGGTATTTATTATTTGGATTGGATTGTTGGAGATTTGGTGTTTGGATATGAAAACATAGCCGCATAGGTGTTTTTCCTAAATAATTAATGTCATTGAAGGATAATTAATCAGTGTAAAGAATTGAAATAACAGTTTTTTGAGTTTGAAGAATAAAATTAATATACCAAAATGAACTCATATCTGGTATTAGAACAAGCGCAATAGTTAAATTGACTTCGTAGAGAAAGATTAATTTCTGCAGATTAAGAAAAACTGTACGGTAGCACGTAGATTCGCTGTGAGCGGCGTTGACGTCTTCATGTGTGTTGATTTCCGTGGAGCACTGCGTCGACTTGGCACATCATATGATCGCTGAGGGATGCAGCCACGGAATGAGTATGTCTATTGTTTACTCGCTGTGTATACATAGAAAAGTGATTGTTCTACCCCCACTCAATTGTTATTGCGTAACGTTAAAATAGATTGTTCGCGTTTGTTATGCGAATCACGCACGCGCATGCACTTGTGTTGTGTTTTTGGCAATATTGGTACGAAGAGGGTGTTTTGTATATATGTTCAGTGCTGTTATCATTTTCCTTTTGCGCATGGTTTTAGCATTGATATCTGGTTGTTTGAGTGAATGTTGCATAGTGCGCATATGCCTGCATTTATGTTGTATTTTGCATTTCGTCGTTGGTTTTTGGCAATATTTTCCCAAAAGGGATGTTTTCTTAGGTAATGTGTTCTTGTGTGCTATTTTTATTTTCCCCTTGTGTAATATTTCAACACTGATATTTTTTCGTTTGAGTGAATGTTGTATAGTGCGCATGTGACAATATAATTGTTAAGCAATTATTATAATATTAGATTGGTTACCTAATATTATTTTAAATCGCGTGATATATTTTAATTGCGTTTGATTTTTCACACCCAAATATTATGTTCCTATCTGGTATACTAATTCTATAAGTTTATTCAAGTATACAAGAGTATATTATTTATATATTACAATATAATTGTATACAGCTATTGTATTATATAGAGTAGAAATGTATGTATTTTCATTACACATTTCCCTAACACAAAAATACATATTATTTAAACACCACCGTTCACTTATTCACCTATATTATAGTTATGTAGTTTAAACATTAAATACATTTTATGGTTCTATAAAACTCACATTTGTATTGAGCACGAATAAACTACTAAAAACTTTTATTCCATCATATACATATAATATGCATACCATAGAATTGTAATTTTGTTTTCATTATCAGTATAATGTGTGACGTGGTATAGTTTGTAAATGATCGAACGAAAAACTTTTCTCATAATTTTAAAATATTTAATAATACGTTATTTGAGTCAGACAGCAAATCACAAAACAGATTTGGCTAGATAGATCAATATATGATTACATTTTTCCGCGTATACGATAAAAAAAGTAACATTTCTATTTAAAATATTTCATGCTTGGCATCAACCTTCAGGAAATTAATTTGGTATCTAACGGATAACGAAAAGGTATTTTCTCATGATTTATGACATTATGCGGTTAACCATTGACCTATGGTATAAGATCGTTGTAAACAGGCAGTCAAATTAAATTTCCACAACTGTTAGCTTCTTGACTACTAGCAATATGAGAAGGAGGTAGATACAGCACATTTTAGATCACGATAGTCAATTGTATTTTTTATAACAAAAATCACATTGGTAAAATATTTATCCAAACGCAGCGCAACGAGTAAATTTTTTTCGGGTTTAGTTCTTATCGTACCTATTGGCTATTATAGACTCATGGGCCACCATTTATACTATTCAAAATGTTAGTTCCTGTTTATTGCCCACAATATTGGATACTTAAACAACCCATGGAAATAAAATATCAGTATAAAAATAATACATTTCGTTTCAAAAAAAGCTTCTAAGAATTTCAAAACTTTGCCGTTTCTACCGTTGCGTTAGTCGTACTGTAATATTTTATTTTGTAATATTCAGTATACAAAATAGAACGAATACTCTTTTTACACATTTGGTAAAATAATATGTTATTTTAATATTGTTTTTAATTTACACGGAAAAAATTGTATTAATGTGATGTTATTTTTATGTGCATAAGAGTTGTTGATAAATGATAATCATTTATTTATGTAGATAAAAGTATAAGTATTATTATATCAAACTGGATATTTCATAATACGATCTGATTTTCGTGTATACCTATTATAGTTTAATGGTTCGTGTAATAATATATTATTTTTTTTTTTAACTCTTAACAATATTTTTTAATTTTAATTTTGTAAAATGTACTTATTTATTTTTCTATTATAATTTATAATTAAAATTCTTGACACAATTTTTTTATAATTTAGTTACGTTAAGTAAAGTAAATACATTTTTTTTTTAATCTATTTAATTTAAAATATTGTTTTGAGTAAAATAATAGAAAAATCATTTATTACAAAGAACTTTATTAATATTATCTTATGTTGATATTTTAAATAATAACTGCATTCGTTAAAAAAAACGACATTGATTATCATTTATCAACTGTTTGAGTTGTAAACAATTTTTCAATTTTCCCCATTATTATTAGTTTCATACATGTACCGATGGAAAACACACAAATATGCAATATTACATAATATTAGTACACTAAATAACATTGTGCGCCAATTAACTAATAAAATTGTGCTGGTTTTTGGTACCAACGGATATTATAAGCAAAAATTAAATTATTTTCTGAACTATTCATACTTAGCTTATAATATTAAAGTATACCGATATTATGATGAGCAGACAGTTCCATTATAAGTGATTGCCCTTATACCTATGTTGTTATTATTTTATACGTTTCGTTAGGAATACTGAATTTTATAATTGCATAAATAAAGTACTTACCTAGCTGAAATAAGTGATCGATTACCTAAATATTTAATATATATACATAACAATATGATTATGAATAAGTCTCAAACAGGTATACTTTATTTCAAAGGCATATTATAATGTGGAATTCCGGATAGTAATTATGTTCCGTGAATACAGTTTATTGATAATTGACATATATTTTAGAGTTGAAGGTCCTGAATGATGATTATACTTTTACTTTACCAAACATGTTTTTAACTTCAAATTTTAGAAGACTATATTATATATCCCTTATTGAAAACATGTTGTTCAGATTTAATACATATTTCATGATTGTATTTAAATTATAATATGAAACCGTAAACACTATTAAAAATCGAAAGTCTAAATTATAATTAAATATAAATTGTTTGGTAAAAATATATTAACGTGAGCATGTGACTTCGTCAAATATTATTAACTATTTATAGTTTAAATAATGTATGTTATGTGGTTAAAAATTGGAATGATTATTGATTTTTCAGTATTACTATTGTAATTTAATGTAATGTATTTATATATTTGCAAGTGTTTACAAAATTGATAAGTATAGGTCCATGATATTTTTCAAATCAAAAATGTTTATGATTGTTAGTACCCAATATAATAGTGTCTCACAATGAATAATGTCTCGGATTACAATTGATAAGATATTTTAAGAAACATAAGCTGTTGGTATTCAAAAAAAAATACAATCAGATTAATGTAAATCCATATTTATTATTTATACATGTATATTAGGTATGATGATGGATGTATGCAGTGGTTTGTTCTTTGTTTTTTTTTTTTTTTTTAATGGGTAGGAATTGTATATTATGTATTTATTCAGAGCTCAGTAGCTTCATCAACAAGTTGCTTTAAAATGTTTATAACTTAATAACATTATCAACACTAAATGTCTAAATACATTTTAAAAATTGTATTGAACTCGTTACCCAAAGTTAAATATTTTTCCTAAAATAAAATATAACCTAATACTTATTAGCTTATTAGTCATTAGTCATTATTATTAATGTAGCGTTTATACATGATTAGTTATTACCTACTTTGTTGTATTATGCATACAATATATTCATAGTCATTAAAAACTATAACACAAAATGTAACATTAAATTATTTGCAAGACTTCATTTAGCATAATTTTGATGTTCCAGTTTCCAGTGGCATGCCAATCTTAAGGCCATCCCATTTAGTTGATTATTACGTGTGCAATATAGTTCAGGGCGTTAGACTATAGCTATTTGAGTATTATTATTTTACATAATATCTTTGTCTTGTATACAATTAGAATATATCCAATCCTATATAAACAGTGCCCCCGTGCTTTAAAATCTTTGACAAGGGTATCCATTCAACTTCCACATAAGATTTTCCGCCTTATTAATTGGCAACTGAAATATTTCCAACTTGCAATATTTATTTGCATGTTCGTTGTTGTTATAGGTACATCGAATCGTTAAATTATAGAGCAATAATATCGAAACAAAACTCGATCAGCTGTTATGGTTTTTATTTATATGGAATCCGCGGACTAAAATAGTTATGTATCTTTTCTCGGTGCTGTGATATAAAGTCTGAATCTCTGAGAAAAAATAGGAAACGAGTCTACAACAACTTGATGTTATACGTCTGTTTGTGCCCGAGAACAAAAACTTTGCTGCCGCGAACTGCGAGGGCTCAAAACTGTAATCATAACGTGGATATGTCCAAATCTGCAGTAATCACATATTATCGAAAGGACTGGTTTTAGTAACGCACTAATAACGCATACTACAATTTATTTACCTTTACATTTCATAAAAAGTTAATTCACTCTAATAATTTTAATAAATATAACACAGTAAAATGGATATTTCTGAACATATACAATTCGACATGCTATGCGTTAGGTAATTAATACAGATACTACGTACGGATTCGATGACGTTTTCTAAATTATTATTATTATTTTAAAAAAACATTTAAAAAATTGTCACCAAAACATTACAGGCACCGTGTAATTTCTGTGTTATAAAAATACCATTGTAAATTATAATGTTTTGACTAAATAAACATATACACCACTGCAACATCTAAAGTAAACGAATCTATTAACTGTTGAAATATACATCATGCAATTTATATACCATGTAATAACCATCGAGGTATATAAACTATAACTATTTATAGTTTATGTACGTCGATGGTAATAACTTAATTACAACATATTATCATGTTTTTAAATTCTCTTCTTTTCGTTTTTGCAAAAAAAAAAAACATTTCTACGTGATGTTAATTTGATACCAACGAATGTTTGGACTTTTCATCGGTAAATATTTTGAGATTAAAAGAAGAATATGAATTTACAAGTATCAGTTTTTTTTATTTTGTATTTACAATTCAAAATTCACAAAAAAAACTTGTTTCGCAGAACATACATATCCATTATTTATCTATACATTAATAATACATATATTTATAGGTAACTGCATGTGTATTTAAATAAGGATATACATTTGATTAAATATATTATTTTATATCGAGTTATTAAACGTAAAAAGAATAGTGAAAAATGTTTTGACATGCTAAAAATATATAAATAATAAACATTTTCTACAACTTAATGACATGGAAGTATTATACATAGGTAATCTTAACTGAGTTAAGTTAATAGTTTATTGTTTTATATGGAAGATAGGTGCTATTATATTATTATATATTTATATTATACACGCATATAATAATCTTAACACTATATTTAAACACATTTAAATAAAATACTATTCAATTAATTTTAGCTTACAAAGGTGAAACATTTTTTTTTTTAAATATCATTATAATAACATTGATTAATCAAATAAATAATAACCTGTGCAGATAATAGTATATTTTCCTTTATTGACAATGTATACAGTTTATAAATATTATATAAAAAACAGCTATTGGTATATAGAACATTAAACATTAATATATTTTTTTTTTAAAAACATAGTTGGTGGATACAGTGGAATCGCTTGGTTTTGTAAGCTGCTAATCATACTAATTGTATGAATAAATCGATGATATCCCATGCTCAAACGTGGTTTTTGAATTTTTATAAATTACTGTTAAGTACTTTTATGAAAACAATGTGTTATATATTTTACGACTCTGTTAATTTAAACAATAGCTTTCAATTTTAGAAACAATTGAATTATCAACAATTGCTTATGTAGTTAGGTATTTAAAAAAAACCTATATATTATATTACATCCAATGTTTTAGAGTTAAATTTTCATTTTCTCTTAAAGTATAAACGTTTTAGAAAATATATTTTTACAAATATTCCACAACTTAATGTAGGAATTAACTTTTTTTTAAATAGTTATATTTTAAACCATGTCCTTTTACTGTAATTTTTTGAATAACTATAAGCAATTTTAATTTCACATTGTGTAGTTGAACATTTTTCTGAGAATTAAAATAAATATAAACTGATTTTTAAACGAGATGTTAAGAAGTGATAAATGTATTTAATTTATGATGAGTGAAGTATTTGAAGTTCCCACGAACAGGCAATGAAAAGCTGTGTTATACTCAATGTCCCTCATTGCTTACTCGTAAAAACTTTAAATACTTAAAACGAATTAACTACTATTTCTAATTTCGATTTGTATATACAAATAATGAAAGAAACGTCAATATAGTGAATAAATACTGGACAAATAAGTTAATAATATATAGGTACCTGTTAAAATGTTTTTTGTACATTAAATGTATGAAAGTAAAATAAATGTAATTATACTTGTCAATCTTAATATTGTATAAAAATTACTATGCGTTTGTTAGTACTTGGTAATCTCATAAAATCCATCAAAATCATATTTACATATTAGGTTTGATTGGTGCTACTATTGGTTTTTGTTAACATTAGGTGCCACCTCCCCCCCCCTCAAAAAAAAAAAATAACAATTATATATATTTACAGGTAATACTATACGTTTTTCCAAACAAGGCTTTAATTTTAAGTAATGCAAACATTATATTTCCTAAAACGTTAATACTTAAGAGTATACCTTTAGAAGAATTGGAAGAAATTTTAAAGGTTATAAAAAATCGTTCGTGTAATTGTATATTATAATAAAATTTTTGTCGATACGTATTTGGTTAATTTCCGAATTTATTAATTTATAGTGTATATAGTTTTGGAATTTGTTGATAACCATTACCTAATGCTGAAAATTAGACTCGCTATGTTTGTATTATTGGTTATTAAAAAAACAAAAAAACAGTTTGTTTTTAGCAATTTTGTAGTTTTCAAAGCACAAATTACATTCAGATTCCAATGAACTGTATATTCTACATGAGAGAATTTGAAAAAGTTTACTGCTCTAAAAATATTTGTAAAAAAAAAAAGAGAAAAAAATGACGACGTAAAACCAAAAGCTTATTTGCTCCTTTCAGAATAAACATACGAACACATTGTTTAAAGAGTAAAATAATGTATTCACGTGCATTTCCTTTATGTACGAAAACTAATATCCGAAAGAATTCTCAAAAGCCCGAAAATTTGAGACATTTTTGCATTTCCCTTTAATGTTTCACAAATAGTTCAATGAAGTGTATTGTTTTATTTCATCAGAGGTTACTATTTACTAAGTTTAATATTTCAATGAATATTAAAGTTTTGAAAACATTGAATTATGGTCAATAAGACATGGACTTAACCGTGATAATATCAATTAACCGACTTAACATAAGTTATTACCACACACATTTCCAAGACATTTCGGCTTTGCCATGACTATTTGTGTTCATATATAATATGCAGGTATATTTTAGCAGTAAGATGTTAAATAACGAAAAAACATTACCATTTATTTATATTATAAAAATTCAATCCTGATTAGGTAAGTCGTTTGTTGAAAAAATTGGTGAAATAAACAGTTTTCAGACATTGGAAAAATTATTCATCCGTAATACCTTCTTCCTTTATATATGTTTATTTACACAAAATAAAACAGTTTTTAGGGAATTGGAAATATTATAATGACTAAATTAGTGTTATAAATAATTCATAATAATAATAATATATAAACTTACGATTGTTCTTAATCTTAAAATATACAACACAATATTATACACATGATTAAAATGTCTTTAGTCGTTATTAATTTTATGTCTTTGACGAGAATAATATGTCAAACAAACATTTCCTCAGTTCTACATTATTATATTTTCAAAACTACAATTTACAAGCCGAAATCCTTGATGTACGGGTTTATATGTGGAAAATATCAAATAAGTATCACCAATATATACATATTTTGTCTATATGCGAATCGTATACACATTTAAAACATAATAAAAACTAACACGGTTAAAATATATAACAGGTTACATAATATTTTAATATTATATTATAATAATATTTTTATTATTATCGATTTATAAATCATATTTAACTGGTATAATATTATGTAGATATATCGACAGACATAATATTATTATTAATGAGATTAAAAAAACACCATGGCGTAGTGTGCAATGACGTAATATTTAATAATATTATTATAAACGGTGTCTTAGAAATGATTAAAAGCTATAATAATATCGGTAATCAAAAATTTATTTACACGGTTCATTTTTTTTCCATTCGTAATCTGCTATCGTTATTATTAATAATATTATTGTAGCGTTTTCCGTTTCGCGAGCGCGCACAGTCGCACGCCAATAAATTGTGCTCTCAATTTGTATTGAAGTTGACGAACATGACTAGGGACGGTATGAGTATCCATATGGACGGACAGCTGAGCATGTTCAGACTTCGTCCGTGTCCGTGTTGCATGGCCGCCGGGTTCTCACCTGAAACAACACGAAATGCGTCCTCCGTTAAAACGTGGTAGATCGTTACCAACAATGTTGATATACAACAACTGTGCGATTTGTTCTATACCACAATATTATATATATATAGGTATATAGTGTATTAATTATTATATGTGGACCCCCCACTCGAGAAACCCAAACGAAACGACTGTTGTAATATTATTATTATGCTGATCGGTCGACACACATTATATTATTATAATAACGTTGAAACCATGGGGGGGGGGGGGGTATGAATGTATGTAACACACGTAATATTATATTCAGGTCATATTCGATATTACGGTGGGCTTGAGCATTCGTAACGTACGAATGCACGTTTTTCCAACGGTTGGAGCGATAGTTTTGATCGGCTGACCGACGGTTTACCCGACAGTGTCGCCCGTGGAGCGGTGACAAATCGTCATCATGAATTTTGCGACCGAGAAATTGCATACATTAAATTGCATATACCTAATATATTTTATAGAGTAGGTAATTTAATGTATATACTATTTTAATTACTATTGAATGCGGTGGTATACTTTCACCATAAATTGTATCTAATATAAATTAAACTCCTATATATAAAATTTTGCATTTACATTTACATATATTAAAATACATGATTCAATAGCCGGAAATCAGTTCTAAAACGTGCCTAAAAAAAACAAACCAATATAGATACTTAATATATTTTTCTAATAATAGACAATTTAATTTTTTTTACTTATAAAAAACTGTTTAAATCTAAAGTGTAAGATAAGTATTATTAAAGTTTGTACATTTATTACGTGAACGTATTTAAATAATACAAATATTGTGACACGGCGTCTAGGATAGGCATTATATAAGCAATTATGTCTTGTGATCATTTTACAAGTATAACAATAATATTAAGTCTATGTTATAGAAAACTAAATAATTAGATGTAAAGATAATAGAAATTCCGTAGTTCAGTATTAAGTTATGGGTTAAAGGTATGAACTTTAAACTATAAAATACTAAAACATTATTATATTCTCGCATCAATCACGACAGAATATGATATTTTAAGTTATCATTGAAAATTATATATTAATAGAATAATATATTAAGTGACCTCATATACGATATTTTTAATTTTTAACGGAAAAACGTAATTTAAATAAGAATTTATAAATAAATAATTATTTTTAAAACTGTATATTATATGATATTTCACTTGTTTGCACTAAGCATGCGTATATACCTATAGGTTATAATATATTTAAGTATATAACCTAATGACTGTACTAAATATTATAATTTACTGTCAAATTGAACTATTAATAACTACCATACTACCTACTAACTTTATTTACTCTCTTTTATCCGATCTCGTAGTAGTATTTTCATAAATTATTATACTGTTCAATATCGTGAAAATGTAGATACAAACGATTAGTAAAATATGTACCATATTATCAGTAAAATTGAAATCTATAAAACTATATTTAAAATATATCTTTAGTGATTATGAACTACAATGATCGTAGATATTTTATTGAATCACGACGATATTATATAATATTTTATTTTTAATATGAAGCAGAATTAGCGTATAATTACTGTTCGTAAGTTCAAGTGATATACCAATATTTAAATTTTAGCACCAGTTTTTTCCACGAGTTAATAAAAATCGATCGTCAGTTGACTGATTACCAAGAACCGCTGGCTTATGAATGAATGACAACGAATTGTAACTATTGATAGTAACTACACATATTAATCATACAGGAAAACATAATTAACACAACCCGTGGAACTCACGAATGGCTTCGTAGGCCGTCAAATAAACCATGTACTATTGTTTTGCCCTACCCTAATAAAAACTAAAATTACGCCACTGGGTCGTACGAACAAGCCGGATATCATCCGGACTATCGTGGTTCGAGAATAAATAAAATAGATCGCAGTTTCTAGGCGCTTGGAGAAATAGAGTAGGTATAACAAGAATTTCGTCAGGATTAAAAAAATGTATGTATAAAAAAAAAACAAGACACTTTTTAGAGAGATAAATGTGACTTGTCGTCCCAGTGTTCCGGTCTCCTGGGATGGTTTAACCTAAACGCGTTCAAGATATATTTATGATGTTCGATTCGCGATAACTTTTACCCGAGACGCCACCGTAGTCGTACTTTACTACCTAGGTAGGTGGTACCTCTTACACATATGAGGAAATAACGTCTGTTCTATTAATCCAATAATGATTGCGACGCATTGAACATATATTATAATATTGACTAGTTACTACTACAAGTATAATATAGTATATATAGGTATGCTATAATTATCATTATTATTAAAATATAAACATAATAATTTATGTATTGCCTTGACGATTAGTTTTCTCTGATCAGTTGTAGGTATCAACCCACCGAATGTAGACAATTAGTAACAAAGTATTACTTTTGGATATAATTGAATGATGTAATTTGTATCTAACATTTATTTAAAAATGAAATACTATCTTTACTCTTAAGGTTTGTGTTACCATTAATTTTAAATATCTATTTATGCAACCATAAGCACAGAAAGATATTTTTAATAATTGTAGGGGATTATATATTTATTAAAATAAAGATTATATTTAAACAGGTAAACGAATTTACATAAGTACCCGCATACCAATTATGTTATTATTAATTGTTTTCTTTATTATAAAATATGTATATTATACTTATTAGTTATTGAGCAATAAACCATAATAGGATATAATATATACTAACATCATAAAAATTACAGATGATAAGAATCTAACCTAAGGTCCTTTTACTGCCGTGAAAAATAAAAAAATGTGATTAACTTTCTAATTTCTACTGAATACATCAAGTCTTCACAATATTCATATAAAATGTTTTATATCAAATACTGATTGGGATAAATATAAACACAAACTGTTGACTTTAGAAATAGATAAAATTCTAAGAAATACAAACAGAGTCCAATTCACAAATAATATTATTATAATAAATTTGAAATCAGAATTATTTGGGCTCCCTTAATCTTCCCTTTTGAATTATATACGTTATGTACATCGAGTTCCTTTCATATATTATTATTTATACATATTATATGGTAGGTACGTAATTTTGATGTTGTAAATTATAATCCTCCTCACTCCGCACGTTTAAAGATTCCAGGGAGATTCCAGGGAGAGCTGCAATATTTTTACCTCACGGGAAAATAATATTGGTATTGGTTATCAAAGTTCTAAAATTACATCCAAGAAATGTAAGCGATTGTCAATATTAATATTTTGCCGAGTTTACAATAAATATTACTGTTTTCGAATTCACATTTCGCAGCGTAATGGCTGCGGAACGGCGAGAAAACTTTTTTCAGATTACTTTTTGAATACGAGCAAACTCTACGTATTCGGAGATACTGTTGGTGTATCAAACTTAGTAACTTATTCATTTAATATAAATCACCGACAAACGATCGCTGTTTATGATGCGAACGTACCGTTCTTCTAAAACAAACACGGAATCGTTTAAAACAATATTGATTGTATTAGATGGTTCGTATAAAGCAATGACTGTTTAGTGCTAATCGACCAAATTTAAACTTTTTATTTTTATAGAATTCACATTGCATTACTTTTCGTTGAACGTTGAATTTATTATTGGTATATGTGTTCGATTTTTAATTGTATACTGGATTTGAAATAGGTATATCATGATGTTTTATAATAAGCAATACGATCACAATGCAAATATTATTGGTTTACGACGTTTATAGGTACATCGATTTTCGGCGATCATTCAGTTTGGCATGCGCTCTTCCTTGTACCAGAACAAATGTACAAAATGTTGTACCTTGTATAACAACACTTTATTAATGGTTTAGACAATGTAATATAACCGATGTGTATGCACATTAATTATTACAATAGCAATTTTAAAACTCATAGCAAATATTCTATATTACATTATGCTAAACTCATTGCTTTATTGTGATGGAATGTGTATATTGTATTCATTTTATAAACAAGTATAAACTATTAAATTATTATAATTGCACATAGAAATAAGAATATTGTTATTATCTACTTAAAAAACTTGAATACGATCTGAAATCAAAGAAGAGATTATAGTAATAATATTAAAATAATAAAAAAAACCGTATTTTTTATGGACATTTTATATTTATTAATTTATATAAAACAAAAATAAACATATTACTATATATTTATGCACAATGTATGTACCATTATATTAATTATCTTAATAAATTATAATATTAATATAATATATGTAACCAATTTCAACCACAAAAATAAATTTATTTTTTCGTAAGCTGAAAAAAATCACGTGTGAGCTACCCTTTAACTATCTATATAGCCTATAGGAGTTGAAAAAAACAAACTATAAACACCCTCCGAATTTCATGTTATCTATTGATATAACTTTTATTGAAAACGGTCCAGTCGTTTATGTGACTTTTAACTTCGGATAAACCACCATCCAATTTTAGTTCTATAACCTAATTTCGCCCGTGAAAAAATGAAAATAATACAAAGCTTAGATTTTATACCTGAGTGTATTATCTTGGTTTTGGTGTACCTACCTACCTCAGTTCACAGGCAAATTTACAGAAGAAATCTATTATAAATAAGGATATATTTTATAGTTTATTTCCCACATACATAGGTTAGGTTATTTTATATATTAATGATTTAAAATGTGTACAAGGTACTTCTAATTTTTTTGGTTATTAATGATAACTTATCATTAAAATTAATCACTCTAAAATTAAATGTTATCATTAATTGAGGTTAACTACGAATGTATTACGAATACTACACATGAAAATGATAATTAGGGGCTAAAATATCATTTAATAATTTATAACAGAATATGCCTGATGATGCACGATTTAATACTTGATAAGTTAAATAGTATTTTGTCATTAAAAAAATATTTCATCACAGAACATGTATTATATATTTAAATAATATATCTAAAGAAAATTGAACACAACATTTATAACCGTGGCCAGAAAGTCGTGAATATAGATGCACACGTATGTATAACTTATATAACCTATGTCTTACTTAAGTCAAAACAACTTAAAATTAGTCTAAATTTTTTGAAAATATCATTGTGCATAGAAAACAAAACATTTTAGTAACTTAATGGTGATAAGTTTCAATTACAACAAAATAACCAACATTTTTGATTTCTAATAGAACAAATTAAGTGAAACCTTGTATTAAATTGTCAAGCCTTATCAATTAAATTCTAAAATCGTATAAATTCTTAACCAAAAAATAATTTTTATTATTTTGCCTAAATATAAACGTTTAACACTTTTTTTTTAAATGCCTCAATTAATTTTATATATTTTTAAATTGGTATAAGCAAAATATAATATGAAGAATCTAGTACCTACAAAAAGTTAAAATTTCTTTATTAGCATGAAAATAGTCTGTAAAATATATTTCAAATTATATATCATGTTTATAAAATGCTAATATAATTGCTTAGTGCAAATTTAAAGTCTCTACGGTTATACATTTTTGAATTGCAACAAAAAAAAAGAAAATTGATATCTGGTATAGAGTAGATTTATCAGTTTTTTCGTTCTTCAATTTTTGTTTTTTCCTGAATTTTTTAAAAATACTGGGGATTGCTTATTTTTTAACCCCTCCCCCCTCCCCCACCTCCAAGTACCAACCACATCCGATTTCACCAGAAACCATCCTTAAAGCGGAAAATTTGTAAATTTTCACTACTCCAAAAGAACACACAAAATTTCAAATAAAAATAAAAACCCACATGAATTTTAAGACCAATACATTCATCCCTATACGCTCAGAACCTGATCTCTACATCACAATTTAAGAGTAGTTGCAAATATCATATCCCCAAGAGACATGGTAATACAACGTGTGTTTGTTTTTATTATTATTATTCTTATTTGTTACTATTATTATTTTATACGAACTGCCTACTCAATATTTCAGAATATTTTATGGTTTCGTAGTATTTTATTTGCTTTATCCAACTGCTTGAAGTAGTAATGCAATGTGTTTGTCAAACAATTTTACGTTCTCGCAATTCGCTTAAACTACTCATCTGATTTTTACCAAACAAAAACTAATATAATTCCCGGGGCCTCGTGGGAACGATTTGCTTGGTTATTCCCCCGAGTGAAATATTTTACGAACAAAATGAGGAGTAAAAATAAGGCATTTCGCATAATGATTGTTGTTACCACTTTTTTGTCTAAGCCACTCCACCACTTATGTCACAACAAAAAGTAATAATGTGATAGTTTAGGGCACTGAACGTGCCTAAATAATAATGCAACGCACAAAGTTACCATTAAATAATATTATATTTTATGGATAACAGAGTTATTTAACATTTTTCTTCGTCTGTTCAAAACATAATTATTTATGACATTAAAATATTAAATAGTTTGAATGTGATGGTATTTATTTATTTATAATGTAGTAAAGTAAAATATCAAATTATCGACACGTGTTTCACGTAATAAATATAATGATTCATTTTATAATTATATAATGATAGTCATGCCCATTATAATAGTAGTATGTACGTTATAACAATCGATGATCATCGTCCATCGTTCATCAAATTAGATTTCACATTTTTGGAATCATACCTTACCGTTCGTATTATTTAATAGAATACAATAAGCTCGACAAAATGTGTTAAAAAATAAATAAATAAACACTGATGTCTATGTAAATTTATGTTTATTATTTAATATTAAAATGTGTTTGCAAATTTTCTCAAGAACAACCAAAATGCTTAAACTTCCCACATTTACTAACGATGTTATACCTAATACCTATACCTACGTGTACAATATACACTATACATACATAATACATATAATATTATGTAAGTATACTTAATCTAAATATTTATTTTTTATTTAAGAAGAATAAAAACATAAAATAGGTTATAGGTTCCCATAAAAATGAATAATTAATTAAAATTGAAATGTTTCACAGGATCCGCAAATGATTTTCGTGTAGTAGCTAAATTTTTTATTATTTTTTAGATTTAAATATTTATGTTAGCTATATTGTTTTAATGTATACATCATAATATGTATTCAGCTATCTTTCATTATCAAATTTCCAAACTTAAAAATAGAACAAAACATATTGTATTAGCATGAACCGTATGAGTTGTCGTGTTTCCATACCAAGACCATTTAATTTTATATCTCAGAAGTTAGTCAGTAATCAATGAGAAAATAAAATTGGATCTAAATTCATAGATTAGATGATTCACATATCACTCTTATGTTAAATTATTATCTGTATCACTACATCCGTCACCAGCACGCAAAACAAAATACAGAACATACACAGTTACTTTAAACCAAGCGATATGATAATTAACTTATAAAAGTTACAATATTTTTGAAAATAGTTTATAATCACATTCCCCCAAACTTCTTCTACATGCGTTTAATCCCCATACTTATCAATAATTCGAAAAATAAGTATAAAACACCGAATCTAATGATGAGGTGATCGTCAGATATCCAACAATAACTACTTTTGAAATAGGATTTGTTTTTCCATGTAACAAAACTTTCGTACATTCAATCTATTTAACGTCATTCGAAATAACAATATTATGCTTTTGTAACATGATGCAGCGTGATATTGAATTAAATAACTAAAAATATGTACACGTTAAAAGACATTTATTTCGATAAAAGGTGTACACTTAAAATATATGTATTAGAACTTACAAATAATCTACATATACCTACCTACAGTATACAATAGATAATATGCAAGCCATATAGTTACTATACAACAACAACTGTTTTTTAAATATTAATGAAATCCGTTGAATTCCCCATAGGTACCTACTTATGAAAATAATTGGATTTTATATATATTTTGTTTCTCTAACTTATTATTATTATTTTAAATACCATGCATGGTTTTACAAGCTAAGCAGATTGAACTCGCTGAAAATCGTTTACGATAGTACCTAATGTTACAAATAGTTAAAAATAAAAATATAGCAAATCAGTAAATTTTTACAATAACTTGAATTCATCGATCGTATGCGTGCTAATAAAACACTAGATCCGTTTAGACGTTGGAACGATTCGATCCAAAGGTTGATTGGGTTTTGGATAAACTATCAGACTTTGTGAAATAACACCGTTTTGATCACGGGTATAATACACATAAGCTGATTAACAAAAAGTAATTCCTATTGGTTAGCAGCAGATTAGACGTTTGGCCAACCCATCCTAATATAGTAGTCATTTAGAAAGCGTGAAATTAGTGTAAACTAAAACGTAAGCACACGGACGACTGACGAGGACTATTCAAGAGTCTACCGATCGATACAAAAGAAAGACATTCTATAGACCATCTGTCGTACATATGTTTCCACCAAAATGAATAATTCATACAATTTAAATTACATCTTCGATAGGCCTCAACTGTTTAAGTAAACGTAATTATTTGTATTCCTTATTTTGTAAACACTTATGAAGAACCTTAAACAGTTTTTCTAACAGATTACTGTACCTTAATTCTATTGAGTTTTTTTATTAATTCAATAAAATATTTATAACATTTTGAGCTATTTTTCTCCCGTATTTAGCAGTTTCTATAATATTATAAGATAATACCAGTTGACAGTTAAATTAATTTATTACCTCAATATCGGAAATAGATACAGTTTGTTATTATGGATTATTAGGTATTTTAAGTATCTGCCTAATTATTTTATTAATTATTACAATTTAGTATTTTCAAATAACTATTGTACATTATTTTTTTTTTTCAATTAATTATAGATAATATCTAAACTTTACACGTTTGAAAGGTGTGTTTTTTCTAACTTGTTTATTTTAGCATTTTGGGTCACCGCGGTGTAGGAATTTAAAACAAAAACTTTACCTGTAACAGTATTTTTTACTGTATTTTTGTTTTGTTGTCGGTAACATAGGGAAAAGAATAAAATAAAAATTAATGCCAAGTGACACAGCGAATGAAAAAATTAAAACAATACATATTATAATACATTTTTATAACTGCACTATGATGTTGATGGATGTGTAACACTGTAAGATAATCAAAAATAAATACATTTGCGTACCTACATTTTTATCATAATGAGATAATAAACCATTGAACTCAAATTTTATATATTGTTTTATTTATTTAAATATAATTGTATCAATATTTTAATATTATATGACATGATTTTATTTTTATATATGATTATTATAAAAGTTTTTCAATTATAGATATAATAGGTATAATATTATGATAGCTGTATTTAATGATTTTAAATGTATGATATAAAAAGAAATAAGTAAGTAGTAAAATATCTAATGCAACCCATTCCCAATTGTAATTTACATATTTTAATATACACAAAAGTTTTATGAGGTTAAACTTAAAATAAAATCTAATAAAAAATTTTAAAGTTCAATGTTTATCAGAACTTCAGATAGTCTAACAAATAGTTGAGAAAAATGAATAGCTGATTTCATAATTCATTAATATTTAAATTTCAATACATACCTTAATTTAAAAATATAATTACTTTAAAATATGTTTAAATTTCAATAAAACGTAGGGTACTTACTACAGGTTCTATAGTTTAGTATGTTAATTTATTATCTCACTAGAAATACTATTTTAATCAGTTTCACCCTGTTCAGTAGCCAGTAAGTATAAAATGTATGACGTGCATAATGGTATTTTATAAAAATCTATGCTTTCTTACGTTTTCTTTACCGTTTCCACGATTTTCTCTTCAAGTTTTCTAGAAAAGCACAAAATGTGCTTTATGCTCAATCTATAAAATATGTACTGCATGAAACATTTTTAGTTTTTAACTGATGAAATATACTATTGTCTCTGAAAAGAAGCGTTTATAAAAAGCCTAGAGCTTTGTAAAGCCAATGGTTTCTCTCGCTCTAACCTTAATATAAAAATAAACTCAAACATGAATTGCCAAGATCGTTTAAACTTATTTATATGTAACACAATTTCTTAAATGAATAAAAAAATCTAGAAATATTTCCAATTTCTTTGTATATTTTATGGTCTACATAATATTATACAGTATAAGTACACATCACTTAAAAGTAGAAATTTTATAATATATATATGTATAAAATTGCGAAAGGCAGTTTGTTAACGAAAATTACAAAAATTATTCATTTTAATAAAATGCAATAAATAATTAAACAGGTACGTGGAAAATAAATACTTTATGACTTTCAGTTGAAAACTTATTATGTTTCATAAATACTTAAGCCGTTTTACTATTCATTTATTTCAGAAAATCTATAGGCAAGAATACATTTAGAAGTAACGACATAGTCATTATTTATTTTAATTTATGCTGTAATAAATTACATCTGGATTAAATTCTCGTTATAGTAAAAAAATATCAGGTAAATGTAATTTTTAAAAAAGATTACGAGGAAGGGATGAACAGTACTTTTTAAAAATTAAATAATATACTTAGATAATAATGTAAAAACAAAAAAAAGACATATGATTTTAAAGACTCCTACAAATAGTATTATATAGGTAGTTGTTAACATTTAACTTTGTATCACATTTTTTGGTCAGATATAAATTACAGAAAATTCCATATTTATTGTACAGATTCGACGTCGTCGCGATCTCATCATATTTACCGATATCATTATATAACCATATAGATACCTATTTATTTCACTATACAATTAATGACATGACAATCGACTGTAATTATGAAGATGTTTTCACACTTCTATACCAGTTGTACATTAGGTACGTATAATAGGTTCAAAGTGTTGCTAGTAATCAGATTTAGAGTTGTGTACAGTTTTATTTTAAAAACATTTAAATAAATCAATTATCAATGATTTCTATGTTTATAAAAACTAAATGAAAAAAATATACGGTGGTCATTAAAAAATATAAGAGAATATTGCTTCGAAAAACCTAAGCAAAGATGAAATTCGTTGGTGATGTGTAAAGTTACGTGTACGGCTATTTCATGAATGTATTATAGTTGTTCACTAATTCTAAAGTGGTGAACGGAGACATAATTTGTTTAGTGGTACAGAAATAAATCGTTATAACGGTGTTATAAAATAACTATTTGTTATATACATTTTGAAATAATTTACTATGGGTTTCAAATATTATTTATAAATTATTAGCAACTTAATTTTAAAATACTGAAAACTTGTCTTTCGTCGAATCGGGGGTGAAATGGGAAAGGTCAAGTTTGGACGAAATGGATCCTACCCAAATTTATTTATGCGTCAGGAAACTAATGGAAAAATTACTTTTCATGTAATGTCAGGTGGGGGCTACAGCCCCCCCCCCGAAAAAAATTTCAGCCCTAGTTGCGCCACTGTTAAGGGTACATTATATGTTTTAAATTTATCAAATATATGTCTCAACTACCCCAAATAAATATCACACTTACAATGTGTTACTAAATTTTTTTCTTAAACTTTTTATGGTTATATAGAAAATAATATATGTTTGCAACATTTTTATGACGTGAATAAAATTCACAACATACTTCCAAAACACGTAGGTGTAACACATAATATGACTATAATATTAACATGCGTATTGTGTGTAATGCTGTTTTGGAGGTTTGTAAGACAAGCCATCCCTTATCGAATATTTTGGAGATTTAATATGAGCCAGAAGATCAACATTTGACACTAATAAACTACCTACTGAAATTCAAACAGAATAAATCCTACCTGTCTGTTTAAAATGATCTCAGAGTTAACCATAAAATGTGAACTTTTTTATTTAAAAAAATATGTGATCAATACAATTTTTTTCCCCTAATAGTAATTTATTGAAATTTATTTTGAGTTCACCAAGCGTTTAGTCATAACAAGAATCGGGTGGTTTTCTTTTGGGTGAAATTATTAAAGTTACATATTGTTAGAATGAATTTGTAGTTTATACATTATACGAATCATTTCGGCGAGATTCATATAAATAGTATAAACACATAGTTTTATGATTAATACCTACATCTATTGGAAATAATTATATTCTATAATACGGATTTGCTAAAATCTTAAATGTGGATAGCTAACACATACACATTTCTCTATACAATTTTTCCCAATACATTTTCATTTTAATTTTAGACTTCCTGTTAATTTTAACTAGTATGGTTAAAAATGTTTCTTGTTAAAAGTGTTGATTTAATATGCCGTCACTTCTTTAAAATATATTGCAATTACCTAATTGAAATATGTATAGTAAGAAATCCAACTTGTTGATAATATTAGTCACTTTACTGTAATATTAAAGCTTAACACACAAAATGTATTCTGCTGAACTCAAATTTGCTATAATGTGCGTGGGCCAGATAAAAAAAAACTAAGAGTATCTACACTACATACAGATACATCGGTACATGTATATGTCTTGTTTCTACTGAATAAAGTTGACATAAGAATGTCGATGTCAATCTAGTATTAGATACAAGGAGACGAGGATTAAAGTGTAGGTAACTTTTTTATGCGAGTAAAAAATAAACAAGTTTCAAAGACCGCAATTATTTATTGAGTAGGTTATTTATTGATTATACATTTTTTTTTTAATTTTTAATTTAAACGACAGACAGAATCGTTTTAGTGATGAATAATAAAGGACGATGTGTACTGAAATATGAAACGTGCTCACGAGTTTCAAGAACTATGGCCAATATACAATAAGGCACGAGACCACTTTTTTGGATTATGTGTTTTTACCGTAATATTAATCTTATAATTAGAATAACAAGCACTATAAAAAAAAGGTGGGTAAGTGGATGTCGCTCTGCTGTACAGTAGGTTACAAGTGGGTAATGGATAGTATTAAATTTGAATTCAATGATATAATATCACTGTATAAGAAAAACGATTCTGAGCGGAGACGGTATATCAGTCTAGGTATAAGATATATTATATACTTATCTATGGTATTAAAAAAAAAAAATGACCAATAATAGGTATCTATAATAAATTCCAATTTAATTATATTACAATATCCATTAGGTACTTATAACGCGTTATACATCAACAACAAACCGTGATACTATCATAGATATATAATAGTATACTTTAGAAGTTTCAAGTGCCCACGAATAATATTATACAATCACAACAAAATAACTATTCCAGATTTTTTAATATTATGTAGTTTCGTCCAAATTTGAACTTAAAATAACTTTAAAAAAATAAACTGTGTTTATGTATTTTTTAGATTTTTTGGTAACAGAATTAACTACTTACCTGGAATATTGTTTTAAATGTTCAATTCTTTGATATAAAAGTTGAACATTTTATAAATTTTTAACTACAAAATAATTATTCAAATTTAAATTTGATAAATTTAGTCAAAATTCGATCTTTAAATGCTTTTAAAAAAAAATTATGCCTATGTATTTTTTATATTTTACAACTGCTAATGTAACAATGTATCAGGAGCGTTGTATTACATTTTTACACTTTTTAGCCAAACAGATAAAACTTTATAGATATTTTTAGAAAAAAAAAACTGAAAAAATTGAAAACTGACCATGTCCGTAAACAGCTCAAAAAGAGTCAAATTATTTTCAAAATTTCATCGTATATAGAAAATACTAATATAAACATTCAGTGAAATTTTCAAGTATCTACAGTAATTTGTTTTTTAATTACAACAAAATAAGAAAATCGTTACATGAGAAATCGAGTGAATATCAAATGTTGTAAAAGTATAAATTTCAAACGCTCATAAAAATTTAATTTGACTTGCTTGTAGACTTTTTTTTTTTGAAAAAGGTAGACATACTTATGAGGAATCTTGTATTACATTTTCAAATCTTAGATTTCAAAATAAAATTTTTCATGAATTTCTAACTCAAAATAATTTGCAAATTTTCTTCATTTTTACATATTTTGTCAATATTTGAACTTTAGATACTTATAAAAAAAAATTGTGACTACGGATTTTTAATTTTTTTCATCTGCCTTTGAAACAATATAATAGGAACCTTCTATTAAATTTTCATGATTTTTTAACCAACAAATAAAATGTTAATGATATTTATAGAAAAAAAAATATAAACAACAGAAACTACAAATGTCCGTAAATAGCTCAAAATAAGTCGAAATATTTGGAAAATGTTATGGTGTATAGAAAATGCTAATACTCAGTCAAAATTTTATGTACCTACGGTCATTTGTTTTAGAGTTGCGCTAAAAACCAAAATCGATTTTCTCGAAAACTGATTTTGTAAAAATTCCCGTTTTTCCTTAATTTGTCTTTTGTTCTTCACGTTGCTTTTGAAAATTACTGGGAAATTTTTACTTTTGACCCCCCAAAGTACCAACTAGATTCACTTTCCTCTTAGAAAAAGTACTGTTGAAGAAAATCCAAGCACTTTTACTGTCCTAAAAGGTGATAACAGACACAAAAAAAAAATCAAAAAAAAAATCAGAATCTGAAAGGGAGTGTTGTGAGTACGTTTGGATAAAGTGAAACTTTTTTATAGAGGGTTCGATAAAAAACCGTCACGACACACGTTTCTATGACATCGTTGAACAATATTAACCAATATTAGTTATATTTATATAATTTATAATGAATTATTTTTATCGTCAATAAATTTATTATACAACGGACTATACCTAATGTTACTAATAGATCATAGGCCACCGTGATTCCGAAATCGCGGTAAAGCACAATTGAGCATAGACCTTTTTAGCTACACGATTGAGCATAGAAAATTTTATGTGATGTTGCCAAATTCACGTTGCCAACATTTTGTAGTTTATTATTTTCACGTATTATTACACCAATTATTATGATATCTGACGCGAGCCGTGAGCCGAGCCTCTCAGCTTTATCAAAAATGTTATCGATTAATAAATTAGTTCCGGAGTACTATTCCGGTCTACTATTGAGACTATTATTGATTTATAAATATTTTGATTTTATTATTTTCATAATTCATAACTATTATTATTATATTATTGTTTCATTATTATCAAAAAGATCTATATACTGTATTATAATGTGAGTACTATTGATTTATAAATATTTTGAATAATGTGACTAGGTATATTACATATTGACTATGAAAACATGATATTTTTTCGCCATGTTTTATTTTGAATCATTATAATTATTTAAATAAATATTTTTGTATAATACAGTTCAAAATTTAAAATGGCAACGTTGCAGAGCTTTTTATGCTCAATCGTGATGGTTTTCTTTTGTATTTCAATTTCCTTTGATACGCCGACAATTTATGCTCAATCGTGTATTCGTGTCGCAAAAAAGGTGTTTTATGCTCAATCGTGTCTCAGCCCGAAATCGTTTGTACTCGTATAATCGCTAATTTCCAGGAACCGGTCCCCACCGGTCGACGCACACACACACGCACACACATTACATTAAACGCTAATGACGTCATGGTAACATTCTCGGTGTCGCACAAATTAACAGAATGACCCCCAGCCATAAGACATAATATACATGTCAAAAAACAAATAGTACCTGAGCAAACATCTTTAATAATTATTTATAAACTAGGTCAAATAATCAGTTAATTGCTCGTCCAAATGGTGATGAATTACTTGAGTAAATTTTGAATTATTCACCCAAAATAATAGATTCCTAAAAAATATAATATAGTTGAGTTCTACTCCATCACGTGCTTCAGCATTAACTATTAAATTTCTATCTGACACTTTGTTTTCACCTGTGTCCATGTAATTGTTTTCATCATAGTTTCATTATCCTTATATGTTCCTCTTGTATAGTACTAGTTAACTGCTTTTCCCTATTTCTGCATTATTATAAAACATTTAAGTAAAGTTAACTGGTATTTTATTTTTAACCTTCGAATTTCTCCATTAAAAATTTTAATTTACCAATCCATGTGGATATCATTGTTAATAGACAAGAAACTATTTTTGTATACCTAAGCTATTTTATAGTTATAACAAAGTTAATCTATGAATATTGCACAAAAAATATTACAGAATCGGTGTTTTTTAAGAACGGTTGTAGCAGCTAGAGTCTTAAGTGAACTGCATTTAGGTCACACATAACTATTTTCTTATCTATACACTATAATGCTCAATTTGTTTAGATACTATTTTTTTAGCCTTTTTACAACTACTACGATATTATGGTGTATGAAAAAATATGTGAAATATTTACTATAGGTGTACCTACATGGGCAAAATGTTCTTAATGCTAAATGATAAAATAACGCAGTAAATAATAAATTATCATTATTTTAACGATGATAAAACGTTATTAACAATTTTAAATGACCCATATAAATTAGATCATACGAGTATAATAATAACATGATCATTGCTATTGTTAGAATTTTACAAATTCTTAAAAAACCAATTTTCATTTTTATTGGTATTAAATAATTGTATATGAATTATTGTTTTTAGAAAATAATAGGGTTTAATATACAAAGAACAGTACAAAAAATCGAGGCTTAATAAGACAGTAATAATGAGTAATTTCACTATAATATTATCAGTTTGATTAGTAGCACATATTATTAACAATAGGTAATGAATTATTAGTTCAATAAATAATCATCATTAATCATCATTTGTTATTATCCATTTTCCACTCAATTGTATTAAGA
The DNA here is from genome assembly GCF_005508785.2 of Acyrthosiphon pisum. Lineage (NCBI taxonomy): Eukaryota > Metazoa > Arthropoda > Insecta > Hemiptera > Aphididae > Acyrthosiphon > Acyrthosiphon pisum. The sequence continues at coordinate 73,079,860 of NC_042495.1, read as the reverse complement.
ATATAAATAATAGGTACCAAGTTATACGTTCACATTTAGTAACATCGATAGTACGAGCATTTTCATACATAAACGAGCCCTTATAATTATTATGCTCCTGTATTATTTTTACACGCTTTTTCTATTTAATTATTCGAACAATATGTCATAGTAAATAGTGTTAAGTCTTAATATTTAACTAATAAATGTAACGCACTTCAGCATTTGTTTAATCATTCGAAATAATTACATTTGTCAACTGTGAGTTCATGTATGTGCATGTGCGTGGTTGTTGGACCGTTGAAACAATAACCACAATTCTACTAGATCAGGGATAGTTACAAAGGTTATGTTTATCCTTGGTCCGAATATTTACCCGTTTGACCATCCAAAATGAAAATTGAAACGCAGTATATGGCCTGTGCATTTAATTAGCACAACGAGTGAATCGGAGAAGGTTATTGTTGTTTATACATCGCATCTTGCCAATAACAATATCAAATATTTACAAGACCTTTAAGTTTGGCGTCTATACTCTTTGCTTTATTGATTTTGATGTTTGTGTGGACGTGTATGTATGTATGTATTATATATATATATATATATATATATATACTCAGCTACATGTATTAATAAAAAGGATTACTGCTTCCGGGGACTGGCCACGGGTTATTATAGCTGACCTACCACAATTAATCATACGACGCCGGTTTAATATTTCAAAAATATCCCTCCCTTACCGCATGACCCTTTTATGATGCCACTTACGCTATTTCTAATATCCAAAGCGCTGTAATGTGACCTCCCTGAAAGGAGATTCCATATTTGTATTGTGATTTGTGAGACCGTAAACATGTAAGTTTATTTGCGTTGTATGGCTTAAGGTCTCCCGAATTAATCATATCGCTTAAAGAATTCGGCCGCAGCAGGCAGCAGACGACATATTATTCTAAAAACATGATGTTGTCATGATGTATGTTTTTGAATTTAAAATTATTTAAATGGTTCTATAACGAAGTTAAAATGTACCTATTTCGTTAAAATAATAAAAACACAACGATGCGTCGACATATTATTACCTATATTTATTACGAAATGTTATGATTTATTTTGAAATAAAACGAAATAATTAAATTAAAACAATAAAATTATCTTAAGAAGACATCGTACCAGCATGTGTTGTCAAAAATAAGTTTTTTTTCAAACGTAAATTTTTTTATGTTACGCGTTAGTAAAATGGAAACATTATTGTATTATACGGGTACGACGTCTCCTTATTTTAAATTTCAAGCAAAATACGATGCATATTCATTTTTTTTACGTTGTAATGATTTATTTACTTTTCTTTAAATGCTTATTATAATACCTAATGATCCCGTTTATCACTCTTAAAATATTTAATTTAATTTAATAACCAGACTTTAATGTTTTACATATTTGTGTTGGTTAACCATTGCTTCTACCAATACTATAGATTTCACAATATATTATTAACATTTAAGTATATCTACTTAGTTCATACTTTATTGTACGTAAGACGTAAGGAAATCATTTTTTAGTGTACCTATATTCAAGTGATTGATTTTTATATTTTCGGCCTTAAAATTTATCTAAAACCCGATATTTGTTAGAAACGTGCGATCAGTTTCATTTGAACTTTAAACGAATATTAATATATTGATTCAAAGTCTTGAGGTGAAATTAATATGTATGTAATCATTAATTATAAATTTACAAAATAAGAATAATACATTGTTTTTTATCGAAATAATAGGAATAAATAAAAATATGATGTAGGTACAATAATATAATATTATTTTTGAACGATAGAATACGATTAATGAGAAAAATGTCTAAAAGACTTTACGATATAATGTAACATACATACGCTGCAAATGGACGTTCGAATTCGATTTAGACCTGACTAACTTTTAATTCAATATCCGTCATTCTGTGCGAAAAACTTTCCACGGAAGCCGCTTAAGGTGTTGGAAGAAGGAGTAGTGGAAGAAGGAGTGGTGTCACATATGTTCCGAGGCGGCCAACAGAAGGCCCCGGTGGGTGAGGGGCTAGATTCAAATCTGATTGAAAGTGAAACTATTACCTAAAGCAGTATATATAATTCCCAAGGGGATCCACTGGAATCAATTACGAAGGTCATAATACGGATGCGTTCGGCAAAATTCTATTATACACATTATACATAGTGATTCAACAAGCATCATGCTCAGTTTCTCGCCCCTTCCCACTATTAAGCCTTTATTAATGTAATTTAACAAAATCTGATTTTTAGATTTTTTTTAAATATAATAAAGTACCAAATGTTCATAAACGTATCTTAATTTTGTACACTATGGAATGTCCTGTAGGTATAGTATAAAAAACTTTTTATTCAATGTAAAATGTAAATTATTGAGCAAATTTATTTTTAAATGTTTATGTATCTAAGTAAAAATTCGAATGAGTAATTGTTGAGTAAGTTATTATATTGTTATTATACTTCGCATTTTAAAGATAATAACCCTAATAATGGTTTTACAAGACAATGGTATACTCAGACAATTTGTTCAAACTATAAAATGTTAATAGATATTGATTAAATGTAATTTTAAAATCATTATAGATCAGCTCTTGTCTTTCAAAGGTTAGGTTACCTAACCTATTATCATGAACCTATTATCCTTAGTACCTACACAAAGTGTTATAACTCAGAAACTACTTGTTCACATTTTATGTAGATACAACATCAACATTTTCATAAAAAATAATCTGCTTAACAATTCAGAGTAAAAAATTAGTTTTATCATTTAGAAAAAAAAAATTTCTATCGGCACGTCACACACTTAAATTACAAGTATTTCAAAATATGATTCTTAATTGTAATTAAAAATTCTATAAATCGACACATGAATAAAATGTATTATTTAAAGAAAATATGGTGGCAAGCATACTTGGTGAATCACGCTGTATATTTATGTATGCGTGTGTAACGTACGTGCGCGTGTGCGTAGGCGCATTCAGTTTCTTCGATAATTATTCGCAACGACACCGAGTTAAGTCCGTCCAAGTGATAATTCTGCACACACGAGTATACTACTCAGACGACTTGCGGAGCTCCTTTTCACCGCCGAACGCTCGCATGAACGAGAAAGGTCCTAATCCGATCGGTGCTATGTTTTGTCCCGCGGTAAATCCTCGACCCGAAAAGGTATCGCGGTTTTTGGCCGGTGCACACTCCCCCCCCCCTGCCCACTATGGCATGTGAAGACGATCGTATATTATTATTATATGTGTACAGTGTACACGAATGGCGCGAATACGCCGTGTTTGAGAGATTAGAAAATAGGGGTTGGGTATAGCCGGTATCCATTGTAAGCGCGGGTGTGTGCTCGCTCGAACAAACTGGCTTCGTTCATTTATCAATGCCATCATCCATTCACGAGCACACTCTCTTCGCACGCGCACACCCGACCAGCCAACGGTGAGAGGGGATGCTTTCCGGGTTTCGGAAAATTCGCCAGAGCTACCCCATCAGTCACACGCCAAACAGATTTGGTTCGCGTAGTTTAGGAGTCGTGTGTGAGCGCACACGTGTCCTCCGTGGCGTCGACCGTCGCACGCCCTGCAACGACGGTCTCGAACCAACCGGGTGAAAAGGGAAATATTGCCAAACGAATAACGCGTTGAAAAAAACGTTTAACTGCAGTACGTGTGACGAAGGAAATTATTCACAACTAGTTAGAGCCTATTCCTATCGATCACGATGAATGTCGCCTAGACGTGAATGATTATTGAATCAATAACAATAAGCAATCTCGGCCATTTTTACAAGAAGTAACGATTAATATTAGATGAGAATATACCGATGAGAGATTATATACCTAATTATATTTGGACTTGGGAGATTGGAGGGCACGAGAATAGGTACAAGGCATATTTTCTGGTCTCATCTCTAAGAAATTATTCTATTGGAGATGCCACATAAAAAAACACAAAGAAGTATGAATCGATGGATTTTAAAACGTTATAATGTATAATAGGTGTTTCCGTATAATATTATGATACCGTTACTAGGTCACGAGAATACCCGTATAATAGTTTTAATAATGTGTAAACTAGTAGAAATAGGCCCAGATTAACATGCACTTGACCGCCTTTGACAGCTCCATTTATTAATTTTCTGTTTTTATTAAAAAGATACTTTAATTTTTTTTATAGTTAAATTATAGTAGCATTAATATTATAAATAATATAATAGTATAAACAGATAGTTTCTTTTAGGTCAGCCGATAATGACTCTTTATTTTTATTAATTTAATAGTTTCTTCAATGCCTAGAGTGTCTATATAAGACCATATAGGCTTTATATAGCTTTCTTATATGGGCTCTCTATCTAAATCTATATTATTTTTATGTAGTTTATATAGAGTTATGTAAAATAAAATATACCGTATTCAAACAATATTTGAGCAGCGTGACAAAAATAAAACGAAAAAATACAATTTGGCTGGGTTATTGAACACATTTTCAGACAAAAATTAGGTTAACCATATTTCATTAAAGTTTCGACAAAAGTATACAATCTACATTAGGCATTCAATTCTAAAAACGTTTAAGTAGGTACCTCATTATATTGGAAATACAATAATAGTTCCAAGGCATAAATGTATTGAGTGTACGAATTGGTCCCGATAAAAAATACATTTTATCATACATCATTGTAATTTAAATAATGAATTAATCAACTTTCTAAAAACTTTCAAAAAACCAATTTCTGTCTTGAATAATAATAAAAGAAAATTAATATAATGCATATAATATTACCATAGTAAAGGAAAGTAATATAATTTTTCTTCTTGGTTATATGCCAGCGTGCCTACTGCACCTCTCTGTACCTACTTTACTACTGTATTACAGCAATGATCACTTTAAAAAATGGTTCGCAATACTTCGTCATGTCGTTTTGGATACTTATTTGAAACACATATAAAAATAAATCATGTTTTAAATATTTATATCTTGTTTTAGAATCGCAGTAGCGAAAAAAAATCCCACAACGGATCACAAAATAATGTTCTTATCTTTAATATTTTATTATAGGCTGATTTATTCTCATACTTTCCCAGTGCACAAAGTTTTCATAGTGGTGGTAGTGGTGGAAGTTAAATTTGCGCACTCTATATTATACAAAGATAATAAACAGAGCGTGCCATCTTTTTAATTTATATTTCCTCTTGTAGATTTAATTTTAATCTAAATATAACTATGAACCGTTTCGTTAGGAACGCAGAAAAATATACATCCAACAAAAAAAAAAATCGATGTGAATTATTCTCATATAACTTTATATCATATAATTATTCTATGTAGATAAGTCAAACAATGAAATAAACATCATAAAGTGTAATTAAAACTTTTAAGAACCCAATTATGTTTAGACCAAAAATACAATAAAATAGGTACTGTCTATAATACTAAGGGACATTTTAAATTAAAACTTGTAAGATATATGGCATGTGTTAAACTATGTAATAATATTATATACAAAGATAAAATTAGACATATAAACGTACAGTTTCATAAAAGTTTATGATGAATTATCACTAAATACCTAGTTTAATAAATTAAATCGATAAAAATCAAATTTTTTATAATTATTGACGTTATAAATACCTATACAGAAGCAATGATTCATAGGTACCATTTATGTTTTTTTTATACCGCTTACATAAATTTTATGAGATAGGTACGATACTTCAATTTTTTTTTCAAAATACAAAAATATAATATTTAATAACTAGAAAAAAAACTTTGGCATTTTATTCTGATGTCTTAGATCGACATTTCAACATCAGCTATTTAGGTTTTATAAAAAAACACAACATATGGTATCTCCATGGAGGATTTATTTGAATAAACAAGCCGGTTAGTTGTAAACGAGGAGTAGACTAAGCATAAATTCGATAAATTCCGTTGCATTTACTGTGAATATTGTTGAGTCGAGTGAGAGACAGAAAGGACGAGTGAAAAAAAAACGTAGGAGTTTGAACGCTGATTCCATTATCTTTATAATTTCGATTTTCTCACACAAACTGCTCTGTTTATAGCTGCGATTGCTATTTTTGTCATCCATTCTATCGCATACGTTATGGCCTTCGAGGCTTTGCGCTCGGAATTTAATTTAAAACAAAAACTATAATAATATTATTATATGCGACTATATAAAGTTTTATTAACTCACTTAGACGTCTTGTCGCATACGTGTTTATTTAGTTTTGTGGGTCGCGCATGACGAAAATTATTTTATCTCATTTATCGTTCATACTAAAGAAGCGAAAATATTGATTTTTTTAATACGTGTAAAATACGTAAGTAGAACAATATAATATATTATATTAACAAAAATCGTTTCAACGCGAATATCGTATTATGCTAGTAAAGTTGTAACACGTATAGTTTATATTATATTGTGTACCTATTAATATTGAATACCTATTTTATATTGTGTATTATAGCCTATATAGGCACCTATTATAATTAGCTTATTAATCGAAGACTTCAAGTATACTTTGAAAATGTTATTTAAAATAGTAATGAATAATAATTGCGACGTTCCTAACATTATTCTCATTCCACGGATTATAATATGTTATAACAATTATTATTAGTTATTATGTATCGACTATGATCATCCCAGTAGCATCATTTCAGTTTTTGAGAGGGGGAGGCAAAATTTTTGACCGGCCCAAAATAAAACTGAAAAAAAAAGCTCGCTAACATTTACATTACATATTTACATTACAATATTGCATTTTTATCTCAATACAAAAACCCTCCTTATACATAATTGTATACTTACTAGTTAGTATCAAAGGTTAATATCATAAGCATACAGGTAAGTAACCCATATTTTTGAGAGATAACAATAACTAAATAATTAATACATATATATAGAGGTTACTTAAATATATTACCTATTAGCTATTATATAAAGGCTCAAAACTAGTCCATACCCAGCCCGACAGCGGCCCGCTAATGACAAGGGGGGGGAGCAAATGCCCACCCTGCCCCCCCCCCCATATGACGCCACTGGATCATCCCCCTTCTCGTCAAATTGCACACTCAGCACTCGCGCGGATTTTATCCTTCTGGACGGACTTTTGTTTGATTTTCAGTCAATACCAATGATAGCCGTTAAACTCAAATACTTGAATGAATACTTGTGTTCATAATCAATGATACTACTTAAATCAGACTCGCAATAATATAACAGTATCAATTACCTAACCTGACCGCAGAAAATCCTTGCCGTGCCGATGGACGACATATGATATTATTATAATGTAATATTATATAATCACATCGTGTGATCCTGCCGCAGACTACAACCGCGTAACTGGTACTTACCGTTGAGAATGTGTATGACCGTGTTGGCAGGGAACGCGTTGCTTGGTGCACACGTGTAGTTGCCGGAATGAGCGCGGGAAGCGCGTTCAATGTACAATGCGCTGTGCTTGTTCGGTAAGTCGGACGTGACGTTCACACCTCGGTCGATGTCGTAGTTGATCATTCGGCTGTCGTGGTACCAGAATATGTATACCGGGTCCACGGGGCTCTGCTGGACCACGCATTCCAGATGCAGCGGGCTGTTCAGCATCAGATACTTCTCGGAAGCGCCGGCTATCTCGGCCTGTGCCTCTGAAAGAAACGCAAATACCGTCGGATTGTAATGGAAACTGTGTAAACATAATAATATTATGCGGGGAGACTGCAACGCATTATAGGTATTATTGTTATAACGACTAGCGAAACAGTAATTTCGTCAGTAAATCTAGATACATAAATGTTTTTAAAAATAATTGTTTCGTAACAACAATTTTAGTCGTCAACATTTTTCAAATATTTTCTTCCAAGTCCTTTCTCTTTTTCAACGATAAAGTATCGCCCCGCGAGTATGTAATTAAAAATAATTAGCTAAAATATATAATGAAATAATAACATTTTATTTTTTAAATTCTGAGCGAAACGTTAAAACGTAGGTTTTCATTTATAACGATGTTTTTTAAAAGTTATTTTCCAGACACTTTCAGACAGAAGAAATTTTCCATGAGTGTCAAGTATTCTTTTGATTGGAAATCATGTCAAGTAGGCATCCTGTGGATTGTAAATCGAGTCAAGACGGTGGTTTGAAGAGGTCATATTATTTTAATTCCTTCAGTAGTTTCCATATACAAAAAAGAAAACTTAATTGTGTGTTGTTAAACTACAGGAGAATAAATTAAGCAATCGTAGTCTTAACTGAAGTCTATTTAAAATTGTATTTTTATTCTAATATTGATTTTATATTTTTAATAAAATGTATCATTACTTTCAAATGTTTTATCACAACACAAATTAAATTAATAATAATTATCCGATATCAGCAATTCAAACAGATTTTTTAAACATCATACAAGATCATACAACTCCAGAACAAAAATAAAAGACTGCACACTGTGGTGTTTTACGTCATGTTCTAATAACAGGGGCGATTTGGTTGTCCTAATACCGTCATCTATACTAGTGTACTACTAAGTTTAATCAAATTAATAATTAAAATATATTGATTATTGGACTATCGTAAATATCCTATATATGGTCACATCACACAACACACATTACCATCAACAATTTAATAGTCGTCACTCACGTGGTAGTATAGGTATTGACGTATTGTTGATGGTTTCCAGCTAGGCTGTAAAGCCTATTTCGAGGCGTTTCATGACTATTAAAAATAAAATCAATTGTTCGATGCTAGTTTTTCGATGTCTGCATATAGGGCAAAGTCCACCGTGTGCCCTTCTCCTCCATACAGTACAACAACCTGGGTCCATGGCTGACGCATGGTTGCCTACAAATGCACACAAACACACACACACACACACACACACACACACACACACACACACACACACAAACAAACAAACCCGTGGTGCTTGTATTTTAGTGTACGTGGTAGTGCTGCGAGTTTGTAAAGTATCGACCGTCGCTGAGAGACGCGGGTAGGTACTTCCGAAATATTGTAGATAACTCAATCACGGCATTAGGTGTGTATATATATATATAATATAGAGAACGCAACAAATTTTCTAGAGATATTACTTTCCAACTAACTATCGGAATCCCAAATAAACAGCGTGTAAACAAAATCGTTTCCTCCATAGTCATATTAAACGTCATGTTTCTCGTAGTACACAATTTAATAATAATAATAATAATATCATGGAGTTGTCTACCATAATAATATACTATATAATATTATATATATATTATATACCATAATAATGGCGAATATAGTGCCCGAAAATCGTAACACGCATTCCTCCGATATTACTGCTGCAGTGGTGTAAGTCGGTTTTAACGACGTATTAACGTAATATTTCACGTGATATTACACGAATAATACTATATTGTATACTATTCGAAATGCTCATTCGTGTATTGATTCATCGGAACAACGGTCGTAAAGAAAAATTATTACATGTTATTATTGTTCACATATTCGATAGCATTAGTGGACATTGTTTATTTCCATAACAGACCCGCTTATCATTAATTTCGATTGAAATTCTCGTAATATTATTTAAAACGCTGCGGGCGTTTGTTTATAATGTCAATTACAATATTATAAAAAAAAAAAACTAAAAATTGCGACGAATGAATTGAAAAATTATTTCGAAATTAATGCACCATGAATAATGTCACTCACCATAATTAAATTATCATTAAACGATATTATACAATTGTATTACAGTTTCCAAACCTCAATAATTTAAACTTATATTAATAAACATAAAATAATAATAAATGTTTAGTTCAATTTTTAACACATATGGTAATATTGTATCATATTGATTATTATTTATTCTTAATTACAATGAAATACCTGTTCTTTATTAATATTGTGTTACGACTTATGGTCAACGTGTGAAAAGTCAGCATTCTACTTTGCCCAAGAATTTTACAAAATGTGCAAATACTCGTGTTTATAGCCCATCACCGTAACTGAAGGAATCTATAGTTAAACATTATGTGCATAAGCATAACCAATTAAGAAATACAAATGTATGAACATTACAAAGCACCAAGTGCCGATACAGGCATACAGCTATCGAATGACTAAGTACATTAAAATGTCATTGAAATTAAATGTGTTGCAATTAATAATAACAAAACATAAAACAATTTATTTTAGATTCTGAGCGGAGTGAGGAAGCTAGTGGATTGACAATGATGTTTATTTTATTTTTTTATTTTTTTTATATCCTGTATACAAAATATCTACCAGGAGTACTTCGATTTCAACATATTATAGTACCTTATCTTTTAGCAAACTTGATCAAGTTGGTACTTTTTTGGTAGAGTGGTTATTTTTCGATTTTCTTAATAGTTAATGCCACAGGAAAAACCACCGACAAATTACGAAAAACCGCTAAAAGTGGGATTTTAATTTCTAACGCATTGTATATCACCATAGAAACAAATAAAAAATAATAATACCTGTTATAATATAAATTCAACTTACAGGATATAATAAATAATAACAATATCCAGACTGACAAACCGTCTCCGATCAGAATCGTTTTTCTTATACAATAATAGTATAACATTGAATTCAAGTCTAATACAATCCTTTATACATTGACCCACTTGTAACCTACTGTACAGCAGAGTGACATCCACTTACTTTTACTACACTACTTTTTTTAATTTTTAATTGAATATTTATACACTACCTACTAAGTACTAGTGTATCTTTAAATAATAAAATGGTATAGTTGTAGTTGTCTTTATGAACTCAAAACATAACTTCATATTTGACATCACTTACTTACTATATATTTTGGCCATTGTATACAATTCCCAGGCCCGGTCATCTATAACAATCTATTTCCCACCTATAAATTATAATATGAATTTTACAAAAATTCCCTGTTTTCTACTTTGCAGCCCGTAACATGTTATACATAATACATGGTATTATGCACAACATAATTTTTGCGCTTCTAATAATTAATATTATTATACTCTGAAATTGTTGCCACATATCTAATGCACGGAGAACCCAGAGTGGTATTCAGGATATAATATGAGCTTATAAAAAAAGCGGGTAAGTGGATGTCGCTCTGCTGTACAGTAGGTTACAAGAGGGTCAATGTATAATGAATTGCATTAAACTTGAGTTCAATGATATAATATCATTGTATAAGAAAAACGATTCTGAGTGGAGACGGTTTGTCGGTCTAGATATTTTATATTTTATATTTTATTATAGTCTGCGTTGAATTAATATTATAATTTTTTATTTGTTTCTATGGCGATACACAAAGTGCTAGAAATTAAAATTCCATTTTTAGCGGTTATTCGTAATTTGTGAGTGGTTTTTTCCGTGACATTAAATAACTATTGAGAAAATCGAAAAATGACCTCTCCAAAGTACCATATTTATCCAATTTGCTAAAAGATAAAATACTACCTATATGTTGAAATCGAAGCACTTCTTCTGGTAGAATTTTGTATACAGGATAAAAAAATAAATTACAAAATAAACACCATTGTAAAACTTATATGGCTTCCTCGCTCCGTTCAGAATCTAAAAATAATTATTATTATAATCATCATGGCATTTTGTTTAAGTGGACGCGATAATATAATCTGTGGTATAATCAATAAGTATAATAGTACCTATAATATTCACTCTATTGGAAGTACGAGTTCCAATTTCGCTATAATGCGTGAAATAGACAGATGATAGATTCTACTTTTCAGTTCGTCGTTAGTGATAACGGTACAAGATAGTGTTAACAATATTGAGCATAAATCAATAAGTCCATAAAGATAACAAAAGTCAAAAGTTTAGAATATTTAGATTGAATTTATTTAAAGTATAAATATATAGTGATTTATTAATATGTATATTTTATACTATTTGTTATATAGATTTTCCCTTCGGTATGTTCTATTTTATTATAATTTTATTCTTTTACCTAGTGAAAATATATTTATACATTTTTTTTTTATTTAAACTTTATTTTGTGGTTGAATAATAGTAAATATAATAATATATTCCTGACACAAGCTACATTTAATGAATATGAATTAAAATTGTAGGTATTAAATATAAATATAGGTGTAACTATTTTGTAGGTACTTGTTCCAATTTTTGATTAAAATAACAAAAAAAATATTTTACCTACTATATTCATAATTGATTCTAAATAATATGAGCATTAGCTGTATAAAAAATTGCAGCCTCTGCAAGAATTCCACACAGCAACCCAGGGCGATCCCCCTAGCACCGTCCCTTAAATACGACACTGGTAGAACCCTTAATATTCCATTGAATATTTCTACCGAAATCTAACGCAGTTCAGTAATGCGGAATTATGTAAATGACAGCAAATAGGGTTTAATTGTTCATTAGAAATACATATGAAAATTAGTGTATTATAGTCAAAACGTCTATTTATTGAAGTAGGTATATTATGCTTAGGTAGGTACATATTGTAATTTTACCTCAGAATATTATTCATAATTGTGTGTGGTTATTAAAATTAATGTTTTATTTAAATAACTAGGTATTACAGGTGTTCAATATTGATACCGGCTATGGCTGGTAAAGCGTTATTAAATATCAAGAGGATCAACCCCCCACCCCCATAGATGTATACACACAATTAATTATAGTCGTTACTCGTTACGTTTGATGACTATAACAAGTTTTAAAAAAATCTGTCCTTTTCCCGTCCATTAACAAAATAAATGAGGAAAAAGTATTGGTAAGAATTTCGATTTGTAATATTTGTATTTGTTAGCAATCGAACCTAAACACAATATGCTTATTTGTTTTCATTACTTATTAGGTTTTGAAAAACATTTGGGTTCTTTCTAATAATTATGAATTTCCAATATTGGAAATGAATAAAAAAAGAAAATTAAAGTTCCAAATATGGATAAATATAATATAATAACATTATTTGTTTTAGACACGTTTAAATGGAGTAACACTGTTGTCAATTCATCGAGACATACGTTTATCAGTTGAAGAAGTTATAGATAAATTATCAAAAAAAGCAAGAAAATTAGATTTTGTATTGTAATAACAAATGAGTACTTGGGGGGTGAGGGGGGCGTAGTCCCCCTTATGTTAGTAATTACGGTAAAAAGTCATATTCCCCCCCCCCCCCCCATGACAAAAACCTAAATACGCCACTATTACACGCTAACTATCTAAATTACTGCTGTGATTCTCATTAACATAAAAAGTAATACCTAATTGTTAATACAATGTTAACTTACAACAATTACCTATATTTTTTAATACAATACGTAGGTATGACGAATTAATGAACGCTGAATAACTTTTTTCAGCACAGTTATTTATTTGTAAGCTTTCTAAGAATATTATTTGAGTTTATATGTTGGTTTATTTTAGATTTTTTAATTTTTAACTGAGGTACGAGCATTTTTATATTGTACTATTTTGCATATTACAATATATTACTTTTTAAAGAAATTAAGAATAATTAAAAGATCAACGGTCCGCCATCGCTATTATCATTTCCCTTAAACATTTGAATAAATAAAAAATCACTAACAATCATATATTATTATGACAATATTATGTTTTGTTCGTACCATTAAGTTTGATAACAATAGGTCAATTCACTGTAGTATAAAGGTTAACACAATATTGAGTCTACTGAACGTAAATTTACCATGTGTTATGTGCACGTTTGTAAGACAAACAAAACACAATTTGAGGGCGTGGTATCCTTTTATGTGAAAATACATAAATAGTAACCGGTCATATTGAACGTGTTTGTTTAATTATGATTAATAATGACTTGCGTAGTTGTGTGAAACGTTGCATTTAAAAAGAGGTAAGCAGTAAGTACCTAATATTGTGTTTCTTAACAATAATATTATTATCTGTCTTTTAATGTTTTTTAACTTTTAATATACCTAAACATAAAAACTTGTATAAAATAAAGTATTAGGTACATTTTTTAGAAGATTACCTATTATGTAGTTCTGTTTCGGGCGTCGTATTGGTAAAATGCTAAAAATCAAAATCACGTGCTGTAGTTGCATAATATAATATTATATGTCGAGTGATGTATAACAACCGATAATGTTTGTCAAGCACATTTTCTTTTAATGAACCACCCGACCAATATATTTTGTTTTCTCTGTTTGTTACGCTCGTAGTATAACAACAATAGTATAAATTAGTTAAATTCGTTACTTCTAAACTCTCAGTTTTTGTGAAGGGAAAATTAACCTATACCTAATAAGTTTTATAAAAAAGATATTTCCTAATAATTGGCTATAGATAGTTTTTTAATAAGTCATTAATGATTAAAAATAAGAGAAATTAAAACACGCTTATCTTTATAAAAAATGAAATCATAAAAAACTATCCTGTTAATGCACAGGAAATATCTTTCTTTATGAAACGCATAATAGGTCCCATTGTCTTAAAATGAACCAGAGAGTCGTAATCGTAGAAGTATACGGAATACCTTTGTTGCAATATTACGCGCGGGGTAGACAGAGAAAACAAATGTCGGTGAGGCGGCCCCTTAAGATTTTAAATTAATAAATTAATTGATTTTAATATTAATTATATTGCGCCGTGGAATGAAAATCAACAGGCTCGGAAAACCGTTAGCACTGTGTTAAAATCCTGCGAAGCGGTTGTTTTCCCGGGAAAAGTTTCACACGGGATGACCCTTCTTGGCGAGACAAAAACTTTGTCGTACACCAAAGAGCGCCCGAGTAATAAAGGAAAAAAAATATACCCGAAAGGAAAAAAATATGGTGGGGGATATTTTTTCCTCAGCACTGTATATAGGAACCCACCATTGTATAGCCCTGGGTCCGCCATCACCGCTGGTGGTGGTGGTGGTTTATATGAAATACAAGGATATTCCCGGCGGCGTAGGAGGCTATACCGTAACTTTACCGGTTAATTCACTTCAACGTCTGTGAACTTTAACCACCACGACCAGAGAACTTTTGGGTCGCAGAATATGTCGTGTATATTATTTATAAGGTGTGTATCCGGAGGATTTTACAATTTTACACTGAATCATGTTTATATATATAATATGACATACATCTCAGATACACCATCTATATATCTACCTACCTATACCTACATAATATAATATTATGGCTGTTGTTGATTGTCGTGGGTATGTGTAAAACCAACGGATCGACGTCAACGAACGATGTAAATTGTATTACCTATCTCGTCACCCTCGTGGCATGTAATATTACGTGTGTTATCATAATAACTTTTGTTTTCGCCGAACGTATGAACTCTTCAACAGTAGTATTATAGTAATACAATAAAGTGTGAGTGTGAGCTACGTGTGACAAACAGATGACCCATCGAAAATTAAGAAAAAAAAGTGTCAGTGTTTACATCTTTATTAATGACAAAAAAAATTTAGTTTTTCTATATGATGCGCATATTATTTTTCTATTTTTGGGAAAACAAGCGAATTGTTGTATGAATCATCTTTGGTTTTTTGGGGAGGGGTTGTTATAATATTTACAGTCCTTGATCCTTAGTATTATATTATATTGTACAGTTATAGTGAAATTATATAAATAATAATAATTGTACGTGGATCTCGAGCAAAAGGTTTAAATAGCAAACGAGATCGAACGAATTATAGTATCGGCGTCATCGTCACACTAATGATAGTATAAAAGCATATCGAGCTCGTGATACATGCCTATAGTCGTACGACTTACAGTTATAATTTTATTTCAGTACTTTGGTGCAATCGATCGACGAACGTATCTCTATAATATACACTCATCATGATTAAACGTGCCGAGCTCATGCAAATATTAGTCGACCCGTATTGCATGGGTACAAGAGTTTTTTTTTTCAAATTTCAAATTATAATAATAATAACATGATATAGGCGACTATTATCTCGACAATATAAGTGGGTACCTATGTATAAAAAATATACGGTTTATCGCATGTACGTTGCTTAAATTAGAATATTTCTGTGGTAGTTGTAAAAGTATATTATCATTTGATATATCATATTTTTAAATCGCTGCAGGTTTAATGCATAATGATAATAATATTATACTAGGTATAGTACATAATATTATTATTTATTTATACTAAAATTGTTAATATTTGTATTGCTCGTGCTACATTTTAAACCATACACAATATCATTTCAGATTAAATTATAGTGGGAAATAAATTTCAACTATTGCTGTGTTGCTGCACCGCAGTCCATGGCTAAATTATTTATCGAATTTCTGAGAATGAAAAAAAATGTCACACACCGAATAATGCATTTTATAGTTTAATATAAATAGCCATAATATTGGATCGGGGATATACGCACGTGTAGGTACGTATAATATTGTTTGTATTAATATAATAGAGTAGTAGACTTATATAAATGTGTTTATTTTATTTTATATGAATGGCATGACGTTCACGATATTATTATAATTGTTAATTTATACGTAAGCCCGTGTACTAGTTACATAATAGGTACATTATGAAACACGATTAATCATCAATTAGTGTGTATTAAAATATTAAAAACGTTCACGTTAATATAATTAATTATAATATTATGATTTTTCATATAAAAACTATTCCTACCTATTCCACATTATTCTAAATATGGAATACTATGAATATTGTCTAATAAAATAATGGTCGATATTATGTTAAATCTACGTTTTTATGTCATATAAGTTAATATGTTTATTACCTGTACGATAAAATGCACATAATATCGCACTGTGGCTTACACATAACGTTTGTTTTGAATAAAAAAAATAATATAAATACACGATGAAAACTATTTCAAAGTAAGTTAATACTTAGTATGCGTATCTATATAGTGAATGAAAATATTTTATTTAATAAGATCGAATAAACTGTGTTGTTTAGTGTCATAATACATAATTGTTTATTAACGTGTTTGATTGTTAGTTTGCCCCGAGTGTTACCGCGTTATGCGTTAGAATAGCAGAATAAAGCGATACCAAAGTTTGTATGCAGCGCCTTATCGATTGAAAATTAGACACATAATATTATACCTACGGAACTATTAAACTATTAAAACTTCGTACATCAGTTTTTGGGAAAATGAAGTCGAACCGGGTTATTATGTAACGGTATACTAAAAAAAATTAACAAAACTCTTTTTTATAATTGATATTTTATAGGAATACGTTCATTTTTAAGAAAATATTCTAAGTAAATTATGAATTATGATCGACTTTCAGCAAATAATAATTTTGCGTTGTTCAACTTGATGATAATAATATATTAGTTATTCTAGCAATGTTATATTATCAAAATTTATAAGTCATAAATATAATATGAATGATTGGTAATCGTCATATTATAATATTATAAACCATGAACAAATTAAAGCAATTTAGGTATACATGTACATTTTATGTGACTTCAATTAAATAACTGAAATACATACGACGTTGCAATGTTTTTTTTTAGTGTAATTTAATACTTGAAGTTGTACGTATTAATCCATTAATATTATAACATTATGTAATAATAATAATAATATTATGTACTCGAGGTTTTATTACCATTTACATTAAATACCGTGGAAAATTAAAACACAAACCTAGATGTAATATAATTTTATTATATTGTAACGTATAAAACATTTAAAATGGCCAACGGCCAACTGGATTGTTTGTATAAAAATTTAATTTACTATATTTCATTTTATTTTAAGGAACGTATAAGAATAAAATAATAATTAAAAAATCGAAGATTATTATTATGTATTATAATATATTGATAAACACGATGTCAAGGAACATGAATTATAGTGAAATTATTATGTGCTCGGTGTTTACATTATCGATATATAATTAAAATTACTTTTTACTGATGATGAGTTGTGAAAAACATGAAAATGAAATAGAAAACGTACAGTTTTTTTTTTTTGGTTTAATATGATACATCTCATATCGAACGTAGGATGTTGGAACGTTCTGATTAGAGTTTACTTTATGGTTCATTAGCTGGTATAACGAAAAGATAATATTAACTTTCGCTTTTAATCAATGTAAGCTGCATTTTTCGTACATATAAGCATTAAACACGTATTCATTAACTTAAAAACAATCAGGTCAAATATTTTATAAATGAGTGTTGATTTAATAATAATAACTATACGAATAAATTAATGAAGTTTCGTTAAACTTCTATATTATAACAAATAATTTTTGAATTATCCTGAAAAAATTACTAAATATCACCACATTTAAAATATAAATCTATTTCGTATTATGAACATAATTCCTATATGATGAAATGTTTTCAAAAAAAAAATTAAATAAGAGTTAATTCGTTTTTAACGAAATAAATTTGTTGCAAAAATAATGAAAGTAAGTATATAAATGGCTTATAGTGCATTATTAATCATATTTTATTTTATTTTTTAGCCGTACTCCTGCATAACAGTACAACATTTGAGTTAATATTATATTGTTGGTTATTTCTCAAGAGACATTTAAGAATAAATTAATCTGAAAATATTGTCTTCCTTCAGAAGGTTTTAAAATGTAAACAAAAAGTGTAACTTATTGTTAGACAAAACTTTTCAAAGTTACGTTTGCCCTTTAAAACGCTAAAATATTATATTTTTACAAAACAATCTGTAGATGTTCGCACGACAGCAATATCTGTAGAAGATTGTTTATAATTATACTTCGTGCTTACGTGATAAACATATCTGATAAACTATAAAGTTAATAAATTGCAAATCGTGATTGTTTAAATTATAATCAAATTTGTGTTATTCAAAAAATATTAGTTTGGTTGTAGGTATTCACGTTATAGTCATTAATAAACATTGTTTATAGGTAGCAAATTGTATTCTTTTATCATATCCATACGGATACCAACATAAAACAAACAATTCAGTAATAGACTGGTATTCAAAATTAGTAAAATTTATAATACCTATTAAGTCAATAAAAACGTGTCAGTCATGGGTTAAATAAATTAATAGTTTATAAATAATATATGATTTAAGTGCTCAATGCTCGAATACTGTTGGCGCACATTTACATAATTTAATAGACTATACTTGTCAAATTCGAACGTATGTTACATTTCAACATTTTCAACTACGACATTATTAATTGTCCATGCATTGTCACATTATGATAACCAACGAGACATTTTTCGATGAGGTATTCGTTGATAATACGACAACTGTCATCTTATTTACACGAAATAAGTTTTTAAAGTTAAGTCACTTGACTTGCTATTTAAATTTAAAAAAACTGAATATTGATTTTATCGATTATTGTATACATATCGATACACTTTACGAGAGTTTTTGTCTATGAAATCATAATAATATGATCCATATTCAAGATATAGACCAAAATGTCTCAATGTCTCAATAAAATTTATTGTATTTCAAAAAAAAAAATTTAATTATTATTATCCTTCAAAAACTAATGGAAAATTCTAAAAATATTACATAATATGTTACCTATTGATAGCTTTGGTTTTTATAGGTAGTAAAATAAAAAAAAACTGTGTTATGACAATATCCATTGGAAATAAAAAATACGTAACTACACGATTGTTATTATAGCATACAAAACATTTTTTTTTAAACAACACTAATAATAATATATGTTTGTACTTTTTGTATTCATGTAGGTGCCAGCAGCTGACGTTAAGAATATATTATATTATTATATAATCGAAACCTTGCAAAAATAATTGCATATTCAATTTATAGGGATTTGAGTCAATACTGATTTTATGTAAAAACCAGGATAAGTATAGTAGATTAATAGATTATAGTACATTATGTAACTATTAATTATATAATTATATACAAAATATATTTCTAAAATCTAAATTCTAATTAAAAATAATATTCGAATGATGGTTGCAATAGATTTCAATGTGTTATGTTCAAACAGAGATACTATAATAAAAATACTGAAACATAATAATGTTTAAATTACTAATACGAATAACAGGCGTGCTAACCATGAAAGGTAATATAAAATATCAAAACCAGAATTTTCCAGAAAAAAACATCAGAAAACCAAAAGAGGGATAAAACTATTCAGGAAAATGAGATAAAATTAAATTAACAACTTTAAGACCTTTTCGAAGAACCAATAGCGATGTAAAGTAGTAAAATATCCGTTTTGGTAGAACACATTGGGTGGAAGTCTAACGTAGTATTTAGACGGGTGGTAAATAGAACTCATGAACAAAAAAAAACTTATGGAAGACCTAAACAAAGATAGAATCTGACCCATGACGTGGAAAACGAAAAGCGGAAAATCATAGTGAAGAGATAGGTGAAGGGAACTTTGTATTTCGGGCCCTCGCCTTATTGACCTGCAGTTAAAGCCATGAACACCAAATAGTATTTAGGAACGCACTCGTTACAATATTAGTATTTTCTATTAACGACCATAATTTCAAATGTCTGTTTGTGCAATAATAATTCATTCATTTTTGTAAGTGAAGTAGTTCTATTTGATTTTATTATCAAGTTCCACAGAAAATATCTGCCATTTTTGATTAAATTATAACTTACCAACGTAGTATATATGATTCAACTACGGTAAGTACTATATTTTTTTTGAGAATTTATAGTAATTTGGTAATCGTAAAGTTTATATTAATAACTAGCTGACTTATCCGGCTTCGCCTGAGAGATAAATATATAAATATTTTTCATTAGGTAGGTGTATTATACCTATACACTATTTAATTTAACCAACTATATTTATCTAAATTGCTTTACTGAATTATATAAGATAAACTTAATACTATAAACACAACGTGTTTTATTTTCTAGCACGCATTGGTCTAATTTTCTCACTCTATAATCAAGATTAGGTAGGTACCTATATACATTTAATCAAGTATTTAATATTCTATCATACCATCACATTGCTGTACCGGTCACCGATCGGAAATAACCAAAATAGTTATTTGAACCTGTCTGCTGTCAAGACGAAACGCATGCCAAGAATTCGGCAAAAAAAGAAAAGAAGTTGTGGCCACCCTCGTATATATAAACAACTCTTGCGAAAAAAAAAAGTTGGTAAAATATTCAATTGCCTCAACAGAAAAGTTTAACATTCAAAAACAATGTGTACCCTATCATGACCAAAAAAAAAATAAAATAAATGAGAAGACTCTGCGTACTTGGGATAAGGTCATACGGGATTATTTGGAATTTAGAACAACTTAGTGAAAAAATGCAGGAAAATATTCGATTGCCTCGCCGTAATACCAGGAAATCAAAAACGTCTAAAATTCTATTTGTCGTTTATAAAAATGTACAAAAACTTCTGCAGAGTTCTATTCATCATTTTCTACTAAACTTTTAACTTCAGTTTAGATAGAATCTGGACTGCCACCAGTCAGCTTAGCTACGGATTCGACACTAATATCGGTCGTTTTACTGAGTCGTCATCTCTATAGAAGTGCAAGTGGTGTCAAACCCCTACAGTTTATTTTCAATATTTTATAGCAATAAGTAATAATTACTAATTATTTAGATTATTTTAGTCGAATATTTTAGATTCTGACCGAGGCGATGTGTGAGTTTTATAAAAGTGTGTTTTTCAATTTATTTATTTTTTTATTTGAATACATACTTTTTCAATTAGAAATTTATTTCAATCAGTTGAAGTTGAAACAGAAGTTTCCAGGGGTATTTATAGTAGTGTATTTAATCTTGTGTATGGGTGAAAAGTAGACATTTCCAAATACTTTTTAATATTATCGTTGAAAAAATAATGACATTTTTAAAAATTCTAATTTCTATGTACTTTGATATTATATGTACTGCATTCAATTTGTATTCAATGATAAATCGTTATAAACTATGAAAAACGATTCTGAGCGAAAACAGTCTGTCAGCGTATATATTTTCTAAGGATATTTTAATTTATATTTAAACTCCATTATTTCTATTAAAAACAATTCGCATATTGTATAATATTAATTATGGTTTCATCAATATTACTATAGCTAACAATTTGTTATATTTGTATTTTACTGTACACTATACCTTCCTGCGCTTATTAAATAAATATTATTATTATAATGTATAATAATATGCACAAGTTTAGGCATATCGAATGCCAATAAATAATTTGTTTGATAAATAAATAAATAATGTATATTATAATATCATAATAATATGTGTCCAACAGGAAAAAACACACATCCATGGCTAGTAATATTGTATGAAATAATATTATAACAAATTACTATTTTAAAATATACGAAGCTTATAATATCAATATATAAATATCTATGAAATCAAACATGCTTAGAAAATATAATAAATATAATAATATGGGGATGGAACGTTTTCGCTCAGAATCAATTTTCATCGTATCCAAGAATTTATCATTGAATCTAACATATCCACTATAGAGACTTACTCAATACCGATGTGCAGTGGATACCTAAGTACTGTTAGCACAGAGGTAACTTACTTGACCGTTTTTTTAATACATAGATTTTTTTATAAAAATATTATTATATCTCTTCACTGGTTTGATCTTTAATGAAAGTTTATGAATCGTTTCTTTGATATTAAATTAATTCTCTTCAAAAGTTGTCAATTCTTTTTTTATATTTACAATTTTTAAGAGACTAGACATGAGGCAAGTGTAACCATATATGTCGTCCTCGTCCAGCGACGGTTTCATTGGTTATGACTTATGGCCCACGGTAGAGGGAATTTGTAATAGGCACTTTTGAAACTGATGAGCCATTTTATTTCTCATGTTTTTTTTTAAACTGAACTATAATAATTAGGTTGGTTTGCATAAGGTTCATTAATAAGATGGTATATGTATGGCTTATGTACTTATTAATAAACCATATGCAAACAAACTTAATTATAATAGCTTAGTTTGAAATAAATTCATAAAGAACATTAATCTTTTTAGATAATAAATTATTTCAAGCATTTGAAATGAAATGGTTCGGCAGTTTCAAAGGTAAAAATATATTGTCTAGGTATTCAAACGAATTTGATCGATGTTCAAATAAGGGTATTCACGACAATGGAAAACCACAAATGCAGACTCAATTTATTACTTACGATTCGTAGCAGTGTAAATATGAAAATTACAGTTCATGTATACTAATTATTCAACAAACAAAAAACACATTCACTTGTGCGTGTAATCCAATGCGCATTGTTCACTTCAAAACACTGGCACAGGTGTAATTACATTAGAGAATTTCGTTCTACCCGATAGATAATATGCTCGTGAAATTCGTGTTCGAGATAAAAAAAAAATGAAAACGAAAAAAAAATGTATTTTTGGTAGACCATATAGCTTGAGATTTGTTTTATTTTATTTTTTGTATTTTATTCAAAACACCAGACGGCATTTAGATATAATACCAATTGTAGATTAATACATATAGATACCAAAATTAATAACAGAGGAAATACAAATTAAACTTAAATAAAATATGGGTAAATGTGGTCAACTTACTAATGAAAACCGTTGCTATCTAGTATCATTCTCGTTAAAGGAGAATTTTTTTAAAAGTTGATTTGATGTTTTCCCAAGAGACAAATAAATTATGTCATGTGACCTGGTTTTATTTTGTACTGGATGCTGTATTGCTGTGTCATTCTATATTACGTGGGTTATCTATATGGCCACTTAACAGTTCCCATATAAGACGTGTATATACTAAAACACTTACGTCTCGCCTCTTAAGTACCTAGGGCTAAAAATTGTATTACATGTATCGATGATAAAGTCACTGGGAAACTATAAAAATTGGACATCAAAACACCACCTTCAATCAGACAGTTATTAGTAGGCGAATTTTTATCACAGCTAGAGCTCTATATTCCTAAATTACGTACTTATATTTGAGATATCCCTTGATTACCAAGTTTTGGTTAAAATTAAAATATCATATGAAAGCGCGTTACTACATTATAGTAACTACACAATTGTGCGCAGACCCTACATTCTAATAAAAAATGCATGGATAATGTTTAAATTTAGTATATTGTATTTTAAGATAATAGTTATATACATTATTAGAAAATTGAGACATTTTTGATTAAAAAAACTTTGAATAAACTAAGGGTAGATTTAGCAATATATTACAATAAAACATAAAAACATTTGCTTATGCAAAACCAAAGACGACAGTTGAACTAAGTTAGGCACTATCTAAGGTTACATCGTTATTGGCTGACATTGCTTCCGTAGAACCGGCTTATTAAAGTAGATCTGATAACCGATGGTATGCAATTGAAGAATAATACGGCTATATATTTGACTTCCCCGCCTATTTTCGATGGTCAGGTTCAACGTACGCCAGACATGAAACATGTCGTTCGAATAAAGTTCGGTCTTTTGAGATACAAAAGTTGGCGGGAGCTTGAAGCCCATAGCGTTAAGCGGCATAAGTATACCGTCAAGGTCCTTCTTTGAACGATAAAATAAAAACTTTAAGAGGTCGAAATTTCCCCTTGCTATTTCGATATAAGTTTCATGTCAGACGGCAACGGCAATGATAAGTCTATCAATATACTTGTCAAAGCCACAAAATCACGCCTTTTGTGAGCCTCTATACTGCTGCAGCCCGCAGTGGACTAGGATAGTCCAGTAACAATAATATTACAGTCAAATCTACGGCGTCCGTGGCTCTCATTACTATATGTTGGAGAATTGTGTTCGATGACCAGCAAAATTTGGACTTTAAGACCGATACAATAATGCCAGTGATCCAATTGCAACTCATCAAAGTATTACAGACATAGTAGCGACCATAAGATCATAATTCGTCGTTGCAATAGAGTCATTTTTAAAGAATCCCGGGTTTTCGTTATTATTTTATGGACTTGTAAGTTGTACCTAAAGTCTATAAGTATCAGGCCTGATTTGTTTGATTGGCATTATTTAAAAAAATAAATATCGTAAATAAAAATACTGCGCTCACGATATATATAATTAGTATGAAAATAAATGATTCGAGACCAAAGGTATGCGTTGAAAGGAGTGACATCATTACTGTTATGAAACTCAAACATACTTTGCTCTACGCATAACTTCAACGTTGTAAAATACAAACGGTTGATAAAAAATGTCAAGAGAAAACCCGTCAATTGATAAGATACTCGTTTAACAGCATAAAATGACAAAATTTACTTTCTGAGATATCCAAAACATTCAGAAATACAATAGCACAAAAACAGTCGTAAAAAGAAACGGTTTTTACTAAGCATGCAAAAATAAACATTAAACACAGTAACTAGATTGTACGAATTAGAATTAGTTCGATGAAAAACTTATATCATGTTATTACCTTCTTTACCAACATTTAAAATGGTAATAAAAAAAAAATGCATAAAAGACTTATCGAAATAAGAGAAATTAAGAAAATTCATATTCGTTTTCTCTATTGTACAAACGGTAAATTAGTAAAAAGTGTTCAAAACAGAATTCAAATGACACGGTGTTTGCACTTCAAAAAAACTATTTAGATAGTCCCGTCTATGATGGAAAAGTTAAGGTTTTGTTTTGTTTTAATTTTGTTTACTATTTTACAATGTGTGGACTGTGCATTACACATAACACTTTATCACTTTATATTATACACCATGGGCAATCTAGGTTAGTTTTAGTATTTGAGCGTACCAAATTTAAAGGTAGACAATTCGATCAATGTTCACCCGTTGATATTTCCCGATAGTTTAATTTTAAACTAAGTTAGTTGATAACCTTTTACAAGATACATATTTAGAACGTCATATTAAATCCATAACAATATTGTGTAATGTATACTGTTGAATGAAACTGTAATAAATTTTCCGAATCTTTCATCACAAAAAAAAATGCAGTCTGTTAACTTTATACCCTGTTTCGGTAAACAAAGAAAATAATATTTTCCACAAAACCATTGGAACACTGTTTTTACGTGCCGTGCGTTAAATTAGTATAACTAGTGGGTCCCATATTATGTTAAGCTCAACATATCGATTATATTTTTGAGGACGATATATAAGTACGAATGGAATTTACATTTTCGATAAACACTGTGAGGAAATAGCAGACCTCTCGATTTCTATTATAACTTTCGTAAAAAATCGTAAAAAAAAATTGATGTTAACGTAGACAGAGATTTTAAATTTAAAATGAATGAATAACTTTCGTTAAATCTATTTAAATTCTTCAATGTTAAATATTAATTAAAATATTTTATTAAAACTGCTCGTTCATAACCCTTTTGTGAAAATTGCATTCATCTCAGGAGTGATATTATGTCCAAAGATATAACAATATAGTACGTAAGTATGTTGAACATAATATTATATATTATATATATATGTGTGCGTGTGTGTGTGTGTGTGTGTGTGTGTGTGTGTGTGTGTGTGTGTGTGTGTGTGTGTGTGTGTGTGTTTTCTACGTCAGTGATTAAAAATAAAGATTCGTAAAAAAGTTGTGAGATTTTGTTTTTTTGTTTTTCCACACACTGCACGATCTGGCGCCAGGGATGGTCGTGCATGGTGTGTTTGGGACAAGGAAAACAGTGGGACAATAAGCCACTTCGGGTAGAGACCACCCGTTAAAATTGTATTAGGATTTTCTTCTTTTTCATTCCACTACATCGCAGACTCTTATCCGAAACTTCAGTACACATATCTATTGCGTATTATTATTAGTACCCAGTATATGTTTCGAGTCTATTTTGGCAGCACTACCTCAAGCAATGTCCCCTCGGGAAAGTCTCAGCGACGAAAACATCCGATAGACAATTTTATAATAGGTGGTCTGGATGATTTTTTTTATGCTTTACGCGAAACCGTTGTACGCGAATTACACCACATATTAAATTATAATATTTATGAAATGACAACTATTTGCACAGCACACACACAACGTAATTTATTTATTTATTGATAGTAACGCCCACAGGGGTAAATAGTACATATTATAATACTATGGGTTAATATCATGTTCTATCATTTTATAAATGTTTGTAATTATAACAAAATTGAGTTATTTATTTGTTAACTATAGCTTTAAATCCTACTTCACCTGAGAAAAAATGAACAAACATAAAATACTGCGCTGTACCAGTGTATCTTAGTTTTAGTGTACTTTAGTTCATGGCAAATCAACATCAGTGTATCTCCCTTTCTGAACTTATTCGACCGAGATACACAATCCACATGTGGACTGTGGTGGATTGGATATAGCGCTTGGTATATTTTCGAACTAGTTCAAACTATTTTCAAAACTTTTCTGATATTAATTCTAAAAAAAAAATATCTGAAGTTTTTGTAAAAATTGGTCGAGTAGCTTTTGAGTTCATTATATAATATTACAAACATAAGGAGATTGCCTTTTGAAGACTGCATTCGAAAAACAAACAGAAAATTAAATATTATTTTATTTTATTAAAAAATAATCCAATAACAACGCATTATATTTCTGTAACCAATACAAGTCCCATAAAAATAAAAAAAATATTTTCCAAGACCCAAATTCAAATTAATATGTCAGTCATCCTATATCAACTTATATGTGTTGAAAAACTAAGATATTAACACCCCAAAAGTCTCAAGGAATATGTGTGCAACATTTGATGCAAATTGATTCAATAGTTTTCAAACATATATAAGCCCATTCCAGGTGTACATTAATTTTTATATGGGTAGATATAACAATGGATTTCAACCTGGGAGGAGAGTGCCCCCCTAGGGAGACATCACAACATTTGAAAAGAGGCATGACATTTTTATAAAATCTTCGAAACATGAAAACATGATTTCTGATTATTAATTATATTTTATCGGGCATTATTGTGTAGGTATAATTACGTTATGTTCAATAATTCAGTGCCAACCCTCTCATTAGTTTGTATTTAATTAAAATAAATTAAAAATGAGTTATTTAAGAATGTGAATATAATAATATAATATAGGTACCTACGTTGTTTAAAAAAATGAAAATTTTTAATAATATATTTGTTTCCTTTACTAATAAATGTATTAAATATTAAAAAACAACATTGAAGTTTTATTTATATAATTATATTAATTCAACAACCAACGTTTGAAAGTCATGGCGTATAAAATATTATTCAATATACATAATACATATTATATATTAGATATCCTATATTAAATAGAATTAATTTCAATAGTAATGAGGGAGGTGTGATCTCATATAATAGGTAGTATGAAAGGGTGAATGGACCTCAAACAGTTCAGAACCCTTGAGATAAAAAATAATGTATAATATTAAAAAGTTACACGCAGATGATAGTAAACAGAATATTTTAGAAACATTTTCCAGTTGATTAGTTAAATGCATAATATAATTTATAATGTGTCTATGATCTATTATCTACATGGACCGTGATTAATTGGTATTGATAATTAATATATTATTTCAGAGTTATGATTTAAATCGTCAATAATAAAAATTGCAAATATTGTTAATCATTTTTTTTCAACCTTGAAATGGTTAATAATACATTTTTCGATATCTGACCCATCAAATGTCAGGTTAAATATCCAAAATATGCTCAAACGGTCGATTGCCGCAATAACATAACATGTATACTACGAAATATAATATCATAATACTGCATTTTGTGTTCTAGCTGCAGTATACCTAAATATAATACGACATATACGCATCCTCATACGTTCTCCGACTTTCATAGCCCGAGATGAAACAGCTGTATTTCTGTTTCTCAAAAATAACTTCGCATAAAGGTTTACAATTTTCCGGTACCTATAGGTATCATAAGTAAACACCGTGTAGGTTTCAGTTGACTATAACAGTGGTCTTCAACCGGTGGGTCGCGACCCATTTTTGGGTCGCGTAAGCTTTAAAATTGGGTCGCGATACGTCTTATTTTTAAAATAAAAATAAGTTTAATAGATGAAATAAATAAAAATGCAGTTTATATAATCTATAATATAATGGATATCAAATCAGAGTATATTCAGTTTATTCAGTTATAATAGGTATTAGTATACAATATAGGCATTAAGCAATTTTAGCTTTGTTTTTCTACTAAGCTTACGTGGGTCGCGAAAAATGTGGGCCTAAAAAAGTGGGTCGCGAGTCCAAAAAGGTCGAAGACCACTGGACTATAACATTAACTGACGAGGAACCGTAGGTATAATATTATCATGGGCACTATTGCATTTGAATAACTCATAATAAATTATTTTACACCGAACCATACGCAGCACGGTAATATTATTATGTACTGTTGCTAAAAATAGCAATATTAAAACAATGCGAATACTTACTCGATACATATTTTTAATTTAATAATAATATAATATTTATAATTATTATTGTTGGCTTAATACTACTAGAGGCTTTGTTAATACGCTCCCGTTATACATATACCTAGTATAACGCGTTGGACTCACTGAAGTATATCAGTACGTGGAGTATTCATATTAAATAATACGCAATTATAATTTTAAAGTTAAAAACCACATTATATTTATTGTTTTGAATGTTAAATACAAAAAACATCGATATTAACTTGTAATCAAGGTATTAAGTCATTAAGATTCACAAATATTTTTGTTCACTGTGATATTTGAAATCGTATTATACGATTTAATTATATTTAGGTACTCGCTTATTTAATTATTTATGTTTATATTATAATCGAGCTTATAAGGAAGATAAATAAAGTGAATTTATTGATCCAATCTAAGAATTAATGTCTGTGATAAATTTAATGTATATTCAACTTATTGTTGAGCTATATTCTAATTTTTTCTTGTGTATGCTTCACAAGTTTAATCACCATATCCATAAATTGTCGCATAGCTTAAAGTCAACCATTTTATTTTCTATACGTATATAGAGTATAAATGAAAGAATTAGAGCTGAACAAAATGAACAGATCAGTTTCCATAGAAACGACTAGTGTATAATATTATCCAATCCTCGTGCTAAATTTTAGTGTAATATATAATAATATATTATCTAGAGATCATTAATTTCAATCCTATTTTTTAAATATATTTCTTTTTACATAATTTCATAAGTTTAGTATAGTATACAATATGTAATTATATATTTTATATTGTATTATATAAGTTTCAATAATCTAAGTAACATCCATAGACAATTGTGTGTAAAAATAGGGCTTCGTTCTATTTACGTAATTTAATAATGTGAAAATAGGTATTAGATAGTACACAAAATTACATATTCCAAAATGCATATTACCTTTATAGCATTTTCAACTTAATTATATATTTTTTTTATTTATTATGTAAGTGATTCTGTATCCACTATATACTTTACAATATACAAATATAAAATATTACAACTATTGTGTTTATTATATTATAGGTATTATTTTAATATACTAAATAATGTTGCTTTGAAATTTCTTTTCACTAACGAATTCTCTCCTCTACTATTTATTAAATATACTTAGATACGTATTGACATTTGTTATGGATTATGAATATCTTTTTCTCGG
This sequence comes from Acyrthosiphon pisum, assembly GCF_005508785.2. Classification (NCBI taxonomy): domain Eukaryota; kingdom Metazoa; phylum Arthropoda; class Insecta; order Hemiptera; family Aphididae; genus Acyrthosiphon; species Acyrthosiphon pisum. The sequence goes on along the minus strand of NC_042495.1, from coordinate 73,049,283 downwards.
ACAATATATAAATTATTTTTTATGAATTTATTTTGTATACTATGTTTGTACATGTGAATAATAAAAAGGACTACAATTTTGATAAATACCTACAATTTAAGCACATATATAGATATATGTGCCTTTAATTTTTTTATTTTTTGTAAAAAAAGGTTTTCCTGAATTTATATTATGTATGACTACCATTAACGCAGGCAGTTAAGGATAATTACTAAGCTGCTCCGTGCATAAAAGCGTATTTTTTTATACGTCATTTCAACCTTAATAATTATTAAATTGTCGTTTACAACATTAATAACTATTAAATATTCACCAACCCAGAAGATTTTGAACCTTCGCTTGTTCCTGCCTGAAGCATTTAACTAATTATTCAAGACAACAATAGGTATAAACAAATAAAAAAATATACAAATAAGTATAAAAATATAGGAGTAACTTCAATATTAGTTGTTACCTAAATTATTTTCGTTGTTAGAAATTAAAATTTCAAATAAATTAATTTGGCTGTTTCAAAATATTGTAAAGGGTGTTGAATTAAAATGCAATGTAATACAGTTTTCCTTAATATTCTAATTATTAACGATTTTTAGAAATACTTAGATACTTTACCTGATCCTTTCCTAAACTTAATAGAAATTTTAAAACATTTAATATGTCATTAGCTACCACTTTTATCATAATATTATATAGATCAATTTTATTTATATAATTGTTGAGCTGTTATAGAGTATAGTTTATCAAGTAGGTACTAAAAGCTAAATAAAAATAATAAAAATACCAATTATATAGATCATTGTGATGATTTCCAGTTTACTTTAACTAAAATATAAGAAATATTTAATATACGCATTAAAAGATTTGATTTAATTATTTTAAAGACCCTAGTTTAAGATTTTTCGACTAGGTACATTTACGAGGGTACAAATACCTGTTCTCTAGTAAATCTAGAAGGTATACCAGCTTAGTACCTACAACATTTTATTTGAAGAGTAAAATGTTACAAAATGTAGCGAATATATCAATTAATTTTTGTTTCCATTATTATTAACTTGCAGTAAGCCGGGTTTAAAAAAAATAATAATAATATTAAACAAAACTGATCATGGTGAAAATTTTTTTTTAGTCGGTATAATAAGGAACAATGTTAGTAACAAAACTCTAATTCGTTGATTTTTTTGTTTCTATTATTATGAGTTTCAAAAATATAAATTACTAGCTGATCCCGCGCATTTCGTTGCCCGTAAAAATGACAACTTTTAAAAAATGTGTGATTGTTCAACTCCTAAAAGGTGCAACTCAGCCTCCCTGGTAGGCAATCCGACTACGTCTGATCGAGGACAATATGCCACAACATAACAAGTAGGCAATGTGCGAAAATTTGATTTACCATATTTTTAAATTCTTTAGTGTTTTCAAATAAAACAGAATTTAAACAAATAGTTTCTGTGCTATTAAACTTTATACCTATGTATATTTTAAGATAACTATCTATGATAAAATGAAATATAATTTAATGATATGGGAACTATTTGATGTTTTTAGTAATTAATTACTAGATAAATATTGTATCTATTTTAAATAAGACGTAAAACTATTAGGTATTTTAAAAAATATTATCTTTGGCAGTACCTAGATAACTGACAATTGTACAGTAATTTACAAGTTTATCATTTTAAAAGATATTTGAATTCTCCACAGTACACTCCTTAAATGGTAAAAAAAATCTAAGTATCCAGAAATATGGTATTTACATATAGTATTATGCTTAAAAACTCAAAAATCAAAATTTGAATAAATGTAATGTAATATTGAAGGATAGAAGAATAAAAGGGTAATTAATGATGTTTGGTGAATCTCTGGAGTGATGTTATATGATTTATATATGTTATGGTGTGTATCAATTATTCATACAGAAATTATACATTATGATTACGTTACAATATTAAACAATATTATAAAGATTTGAAATAATTATCGCAGAAAAATACAAATAATTATTTTATATACTTGAATAGTTTAATCGTATAAGCACATCACACTAAAATAATAATGATTTATAATATATATTAAGTAAATTATGGATTTCAAATAATATAATACCATTGCATTTTATTGTTTAAGTTTAAAATAAATTAGTTATTTTAAACAATATTAAAGTATCTGGACTTGTATATTTAATAATAATAATAATAATAATAATAATAATAATAATACTATACAGGCATTGAGACGTCATGTTGAAAACATAATCAAACAATATCCTTAATTATTTAGTCATATAATAAGAGAATACCTACGATATATTATAATAAGTCGAGTGCAATAAACGAAGTATAAGACCCTGCGTATGTAAATATTAATATTTGATGCCAATGCAGCACATATTCCATTTTAATACAATGCACAAGTATAAAATACCACTATAACAACTTTAGGGTCACTATACAACTATTGTTGTAACTGTACAAATGTTGACCTAATAAACTGCCAATATATTCAGAAACGCTACTGCATTTAAACATTAGCCAACTATAAAGTACCTAACTAAACATAGTTATGGCGTTGTGACGTTTTTGCCATAAATACCATATAGGTACATCTATAAGCAACAATTAACTACACCAGAAAATTATCGATAGGTATATAATTATTATAACACTTTTGAAATAATCAACCAATAGAACCTCGTAATATGTGTTTGATTGAGAGAAGGACGACCAATAATTATTTTTACACGGTTAAATTTCTAAATTTTGATTTTTAATCGCGTCGGACTCGTGTGATTAATCATATCCGTTCTTTGGTGTACAGTTTTTTTTTAATGTTTATTATTATTAATGTATTATTTCCACTGTAACTAAAAAACTTATTACGTCATCAATTTTAGTCATTTGAATTTGGAACAGTGGTTTTTGTGTTTCGGACTTTGTTGTAACTTGCAACTATTTAATTCTCAACGATTCCTTAGCATGGAGGGTCCTATCGGCCATCATTGATTATACTTCATAGTCATATACATAATAAGCAGGTAAGTTATAATTATATAATATAGACATTTTGAATTATACATATATTGAGAAAAAGGCATGATTGTAAAACATTTATATTTATATATTTATAACACACACGTGTGTTTGAAAATATAATATTGTATAGAAACTTAGTTAAAAGCGTATTGTTGTTTAATTGGCTGTCTTAAACAGTCCATACACATAATACGAATAGTAAAATACTAAAACTATAACAAATATTATATAAAAAAAAGTAATTTATTTTTAAAGGATTAAGGTATATTTATTTTATATCGTTTCAAATCATATAACATAAGAGAATTCTGAGTTTTGATACAACGTATTTTATCTCTAATCGTGATTTCATTTTTTCCAATAAGCGGCATGTCAGTAATTCTATTGTGTTCGATACCAGTAACCGTATATTATCTTCCCTTGTTAAAGCAGTAAGCGATTTATATCTTGAAAAAACTACACAGGAAAAAATTGCTCAATAATATTATGTTTGTTGTCCCTGTTTATTCTGTTTTGTTAAACTGCTTGTCTTTAATCTTACAACACAACACAATAATCGTTTATAGTGATTATATTTTATAAATAATACTTATGAGTTATGACTTAAAAGCAATAATGCTGTCTTTAATAATTAATAATTATTGTACCTATAAAACGAACTGATTGAATGGTATAATTGCACGTATGGATGTTAATAGATTTGTTTTTAATTTTAGAAAAATCATCTGAAACTGACTTTAATAAAATAAATATCTAAAAATAATTTTTGTTAAATTATCAAAAGTTGTTAATATTTTGAAGTTATGATAAGATTATACATAATTATTTTTGGAATTTGGAAACCTGGCTTCTTAATGAATTGAGCATTTGAGCTACACCGTCATATCAAGAAATTAATATATTTTCAACGTTCGTTAAATTACATTTTTCATTTATTGTATTTAGTATTTAGTATTTAGTATTCTGAAAATGGTTTGAAAAAGTATATAATTTGATTACTTGGGAGTTGGGAGTTTGGAGTAAAGCATGGTAGGTACACTGCAGGTACCTAAATAGTATATAGTATATAGTATATAGTATATACTATTAAATAAGATGGATGGTCACTTTAAACATAATTTTATTTGAATAATTTAAACATTTTAAACATCTAACTTGTCTTTATGTATAACAACTAAACACAATAATTATTTTTAAATATACATTTTCATTTTTAAGTTATTATTAGATTTAATATGATAGTGAAAAATAAAAGATACAAATTTAATAATGAAGCATAATATTTAATTATATAATGCACTAGTAATATAAGTAGGTAATACATCATTAAAATATTTGCACATACTTTGAAAAAATAATTCTAGTAATATTATTAAATTATTTAATCTCATTTAAGTTAGGTGATACAAATAGTATTTTTTAGACATTGCAAATTAAAATGGTTGCCGGCTCAAAGTTATTTTCAATTAAATAAGAGGCCTATGCAGGAAACACTCTGCAGAAACCGTACACAAACTTCTAAAAGTCCGCTTGCCATGATGGCCAGAATAGGTATATATTTTTTTTTTTTTTTGGGGGGGAGGATTGAGGATTTTGAAATCTTTGAAGAAGTTAATAATATGGTAAAAGCGTTTAAAATACAAAATCTATTTATTTGGGTAAAAGCGTGTGCATACATTTACGAACAACGCGTGGCACATCACGTCTCGTCCGTCTGCGTAATGATAGACATTTCCGGGTCGGCCATTACCATACATCATTATAATATTATGGTAGATGATAAATGATAATAATATGTACAACGACTTAGGACGGATGGTTTACGTTATTATATTAACCCGCGGTTAAGATAATATCATGTGGGAATTTATATTGTAAGTCTGGACCGCAGCGATACTTATAATAATATTATAATGTGGTCGTTGTAACTTGAAATACTCGAAAAGTACGGAAACTGTTATCACGCACCGGTAGGTATACGCATACATATTGTTATATTAACAAACAACATAATAATGGTATAATAAAAGGGAGTTTCGTACTTTAAACAGATTAGTATAGACAACTGAAGGAACGATTAAAATATATTTCAATACCAATCCAATGTATCTTACTGCAGGTGGTCCAGTGTCATAAGTTGAAACGTAATTGAAGGGCACACTTCAACAACAAGACAAGTCCACTTTTATCAAAAACGAGTCTTAGAAATACCATATTTTGATAGAAAAATCGATTTATTATTTCTAAAGATATCTCAAAATGAATTATTTCCCGCTAATAGTGGTAAATGAGATAAAGAATTTTATTTTGCTTGTCTTAAACAATTGGTAAAATGTGCTTGTCTTGCAGTTATTGCAGAGAGCCTTTCAATTACGAAATCATATTATGTTGACGCATATTATTGGCTATAAAGCATTATGAATATTTTCCAATTTTATCCTGTTGATTTTTCATATTTTAGTTTTTATTTGGTAAGTACCAATATATTATTTGCTTTTTATAAATATTGGAAATAGCCAATTTGGCCGTTTGAGCCAAAGTTAATGTAGGGAAATAGTTCTTTTATTTTCGGTAAACTTAAGTGGAAAATTGATTATTTTTTTTTTTTTTGGTATCTGAGTATGGTTTTAGTATTTAGTAGAGTTAATATGAACTTGTCATTGTTGATTTTGGCGGATTCCAAATCAATTAAAAAATCTTGGGAGTTTATTATTTGTGTAGTTTTGTTTAGAACATGTAAGGGGCTATAAAACCCTCTATTTCTTCAATTTATATGCTATGTTTGTGATGTTGGAACTATTGGAGTTGATTGGTGGGGAATAGGACTTAAAATTAGGAAAAAGTTGTCGTGTTGGACTTTAATAAGAATTCACAACGATTTAAAAAGTATATGAATTAAAAGATTCTCGTCATCAAATAAATAATTAATGATATGAAAACCCAATATGAGATGCCCTTGCTAATATTCATCATATTTCATATATCATTATGCATAACGAGTATTATTAATTGTTAGCTCTTAAATCACACTAGAATCAGTAATAAATAGGTAGCTAATCTACGGCAGCGTTTGTTAGCATATTATTGGTACAGTTTTTTTAACTACACAATAGTGGACAATATTATACTAGAGGCAATACAAATTGTTTCTCACTGTATAAAATTAATTTGAATTGGAAATTTAAATAATATATAATATTTAAAATGTTCACTTTTCTTAAATAATTTTGTTTTAATATTTTCCATAATCAACTCGTTAAAGATCGCCAGTACAAAATTTCCACATTATCGGTATATAATATTATATAATTTACTATTCAGCGTATAATATATTATGGAGACCGAAACCAGATAATGACGAAGATCAGTGTCAGCAAGACGCATTACGTGTATATCATTCCGGCCCGGTGACTGCACGATGTCGTCCCGAGTGGATTAAAATAAAATAACTTGGCCGAGAACTTTCGGCCGTTCGAGATTCATCAATTTCAATTTTAGTTATTTATTTTATTTTATTTTTTTTATCGAACGCATATCATATAACAGCTAAAAGTGATGGTTTAGGGTTTACGAAATACCAAACGCCTATTGCGGCTTACCAAGCCAATACGATAATGTCATAATGGGCATTTCGCAGTTCCAGCAAAAATCGAAACTAAGACCCAACACCCAACTCTATCTCCACCAACAAACTACGGTGATTCTGGTACGTGCGACGAGACTGCGTAATTATAATATTATAATTTTCTCTGACTCACGTCCGAACCCCGTGGCTCGATGATTATAATACGGTGTTTCAGATTTTGGGTCATTATTAAATTATCATTATAATTATTGTGCTCCGTGCCCCACCGTTCCCGATGACAAACGACAATTTTTCGAATTTCTTCGGAGAATTTCGTAACACTGAAATCTAAATATAAAGCTGCAGCGTGAATTTACGAGATATCCACTATTTTAATTTAAATGTTTAAAATAATTTAAAAAAACAAAATTAAACCATTCTATAATAATATATTATAATTCTATGTATTTAATTTATCAACATTTTCATAAAAAGTGCTTACGGGAGTTTAAAATTAAAAAAATAATCAGTCATGAACTCGAACCGTATTGTAGTAAACTAAAGTTATCAAATTATTCTTATTAAGAGTATTATACTCTTAAAGTATCCTGTAATCCTTAAAATATACATTTATAAGCAAACTGTAATAAAGTATAAACTGTTTTCTACGAATTCTCTGCTACGAAAATATTTTTTCAAATTTCTCAATTCTATCGAACTGCTCAATAACAATAATAATATGTAAATGCATACAAACCAGGACCTACTTATTACAGTCGTAGGATTACATTTTCCTTTCAATGTAAAAATATAAAATTTAATATTTAATTACTGAAAAACACGGGTTTTTTACTTAATACATTTTAAACGCGTATTCTTTTGCTTTGGTAGGTAACATAGGAAAAATGTATTTCGTCGTATTCGCCTCCTATAATTTATCATGTTTTAAATTTAATTAACAGTTCTTTTTTATTGTTCATTATATAATATGAGTTGAAATATAATTAATAATAATTTAGCAAACAAATATATTTTCATTAATTATTTATGATCAAAATTGCATAAGCACATTTACAATTTTAAATATATGATTTTCATTTGCTAAAGGTCATATACGACGTGACTACTTACCGACAACTTTTAAATTGATAAAAATGCTTTTCGGTGGATGTGATGATATTTGACACTCGTACAAACCGGCGTCTCGTAGTTGAACGTATTTTATCTGTAGTGTCCAATCCTAAAATAACAAAGTATAATATATTAATTTCAATTATTCTACAGCGTATGAAATACATACAATATTTCGTGGTAAAATAGACATAATGGGATAATATTTTTCATCGCTTGTTTTCGCAACATTCTAAAGAAAACAAACGGTACCTATGTATAGTGTTCTTCAATCTACAAAACGTAAGTATTATTATGACTTCATAAAATAATAAATTACGTGTAGGTACCTTTAATTCAGATATTTGCAGATTCGTATAACTTAACATGGCTTCAATTTATATTATACGTGTATGTTAGACAACTATATAGCCAATATAGGCGATACAATTTGAGTAATAATTTTATTGTTTTAAGAAAACGGTTCTAAACTGTTTAATACATTATATATTTATCAATCATTGGCTCAATTCATCCAAAACATGTCCCCTACTTCATTATTTATAAATACACATACATTAAATACATTTTTTTTTTTTCATTATCCTAGAAGCTTTTGTATAAATTAATTAAAACGCCTTCCACAACTCTCGTCCTATCTCAACAACTTTGGACAAATGGTTGGTCACATCTGCACAGTCTGTTCAGTCCAGTATACAATCTGTCAAACAGTTGACGAATCGTTGTGGACTATTGTGGTACACCGTTATTCTCGTGCTAGCTGTCGTTAGCGTTAAAACAAGATAGTGGATTTTTTTAGTAATTTTGTACGCATGAAGTTAAAATATAAATCGTAATTTGAAAAACTTTTATATATAACATATACGCGTTTGCAAAAACGTATTAATTAAAAACACCAAATCTTAAAATATTGAAATTTTTGTACAGCTATTAGGTATAATTATACTATAACTATAAATAAAATCAAATTAATAATTAAGGTATAAACGAGAAAATATCAGGCACCTAATAATTTTAAAAATAAAGTTTTCAATCAAGAAACATAATATGTGATTTTTATAATTAATTTCATAAAACTCTTAAATCCAAAAAAGAATTTGTCTTATGATCAGTTATAGTATGCCTACATTTCAATCACCTGCACGCAAAAAATAGTATATATCTAATATCTATAGATTAATCTGTTTTGGTCCGGTTGAAATAAAACTATATATTATGTTGAAAAGAAAACTCTTTGCACGTTTGAAAAGCTTCAGTTTTAGATGTCCACGGGCAATACGATAGTACCTACCTATGTTAATTCGAATAGAATAGGGTATTAGACTACCTTTCTACCTAATACGGAAAAATAGTTTCTACAGGTAATAAACCGTTCAAAAGTCGATAAAGAACAAAATTGTTGGTCAAGTAGTTGATGCATCCGACCGTCTACAAACTTTCAACGAAACGATATAAGAATAATATTTTTTCAAAATCTTAGAACTGTAGTTTTTATATCGTCTCGGGACACTGCAGGTTATTTATTTAGAATAAATTCCTCGTCGACTTAAAAGTTTACGCTAATGTTCGTATTTTGCGTATAGCCTCGCCGTGATCCGATGGAATAATAACCGAGTCGATAAGTAATTTATACAATTTGTATCACATATCCGCGAACCGTCGATGATCGCGAATTTTTACGAAATGCGGCGGCGTTACAATAATAATAATAATATATCTATCTATCGAGTCATCGTATTAATTATTATATTGATATGAACTGAAACGAACCGTTATCGACGCATATATAGGTACGAAATAAAAAAAAAAGTAGGCTCTCAGCAAATATTCGCAGGCCGGGACGATTGCCCGTGCATGGTCCAGAACCAAAGCAACTAAATCGTGGGTTATTTTCTTCGAGGTTACGAGAGAGTACTTATCTTTCGATGCACGTACCTCGCGCGACCGGCACAAGTCAGAAGCCAACCATGCGAAATCCCGCAGTAGTCTTCAATGTTTTACTTTCAAACAGAAACAGCTATAATATAGTATATAGGTATATAAGGTCAAAGGTATATGGCGTATCAATCACCTATACATAGAGGTACGCAATAAACGCCGCAATATTCGATCCGATTTTGATTTTAACCAATAAAGCGTTACGGTGGTATGACGTCATCGCAATGAAATGCAGTACTTACACGTTTATTATTTATTATTACGTAACATTTTTTTTTATCGATTTATTTTTGTGGCTGTCATCTCCTTTTGGAGCTGTAAAGCTGTGAAGATGCTTCTATTTTTAACATTGTGAGTTGTTTCTGATAGCAAAAATTGGATCTAACTATGTGGTACACTATGGTGAGTCAAAAGTAAAAAGTTCTAGTACGTTTCAAAATAATTGAAAAAAACATGTTAAGACAGCGATTCTTACACCAAATCAATTTATTGTTTTAGATTCTGAGAGGAACGATGAATGTATTGATTTTACAATGATGTGTGTTTTTTTATTTATTTTTTATTTTTGTGTCTGTCATCACCATTTAGGACAGTAAAAGTGCTTGGATTTTCTTCAACAGTACCTTTTCTGATAGGAAAGTGAATCTAGTTGGAACTTTAGGGGGTCAAAAGTAACATTTTTCCAATAGTTTTCAAAAGCTCCGTGAAAAACAAAAGAAAAATTAAGGAAAAACGGGAATTTTTACGCAAAATCTGTTTTCGAGAAAATTTATTTTGGTTTTTGGTGTAACATTAAAACGAATGACTGCAGATACATGAAATTTTCACTGATTGTTTATATTAGCGTTTTCTATATACGATAACATTTAGAAAATAATTTGACTCTTTTTGAGTTGTTTACGGACATTTTAAATTTTTTTAGTTTTTTTTTCTATAAATATCAATAAAGTTTTATCTATTGTGCCAAAAAGTGTAAAAAATTAATACAGGGCTCCTGATACATTGTTACAATAGCAGTTGAAAAATATTACAAATACATAGGCACAATTTTTTTTATAAGTATTTGAAGTTAAAATCTTGACAAAATTTACCAAATTTAAAATTGAATAATTATTTTGTAGTTAAAAATTTATAAAATGTTCAACTTTTATATCTAAGGATTGAAAATTTAAAACAAGATTCCACGTAAATATTTAATTCTGTTACCAAAAATTCTAAGAAATACATAAGCACAGTTTATTTTTATAGTAATTTTAAGTTCAAATTTAGACGAAATTACATATTAAAAAACCTGGAATAACTATTTTATATATTTTGTTGTGATTGTATAATATTATTTGTGGGTACTTGAAATTTCTAAAGTATACTATTATATATCTATGATAGTACCACGGTTTGTTGTTGATGTATAACGCGTTACCTAATGGATATTATGATATGATTAATTTGGAATTTATTATTGATACCTATTATAGATCAATTTTTTTTTAATACTATAGATAAGTATACCTATAATAGGTATGTCTAATATCTAGACTGACAAACCGTCTCCGCTCAGAATCGTTTTTCTTATACAGTGATATTATATCATTGAATTCAAATTTAATACTATCCATTATACAGTGACCCACTTGTAACCTACTGTACAGCAGAGCGACATCCACTTACCCACCTTTTTTTTTTATTTATAATTAAAAATGAATAAGTGTATGGACTTGAATTTTTTAACAAATTTATACTTTAGCATGTGACATAAGATATTTTTCAAAATTTCAGATCTTTTTGACCTAACAAAAAGGCATTTGAAAACCTTAACAAAATTGGATATTTAAACAAAATATTACATTCTTTCCTTCAATTTTTAGTTTTTTTTTTAATGTATATAACCATATAGATTCTTAGTTGATAGTTATTTGATTTACAGTGATTTCAAGTAAGATGCATGCCAATTATATTATGATGATACAAAATACTATGATATTGAAACAATTGTTTTTTGTTTCAGTTGTATCTTGGTCATTTGTTAATTACATTCCTATGATTATGGTAAAGACAACTCTAGTGTTTTTCATCGAGTACATTATATGTAGGTATCCCATTCTAAATAATAATATGTTGCTATACTTAAACTTTCGAGTGGTTAGTCAATTACCGAAGTTTTACCCAATTACTGTTGTAAATATTGAAATGAGTAGGCCTTGCCATTATTCGGTAGAATTAGTTCGTCATAATCTAAAATATTTTCAATTACCAATATCCAGTTTAATAATATCTTATCATTGGATTTTTGCTTCTAATAACATTACTGTAGATACTGAGTTTGTTATTGGATAATGCTGAAATTGTTTTGTATACACCAATTAATCTGTTTTTACCACACAGTGAACTTAGGTGTAACTAAATCAATTATTGTGAGCATATTATAACGCTTACATTGAAAGGTACCTAAACATTTATCTCTTGGATTAGAGCTGTTCAAACAGTTTTCGATTAATAATTTAAATTGAACATAGTTAATTGGTATATTTTTTGTTGCGCTGAATACTTTTTACTTGGCTGTAGATATTCTCATCATTTCATCATCGTGTCTATACATTTATTGTTTAAGTTTATTTTGAGGATCAAATAATATTCTGTTTTATTTTTATGCTTCATTGGTTTTTTGTTACCTATTGCTTTTTCGCGCTTGGGGTGTATTATTGTTGGTTGACGGAGGTCGGTGGTGGTGATCCCAGGATGGGATGAGTGAAAAAGTAGGTGGTGATGATTTTTTGATGTTTCCTAATGGGTTAAATGTTAATACTGTGGCTGATTGTTGGATTGTGATTTTAGGTACCCAGGTACCCTTATTGGCCAATACGTCTGTATTATTTGATACTGTATAATACCTAATTTAATTTATTAAATTGTATACGTTTGTTTCAGAGATATAGCTGGTTTACTATCGGGCTTAGAATAGATTGACTATTGTTTCAAAATCTGACTTTATTATGGCCTATCATAAGAGAGTCTAGTAATTCTACCGGATATGTGACTTTTATTTACGTAGTATTGTTGGACAGAATCTTAAAGTTGGCGGAATCATAGTTTATGAACATCAGAATAGCTAAGTTTTCGTTGTCATCGATCATAATACGAACATTTGTCTTCGGAAACTTAATAATACGTGGCCGAGACCGTTAACAATTGAACCAGCTCCAAGAAAGGAAATAGGACATGTATGTTTTATATTGTATTTAAACAGTTGCTCTAAAATTGGACTGTTTGGAATATTCGTTAATACGTTAAATAATAAGATGATAAGTTTGTGGTTTGTCGGGCTCTGGATTATGTAACCTTCTTAATTTGATTGTATGGACACCAGCAAGACGTGCTGCGGTTGTATTTTGCATGAGTTGATGTACCATAGTATTATATTTAGTTTTTTATAATAATTATACTTTTAAAATTTCTGGACGCAAATAATTATTTGTCGGCAGAACTAGGTACTTTGCTAATTTTTATTAAATAATTGTTTTAAAGGACTCCGATAATAGTGTCAGTAATAATATTGGTTGATATTTCCCCGGGAACACATTTGAGGTGTGAGATATTTGCCAAAGTTTGTCTGTTTGGTATTGTTATTGGAGGATAGATTTATTTAGTATATCGACGCATTGTTAATTTTTAGGTAATTCGTAAAAATTAAATATCACTACGCACCACGAACTTGTGTCGAACTGAACTGAGCTTAGACGAGTGATCTGACCAATATTCGATTTACCGTACCTTGGATATTTACCTTATAAATACATATAAATTATTAAGTATCATCAAAAATTATTCATCAAAATCATAATGAAATACGTTTATTTCATAAATATGTATAGTGTATACAACTATTTTTGGCAGAAAATATTCATGAGTAGTCTCAATAAATCCTATTTATGAATACTTTGTGTTAACCTTATTATTGTGACATCCATTATCCATAAGCGATAAACCTCAACACAACGACACATCAAGACGAATATACCAATCTCAAGTCTCAACAGTGTCATAATTTTATTGAAACAAAGTAAGAATACAAATATAATAACAATTTTCACTTTACGAATACTCTAAATTACGAAAAGCATATCTACTATCCCGTAATAATGTCATTGGTACTAAGTCCATACTCATAAAATATTAAAATACTTGTTTGGTATTTCAAATACGTTTGAAGTAGGTACTTTTAGAAAATAATATTTAAACTATATTTTAAATATTTATTTTGTGATTTATATTTAAAAATATAAAATACAAAATATAAGTATAAACAAGGATATATCCATGTTAAATTCTAAGAAAATTTATTCGATAACTTTGTCTCCCTTCAATTTCAAAAATATTTAATAATCATGCATAAATATTTATACACCAAAAAAACAAAAATCTTGGACACATTTTGATCCTGAAAAGTCACTATATTAATAGTTAATAATATATTCACCAAAAACAAGTGAAATATATTCCCAAGTATTTTGCGATATGTTTTAAATGTATTTATATTTGCATTACATACTGATTGGAAAATATCTTTACAACATTTTTTAAAGACTTTTCAAAAGTACGCCTTGTACCTATATTTCTAACAATTTTGTAAATTAATATTATTAACAATATTATATATATATTTACGTGCAACGCACTTCAACTTTAGGTAAACACTAATTATAAGTTGTAATCATAAAGAATAATGAATAATTGTCCCTCATAATCGACGGAAAAACGTATAATAATTAATAATAGGTCTACCTACTATACAAATTGTACGTTATTCGCGTTACAGCCGTTATATAATGTATAATATTATAAAAGTGAGTTTACACTGCACAATCAATAGTTCGGTTAATCGTCGTTAATTTTTTTTAATTTGTTCATTAGACTTATTTTAAGTATCATGTTAATTTGTTTGTATTGCTTATTTTTTTTTTTTTAATAAAACGAATAACGCGACGAACCGAATACTTTTTAATTACTTAATGGAAACTCAAACATCTTGAGAGGGTTTATTTTTATTTAATTTTTTTTTCATTTGAATGGTTTGAACAAAAAAACAGTTTTTGTATACCTTTACATAGGCACAACATAATTTTTTCGTTGAACATGAAATTATGTTTACAGTGTGATTCAATAAAGCCATGTCACTCCCATTTATTTATTCAATAGTGCATTTATTTAAAATCTGATTTTTGGCATTTTTAATTATATCTGAGACCATATTTTTCTAAGAACTATAAGCTCTTTTTTTAGAACCACACTTTTGCACGATAAGTTGTTAAGCATATGCGGATTATTCTGAAAATGTTGATGCACTAAATCAAAATTAGATCAAATATGTTCTGCGTCATTAAGCTCCGTGTACTAACGGCTAAAGATAATATACATTGATAGGTTTAAAATAAATGGGGCTTTGAACATTTTAAAAATTAATAATAATTATAAATCTATTAGGTAACATTTTATAATTTATAAAAATTGGTCGAGTATCATTATTAATAAGTATTATAGACTGAGTATTTCGTTTATTTTAAATTGTAGGTATATATAAAACCATTATTAGGGACTATAATCCTAAGTAGGTATTTCCATAAAGTTTAATAACACAGACACCACTCGTTTAAATGTCAATTTATATTATAATACAGAAATGTAACAATTTTTAAAAAATCGTCTGCAAATAATCTGAAAAACTAAATGGCAGTTTTTATTTGATAAATATAAAAGACTTTGTATCGTCGCAAGACACTCCTTATTAAATTGTATAAAAATCTAAATATTATAAAATATGGTCTCCAAGTAGGTATACTTAACAATTCCTGAAATCGGAATTTGAATAAATAATAAAGGATAAAATGTGGATGACTGGGCGAGCATGCTTGATGAATCACTCTGCGTATAATATGTATAGCTATTGGTAGGTACCTCTTACCCTCGTATATCCAACAATAAGCCGATATTTAATAGTTATATTATAATACACTTTCTTTCATTCTCAGACAATACCCACTGAAAATATCGACTTATCGACACACTCTCACAAAGCACTGTGTTTTTAAAGTTTAATCACAGTGAAACATTATTTTGAAAGCTGTGCGCTTGCGCTCCGCATGTAACATTTTGCTCCAGCCAGACATAATAATGGTTCAACTAAGTAGAGAATAAAAGGTCTAGGTATTTATTATGTATCACTATTCGTCCTGGAAACTGGCAAGGCTCACCGACCTTGATTGTTCATCTGGGATGTAGTTATATATAGTCGATCACCGTCCGTGCTTGGATCGCAATGGCGAGCAGGTAGGTACCTATTGGGTAGGTATATAGGTACGTATTATATTATTTATATTGTTATTTGTATTATATTATTATCCATTATTGTATTTTTCTGTTCAACGTATTACCTATAATATACTGTATAGTGTATAGTTATCGTATACTTACGGTTTCCCATAAGACAATCAACCGGCCAACCATCCATATACACCGCGGTGAACGTTGCTATATAGGACTCGCATCGTATTGTTGTTGTATACTAATATAGTAATATATTATACTACACTTTTTATTACGTCGTTAAATTAAAAAAATAAAACAAACCGAAACACAAAATACATGGGGAGTATTTGAGTAGGAAATAATTATTGTAATATAGGTTATAGGTAGTCTGATAGCGATACCTAATTATTTAATTATTGCAATGCCTATCTCAATAACACGAATAATATTGAAGTATTGTAGGTAACGTATTTTTTGCGATTGTGCACTAAGATAAAAAATAAAAAACCGGCCCATTGCGAGTCGGACTCACGCACGAAGCGTTCCGTACCATCATCTAAAAACATGTTGGAAATACTGCTCATATTATATATTCTATGATTTTTGTAGGTATTTGTTGTTATAGCGGCAACAGAAATACATAACCTGTGAAAATCTCAACTTTCTAACTTTCATGGTTCATGGGCAGTGTTGAGCCCAGATATATCTAAATAAGATAAAAATAATTTCGTAAACAATTATCTAGATTCAGATTCAGATGATAATTTTTATTTTTATCTAGATACTATTATAGATATTTTCATTTTTGTTTGAAATACGAAAATAAAAAATATATTTCTTAATTATTTTAGACGAATTATCTTATTATTTTATGACCATTAATTTTAATAAACAATTTTTCTATGCAATTCCTTATTTTAATCGTTAAACAATGATTTATTTCTGTATACCTATACTATACTATACAGAGTGTAGACTTGCAGTCATGCCTCATAATTAGGGCTAGGATTTTGTAGCATTTGCATTTTCTTTCATAGTACTACAGGACATAGCTAATCAAAAACAAAATTCGATTCATTCATCAGAGTTCAAATATGCAATTTTAATTTTGCTTTTTTTGCATTTTCTTATGATATTTGTAAATAAATGCTTTTTTGGTACTTTTTTGTCAGTTTATTAGCTTTTTAATTAGTTTTTGTAAATTGTACGCATATTTAACATTTTTAGAACATTTACCTACGTAAATATTTATCTAAATTATTATTTATTAATTTATTTTAACTGTATTATTATGTATACTTATTTCGTGATTTCGTAGTGAAATATTATCGCCTTATCGGAAAATAGATTCTTAGATTTTGTCAGTGATTACCGAGTGGAAGTAGTGGTTACGTATAATACGTTGACATTTATCGACATTTAATAAAACAGTTTATAATTTATTTTTTTCAATATTTATAAATTGTGCTTAGTTGTTCTAATAATTACTTAGTGAACATATACAAATGTTTTTAATAAATTATTTTATGATATTAAATATTAGATATTCAAAAAAAATACCTTTTTTGTATCATTTATTAAGTTTGAAATTATAGTTATGACTTATGAATTTTATATTCGTTATATCATATGGCACTTAAGCTCAAGTAAAAAAAAACCTTGGGGGGGAGGTAATCGCCACGTCACCCCATTGTCGGAAAATTTACTAATTATTGCTGAACGCTTGGACATAATAACAAAATCGTGCACAAAGCCGTGTCGGTATACAGGCACATTTGCACAATTTTTTTTTTTTATTAATTATAAAGTGTTCCTGACATACAAGGTCATCTAACTTATTGATAAAATATTAACAATATTTAACATTTATAGAGTTGATAGGGGTAATTAATTACAAATTTGCACAATAATACACAATATCATATTAATACACAAATAGGTAGATATTTTATTTTTATATAATGGTATGCCTACAGTAGATATCTAAAGTCTCACGTGTATGATACAACCGAATATACCCAGGGTTGGGAAGCATCTTCGATACAAGTATCTAAGACGCGTACCTATCTTAGATACAATTGTACTTTGTGTCTTGTACCTCGATACAATTATATGAAGTATCGAGCATCTTGCATCGCGATAAATTTTTAGACTATGTATCGAGTAGGTATTTCACAAAATAATTTTGTCAAAAAATACTCGTTACTTTAATGCGATACTTTGAAAAATTAATTTTATAGGATTATTTTTACTCGCCCATCTACCAACCGCAACTGTTTGATTATATTTTAGTATAATACTATAATATGTGTAAAATAATATGCGCGTTGAATTTAAATTTATAAATCCATAATTTAATTGCAGTTCAACTTGAACGAAATTATTTTTCAACCTATAAGCCATATTATTTAGACATTTAATTGTATACATATATATGTGCACTGTGACGCACCACACATAGGTACACGTTGAATGGGACTTTACGTCTTTACCGTACGTCCGTACCTACCTACATTAGATATCCATATCCGTAATCTATACGACTGTACAAAGTATATAGTGCCTCATACTATTCGTACCTACGTGTAGACTGTACGTCTGTATGTCTGTATGTGTGTATAGTCTACCTTTCGCGTGACAGATGACGGCGATAAAGTATGTAATGAACACAATACCTAATATATTTATACATAATTCATATTTGAAATTTTAAAGTTAAATACATTTAACGTTTTTTGTCGTGTCATTAATGATATTATATTATATTATACCTACAAATGAATTTGTATAAATACCTACTATCAATAATGAAACCTAAACCTAATCCAAAATCAATATTATGTCCAATGACTTTAGATGCCCCAGATTGCTTCTTAATTCATGTTCCTGGGTGACTTGAAACTTCGATGTGTCTTGTAAGGCTGTAACATCTATGATCTATTTGATTTTAGATTCTGCGCGGAGAGAAAAATAAAAATTAATTAAATAATTAATTTTACAATTATGTGTTTTATTGAATTGTTTATTTGTTGTATCCTACACGATAAGAAGTCGAAATAATCTTTCGATTTTCAACTTTAGTATCTTGTTCGATGGAAAAGTGGATCTAGTTGGTGCATTGAGGGGGTAAAAATTTAAAACTCAATAGTTTTCAAAAGCGCTGGGAAAAACTAAAAAAAATTAAATCAAAACGGTAATTTCTACGAAAAATCAGTTTTCGTCAGAATCACCTAATACAAAAATCACATAATCAATAAGCTTATAATATACTATACCCAGTGGCGGATTTACGGCGGGGGTCCAGGGGTCTGGACCCCCTTCTCTCAGAGACATATATATAAATTAATTTTATAAAAATAATACATTTGAAATACATATTATTTTTTAGGACCCCCCTAACCAGAACAATTTTTTTTAAATCCGCCACTGACTATACCTACGCACCTATAGTACATATACCTAATAACTAACAATAAGGTCCGACTTTTATTATGAAAAGTAAAAAAGTATAGAAAATATAAATAGGAATATATAAGTGAAATATAGGTAAGTATGGCTGGTACTTAGTACTTACCCATTTTATTACAAAGGTACTAAGTATATATTGCACGCTTATTATATTTTATATTGTACATGATATTATAATTTAGTAGTTATTACCATAATAATGATTACCTACCCACGCGTTTTAAAATCGTACACCTATACACATTTATAGATTTCTATAATATTATGTATTGTTGTGTTAATAATTATTAACCGAATTGAAATTATTTTAGGTAGGTAGGTAGGCAGCTATATAGTATTCCGTGATTAAATTATATAAAACATTTTTTTTTAATTTAAATTTTCTGTGTTATTTACGTCAGTACCAACCTACCAACTATACCATAATATAGGTAGGTATTTCATAATTCATATGGGGTGATATGGGTAATAATATTTTAATTTGTAATAAACAGTAACTATATAGTAATTATAGGTCAAGGTATAGTGTAGGTTCTAAGTACTACACTACAATCCATATTATGTTTGTAGCTAGTAAAGTGGTACCCAGTAACTATAACTATAATTTCACCTGTGGTGTATTACACTTATGACATATAATTAATAGGCAGGTAATACATGGATTTTTATGCAATAGTATATATTTATTTCAGTTTTATATTTTTGGATTTTTGTCAGTAATCTTTACGAATTGTAATATTTTCAGACCAAAAACAAAATTTAATATTTGTTGCATAATGCATATTGAAGTGAAATTAAATTATATACTGTTTTCAAAATCTAATACATGTGTGAAATAATATTTTGCGAGTAGAAAATTCCTATAATATATTAATACATATTTTTATCTTGTAAATTAATGTCAATATTGTCATTTTTAACAGGAAGCAGTGAACTTTCTTGCTCATAATCCTGTCAGGCCATTTCACAAAAAAATTGTTTTCAATTAAGTTAGTTCCTCATTAAGATGTTAAATGTATTTTAAATAAGTTTTATACCTAATAAATTAATAATTATCAAATAAACTAGTTTATTCATTATTGTATACCTACATTTGTTTTTGTTATTAACTATTTCATAATGTTTTTTACCAATTTTACTCCATATTTTAATGACATATTGTGATACTTTTTAGTGCATATTAGTGGCATTATAGGTTATGATTAAACACTTCAATATTCACAAAACAAAAACTAAATTTTTATTTTTAGTATTTATTGAAAAATCATAATATTTAAACACTATTCAAAATTAAAAAAAGCATTATTATATAATGGTACTTGTAATCAAATTTACTACACTACCACCATCTTCTGATAAAAATTGTACAAATACAAAAACAAATTGGTTCTTACTTCTGTGGTATAATATTACAAACTAACATAAGTAATGGACCTACCTACAATACAAATTCGAAAATGTTTTATACTTTAATACTTATTATAAGTAATTGATACAATATAAGAATATAAGAATATTACATTTTACATTACAATAGGTATTGTAAATTGTTATGTTATACTGTATTATAATATATTTAAAAATAAACGGTACTACTTTCATATTACATAAAAAATAATTATAAAATAAAACAATATAATGTTTTAAATTTTCAAGCATGGATTAACAATATTAAAATTATTTATAAATCAATACATTAATTAGTCTTAACTATAATTAATTATAATTTATAACCATTTAAATTTTATAAATTCCATTGGTTTACATTATGTAAAATAGTTGTACATATACATGATATAAAATTCATTATAAATGCATATTAAATGTCAACCTATTATTTGATTATTAATCACAATGGTAATGAAATAAAGTACCTAACTTATATTATAATAATGATCAATATGAAAATGCTTTGTTTATTCAAGATTTAGATAGTTATTGTATATTTTAATTATTGAAATTAAATTTTAGTCAAGTAAAATTAAGACATAATAATATATTACTTACAACACTTAAAATATTTAATTAAAAAAAAATAGTTTACAGCTAACTATCATTTAGCAAGTAAATTATTTATGCCAAATATATTATTTTAATGTTAATTCATTAATTGTACCTACTATTATAATAACTTAGTAACAACATTTAAATAGTGGTATTTTAACAATTTTTTCAATTATCAGTTCTACATTCATATTTTAGTTAAACTATTAAATCCAAAAAACCCTCAAAAACATACAGCAATTATACATTTTTATGAATGTATCAAATAAGTGTATACCTATTTTAAGTTTAGTTTATTAATAATGAATGAACACATTTTGAACGTATTTGTAGTGTAATAAGTAAAAATAAAAATTCATATTAATAAAATATTCATGAGTCAAATGATTTATGACTCAGTTGTGAGACAAATTTGTTCTATTTCTCTCATCAGCTTTAATGCTTTTGTAGAAGCGTCATAACGATTAATTGATTTTATCCGTTCATCTTCTATATCTTTAGATTCAAGTAACAATTCTGCCATATTAAGATTACTTGATTTGTACACTTTGGAGATTAAATCTTTCTGAAAGTTGTCTTTTATCTTGTTTACCATTTCGTGCATAATTGTCTTGGGCACAGTATCTTGAATTATTTTTTTAATAACCGTAAAGTAACATTTTATAAATAATGTGAGTAAACCAGCTCTACTTTCTAATATAAGTTTATCTGAATCAGGAAAACCACTAAAAGCACATGTTGTTATTTTCTCAACAGTTTTGCGCATTTTTAGTGTTATGCTCTTCGGCCATGATTTAATTTCATTTTTATGTGAGAACATCTCTTCTTGACTATTGTAGTAGTTTGGTAATTCGGCAAACCCTTCTTCCTCAAAATTGCCTAGTTTATCAATTTTGGCTGGTTTCTCAAAAAGCTCATGATATTCATTGGATTTTGTTATAGATTCAATAAAGTCAACGTGATCGGTATTCACGTATGCTTTCTGGTATTCAATTAATTTACTAACTGCTTCTGATGTTTTTAGCTTGTACTTAGCCAATGATTCTAATAATATTTCATTAACTTTTTCAAAAAGTTTAGGATATTTTTTAAATTTGTGACTAATATCATCATCAAGTCTGCATATATTTGCTATTAACTCATCATGTACACTAGTTACACATGCTAATGATGGAGCTTCTAATAATTGTATTTGTTTCTTTACCAAATGATCAAATGCATCGGTTGGCATAAAAACGCCCATGTTCGTTCCAGATGCATTATTGATAACATTAATAATAATGTCAGGAGATAAGCCTTGAAGTGGATTAATTTCATTAATATCTTTATTAAAATCGATTTTGAAATATTTTGCAATGGCAGCACCTCCATTAAGGCCTTTATAACTTAAATCAGCTCGGCCGTCCAAACCAGCTTTGTAACTAGTTGCAGTCTGAGTAATTAAATCAAGTAAGGATCGATCATAGTTTTCAGTAAATTCTTTATATTTCTTCACTTCATGTTCGTACTTATTGTTCATTTCATATAGTTGGGCTCTTAGTTTTGGACAGGTCTCTTTTATTTTTTCTATCAAGAGAAACTCAAGTCGTTTTCCTAAAATTTTTGAACCATGGTTTAGTGCTATATCGGGATAAAATTTATTAAAAAATGTACTTTCGTCCTTAAGAGAATGTTCAATAGTTTTTTGATCGTTTATATCTTTTTGCGAACGATTTATGACACCGAATATTCCAAGTTTAACTGGAATAACATCTCCAGAAAGTAACTCTGTAGCGTCAGTACCAGCGTCCATTATATCTATTTTAGTAACAACTGCTATTGTACGATCACCATTTGGGTCTACAGATTTTGCAATGTGCAAGCTCTCACTAGTGGCTGGGTCAGTATTTGCTGTAACTACAGCCAATATTATTGAATTTGGGTTTTTAATAAAACTTAATACTAAATCCCTTATTTTCTGTTCTATGTCTTGGGGTTGGCCACCAACAGGCACTTTAGTAAGCCCTGGAAGATCAACAAAACTCAAATTATAAAATTGTTTACAATAAATGTTTAACACAATATGTGAATCAGTAATATTTTTCTGGCCTCCAGTAAGTTCTTCTGTTTGAATTTCAATTTCTTTTCTAACTTTATTAAAATCATTATAAATAACTCCTGGTTTATGCAGAAATGTGGCGTAATCTTTTGATTTCTTGGAATCACCATTCCCAATTTCACTTTCGGTTGGTTTTATTAGATGCAAGACTAAAGGAGCTCGTGTCACAATACCGGTACCTCTAGGCAAAAATGATTTGCCCACCAAACTTTCTAAGACACTACTCTTTCCAGAGCTTTGTGAGCCTACCACAATGATCTGTGGAAGGTCAACTTTTTGTTTTGAACCAACAGTTGAAAAAACGTCTTGTAGTTTGTTCATAACCATAATTAAAGAATCCATATTGAAATTTTTTAGGTAGGCAAGTGTAGTCTGTAAAATAATTAAATCAAATCATAAAAGTTATACTTAGTAGGTACACTACAGTATAAAATAATAATAATTATGTCTTAAAATTGTTTGTGTAATTTAAAATAGAATTGTTCAATAACAAACGAGATAACATACAAATTTTATTACATGCACTTCAAAAATTATGTTTTGGTTGAAAAAATATTTATTTTTATTGTTATTCTAATTAATAGTTTGTTACCACTTACAAAATGTGTTGGAGATTAAAAATTTAAAAACTAAAGACTATTTTTCTTTTAAAACAACAATAATATGTTACTTTTCTGAAATAATTTATTATTATTTATACATTTTAAAATTATTTAAATGCATGTAAATTAAATAAATGGATGCAATTCAATTATAAACTAGATCTTCAAAATTCATTAACAAAAATATTATCAAAACAAATAATTGACTAATTTTAACGATTAATATTTTGTTGCAATTACTGCAATAAAAAAATTACTAGGTATTTGCATTTTGTAATTTTCATAGAAAAATAAAAAATAATTTTATCTTATATTAAGTTTAGCACAATATAAATTATTTCAATCAAAATTAAATGTATAACTATCTATTTTTATTTTATAAGGGAAGCAAGAGGCACAAAGGATTAAGGAACATTAAGTCAAGTTATGTATTTATTCTGTGATAATTTTTACCATTTAAATGTTTTTCCAATTCTAAAACAGTAACGACAAAACTTATGAATATTATGCCTTTGTAATTAGTTATTGTACAGAATTGTCATAGAAAATTCTATCTTCCTTCATAGAATATTTAATTATTTTTAAAAATAGTTGTAAATATTTTGACAGAAAAATATTCCTTATTTCCATGAAGTGCATGAACTTCAAGCCAATAGTTATTATTTTAAAAATAAATTATAAAAACTGGAGAGATGGCTCATGCATATCAGTTTGAATTCGATAACATCAATAAATCATTATACCTAGGTATAATATAAAAAAAAAATTTTGGGTAAAGGAAACGGACAATTTAAACTTAAAACGCTGTTCAAATAAAATAGTTCAGATGGATTTTCATTATTTTTAAATTGCTGCGAGAAAACTTCTGAGGGTCGAGGGTCACTGCATCATATTTTTAAACCATTAGAACCTATTTAAATTGAAAATTTTATAAAATTTTAAATAGTTACTAAATAGTTTGTGTATTTTAGATATTTTGAAAACATATTAAACAAAAAATAAAACCAAACCATTTTGTAAAATAAGTACCTGTAATAAAAATTTAACAACTATAGATTAGTTTTAACGAAAAGTGAGAAAAAAATATTATTGCATTTTAAATTGTTAGACTTCCCCCACCACCAATTAATTATTACCCAAATTGAGCGTTGAGCCTATGTTGCCCTTAAATTATAATAATATATTAGTATATTGTCCTTGTTCATGCAAACCACATCAAGTCCAAAAATATAATTTTTGAGAATCAGATTTGGCAATTTTTTCAAATTTTAAAAGTATGTATGCCAAATGTAATCAAATTTTGTTTTTGTTTGTTTTAATTGATTTTCTTTTAAGCAATGTACCTATTTATGAATAGTTTTAAATAATAATTATAATTCTTATTATAGTTGAAATACAAATTACTAAATTGGACTTAAGTGACTTTAGCATTGTTTACATTGACTTAGTGATTTTGGCATGTATGTAACAATTATTGTTGACTTGGCACAACCTAAATTTATCAAAATCAATTAATTTCCATAAAAATAGTACGATAATTATAATATTATGTTATACCTAATCAAAAATATATACCTATTTTTAAACAAAAATGTTTTAGATTCTGAGTGGAACGATGAATCTATTGATTTTACAATGAAGTGTGTTTTTTTTTTTTTAATTTTTTTTTTTTGTGTCTGTGTACACGATAATAGTAGTCGAAATAATGTTTCGATTTTCAACTTCAGTATCTTGTTTGATTGGAAAATGAATATTGTTGGTGCATTGGGGAGGTAACAATTCCCAGTAATTTTTTAAAAGCGCCGTGAAAAACAAAAGAAAAATTAAGAAAAAACGGGAATTTTTACGCAAAATTTGTTTTTGAGAAAATTGATTTTGATTTTTGGTGTAACTTTAAAACAAATGACCGTAAATACATGAAATTTTTACTGGTTGTTTATATTTCCAATTTTATTAGTTTTTTTTTCTATAAATGTCAATAAAACTTTATTTGTTGAGTAAAAATACTTGAAAATTTAATACAAGGCTCGTACTATTTTGTTACAATAATATTTGAAAAATATTAAAAATCCTTAGCTACAGTTTTTTACATTTAGAATTGACAAAATATGGAAAAATCACGAAAATTAGCAAATTATTTTGAGTTAAGAATTTGTAAAAATTTTTCTTTTTAAATCTAAGATTTAAAAATTTAATACAAGATTCCTTATAATATTGTCTACCTATATTAAAAAAAAAAAATGTCTACAAGAAAGTCAAATTAAATTTTTATGAGCGTTTGAAATTCATATTTTTATAACATTTGATATTCACTCGATTTCTTACGTAACGATTTTCTTATTTTGTTGTAATTAAAAAACGCGAATGACTGTGGATAGGTACTTGAATATTTCACTGAATGTTTATATTAGAATTTTCTATACATGATAACATTTTTTTAATATTTTGACTCTTTTTGAGCTGTTTACTGTCATTGTCAGTTTTCAATTTTTTTAGTTTTTTTTTCTATAAATATCAATAAAGTTTTATCTGTTGGGCCAAAAAGTGTAAAAATTTAATACAAGACTCATGATATATTATTAAAATAGCAGTTGAAAAATATTAAAAATACATAGGCACAATTTTTTTTATAAGCATTTAAAGATCAAATTTTGACAAAATTTATGAAATTTAAAATTGAATAATTATTTAGTAGTTAAAAATGTATAAAATGTTTAACATTTATATCTAAGGATTGAAAATTTAAAACAAGATTCCATGTAAGTAGTTAATTCTGTTACCAAATGATCTAAAAAATACATAAGCACAATTTATTTTTATAGTCATTTTATGTTCAAATTTTGACGAAATTACATATTAAAAACCTAGAATAACTATTTTAGTTATTTTGTTATGATTGTATAATATTATTCGTGGGTACTTGAAACTTCTAAAGTATATTATTATATATCTATGATAGTATCACGATTTGTTGTACCTAATGGATATTGTGATATGATTAATTTGGAATTTATTATAGGTCAATTTTTTTTTTAATACCATAGATATTAGTATATAATATGTCTTATACCAAGACTGACATATCGTCTCCGCTCAGAATCGTTTTTCTTAAACAATGATATTATATCATTGAATTTAAATTTAATACCATCTATTATACAGTGACCCACTCGTAACCTACTGTACAGCAGAGTGACATCCCACCTTTTTTTATTTATTTATTTTATTTTTAGAATAATATATTATAATAATTGTTTTTATAAATATTTATAATTTATGAATTTATGATAAAACCTAATCATTTAATTTTAACTGTTCAATAATTATATTTCATTCGGTCACGTGCGGCAGGTCTCTCTGGGCAGACATCTGTCTGGAGAGAGAGAGAGGCCGCCATCCCCCGACTGGGCATGGCAAAAGCCTACGGGTGCCCAATCGAAATTCTGCCAAACACACACGTGTTAAAAACTTACCGTTCCAACCCCTACTACATAACCCTTAAAAACAAGCTAATCAAGTCATCGCGTCGAGCTTAAAAAGATTAAATTCGATTAATTATTATTTTATAAATTAAAATTAAAAATGGACTTAATCGTTTTAACGTAGGTATTAGTTTAATAGTCTATGAATTACCTACCAACGACTTATGCTTAACACATTAAGAGGACGTTGCACCCACGTCCCGCATATTGTGTCTCTCCGTCTTACAAAATATTATGTACAACATAGCAAAAACTGTTTTGCGCGGGAAGAACCTAGAACTCACCAGACTACAGTCATACCTAAGAAACGAAATTGTCACCACATAAAAAAGAGAACTTTGGCTGTGCAATATCGTTTATTTTTTCGTTATCGGAACTTCAAAAAAAGTTATTTAAGTTTGAAAAACACAAATAATAATGGATTTTGAAATAATAAGAACTTTTTCGTATACGTAAGTGATATCCAAAAAAATAAAAACGATATTGCACAGCCAAAGTTCTCCTTTATTTATGGTGAAAATGTCGTTTCTTAGTTATGACTGTAGTCTTCTCGGTTCTTTCCCACGCCAAAACGTTTTTGCTATGCCGTACGTGTGTAAGACGGAGACAACATATGCGAGTGCGACGTCCTCTTAAGTCCACGTGTATGCGTATTTAGGAAACTATCATAGACCTAGCATTCCATTCCGCCCTGCCACCAATGCACGGGAATCATATAAGAGAAAGAAAGAAGAAATAACGAAGAGAGAAAAGAGAGAAAGAACATAAAGTAGTAATCATAGACTGGGTCATAGACCTATAAACAAACACTGTATTTCCCCCTAGTTCTCTTTTATCTTTTACTCTATATCGTACCCCTGACCTCTCTCCCTAAGCGCTGTCCATTAGTTTATAGGTCTATGGAAACCATCGAATGGACTTGGTTAAAATATTAAATTGTTTATTTAACATATTATTTAAATAATATTGGGACTTAATTGAATATAGCATTAATTTGTTGATATTTTTAAACTGAAATACTGAATTCTATACGATTCTACTCATTATATACCTAAGGTACCTACCTAATAATAAACCGAAAAAAATCGATTATTGGACTAAGTGACGAACGGGGACGAACATCATTATGATCTAAGACGTCGACGCACACTCGCATGAAAATATCAAAATTAAAAAATGTACTTACAACAGAAATCCGCCGGACGTGTGTAGACAACACTGCAAAAACTACAGAACAATATTATTATGGGTTCGAGACGACGCGTCGCAGTTTTCGGACGTCTTGTCAGCTCTCACAAGCGCAGTCGTCACTCGTCGGTGAATACTATATCAGTAATCGCCGATAGGCCATCAGGGCGACGGGACGAGAATAATAATATTATTTTATGTCGAGATCGTTATTCGTGTCCCCCACCACGTGAATTTTTTTTCAGTACGATGTACAGTTTAGTGCTATATATATACGTAATTATTTCTAATACAGCCGATTGTGTACGTCTCGTCTCGTTTCAATTTACGCCGCACTGGCTGATTGCTGAGGAAGAGAGATAAAAATAATATAAAACACGAGCCCCCTCGCCCCTCCGAGCCGCAGTATTATTATTCCGAGATTATATTATTATTACTATTAATATTATACTTTCCAACGTTCGTCGTCGGTCGTCGTAAAATACTGAAATGTAAACAACACCGCGTCGTTGTATTATTCAATTTGTCGATATAATAATAAAATATTATGATTTATCCATTTTCCACACGATAACGTCATGTGCGTTCGGGGTTCGGATTTCGCTGTAATAACTACAATAGTAATATAAAATATTTCTCGATAGAGTCCGCGTGTTGCGTTCACGAGCATCATATTATTATAAAAAGATAAAAATATATAGTTAATATTAAATGTGGCATTAAAAATAACCGATAAACTCCCCCCCCCTGATGCACTATAGATATGACATGTTACTCGGTACATTTAAATAATTATATTATATTATCACCATCTTATAACTATAATATTATATTATAAATATTTTTTATTGTTAAATTTTATTATGTACATGACGTCGTCGATATCTAAATAATAATATAATACGAATTATAAATTAGGATTTGATTTTTTTTCACTATGTCAGCGCAAATATTAATTGTTTTCTCTCACAGACCCACCAGCTATAATAGGCTATAATATTAATGATTATTGATAAAACATAATATTCACGTAAAATAGTTTTTTACGATTTTTGGAGATCTTACTCTAATATTTTCGAATTTGAGTAAACCACATATTTATACAATTTAATATTTATTATAGGAGCTAATATTTACAAAGGTTTGTCGGTTTTTTTCAACGGATTATTTAACTTGATATTCAACTTCAAAATAAAAAAATAATTGTAAATTTAAATGGATATTAAATTGTTTTGAGAAAATATTTGGACAAATTATTGATATGTCAAGTCCTCAAAAATAGTATTCTCTATAGTCTATAATTTTTGTAATTGGTAATCCTACTTTAAAATGTATTAGGTACTCAGAAACAAAAAAATTATTTTGGGTAAATACGTTTTGTCTACCTATGTTTCAAATTTCCAGGTAGACCAGAATCAGCCGGAGAGATAAACCAAACAGTGCGCTGACATGGTGACATCCTTAAGCAACTTTAATAAAGGATATTTAATCATTTAATATACTTTTTTGTTTAATTGGTAGTAATTATGTCAAATTATTATCAAATGTGAAATTGTTAAACTAAACAAACTGTTAAAAGTTAATTATGAAGTAATTACAATCTATATTATATTGTGATATATTATTATAATAATAACTATTGTAATTTGTAACCTTGTTTTAAAAATCAAAATAAAATCCAAAAGTATTCAAATGTATCCATGGTTTTTAATTAACTAAAAATATTCAGTTGAGAGGATGTGATACCCGCATGTGCTGTCTCCGTCTTACAAATTCGTAACATTGCAAATTTTACGCTCAGTAGAACACGTGTAGCTCCGTTAATTTAAAAATTAGAGTGAATTGACCTCTTATAAAATCTAAAGATAAGATCTAGGTAACCTCATATGCTTTTTAGT
>NC_042495.1:73009553-73018396 GCF_005508785.2 Acyrthosiphon pisum | reverse complement strand
AGATTTTATAAGAGGTCAACTCACTCTAATTTTTAAATTAACGGAGCTACACGTGTTCTGCTGGGCGTAAAATTTGTTATGTTACGCACTTGTAAGACGGAGACAACACAAGCGGGTATCACGTTCTCTTAATAGGTACAAAATCGGCTTATTAGTTATTCGTACTTATGAGTAAGTTATGAAGTTTCCGGTAGAGGTTAAAAATATTTTTATGGCTATTTACTAAAATATGATTATTATTGTTTATTTATTATCGCTAGGTATAATTAAGAAAATTAATAAACTTTTAAATAATATACTCATCGACTAAAGACTGTAACCTTTTGAAATATTTTTTCTTGTACGTTGGTGCCTATATAATATAGTAATATAGGCATAGGTAGGTATAGCTAGTCCAATACTCCAAATATGATGGTGAGATAAGTTTTTAGTATTGGATATTTGGAATTTGGATAGTTGGATTGATCGTTTTTTAGATGAAGTGGGATGTTTTATTATTGTAAATTGTAATGTGAGTATATTATTAGTATTTAGTCTGAGAGCCACTGTCGTATCCCTCGTATAGTCGTATTCATATTATTATCACCACTAGTCACTACTGTGACTTACTTGTCTATATTATTCTGTACCAATATAGTGAGTATTTATTAATATATTGTATAGCACCTACTCATTATGTCTTGTAATATCGCGCATATTGGTTACCTATCGACTGTCGTATTTTAAATGATTATTAAATAGAACTGTAATAGGTAATAATAAATTCAATTCAATACAGATGAATATATACTTATATACAAATATATCTCTAGTCTATACTCTATAGTAATTAGTAATTAGGTAATTTATTAATATAATAATATGTATACAATATAATACATCACCTATTAATATCTCTACTGGAATATTGTCTATATATTTTATTATTATATCGTTGTTAGTTGGCATGAAGAACAGTACCCATAACTTATATAAGGCAGGCTATACAAAAAATATATTGAAATTAATACAAAGACGAAAACAGATGTTTACATTGAATGCCGACGAATATAATAATGCTTCTTTATAGTATATTATAGTCTTACTTATAGGTAAACAATTATACGTCTATACTCTATTCCATGAATGAACCGCTTTATTATATGAACCATAAACATTAGTTTGTTGATGACTGTTGAGTCTCAATGAATATTGGACATTTAATCTTCACTATATTATTGTCTGATGCATACACAATAAGTCATGGTGGTAATACGAGAATCTGGAGTCTGTACGTGGAGGCGTTGTTACTATGCACTTACAACTTCAAAGGTAGTCATTCTTAAGTTAAATAGCTTCACAGTTTCCGGAAACTTTACACGAAACAAAGCCTTAAAAAATTGGCGAGTTTATAAACTTTTTTGTCCTTCTAATAAATTCTGCCGCAATATCTGGTGCAGTCGCCGGATCACAACGGATCCAGGCATCCAGCAAGAACGCATCGTGTGGTCTGACACTAGCTAGTGACTAGCCACTTCCCTGTTTGTGTGTGTACCTATAAATACGATATACACCACACTGTATATAAATGTGTTAGGTGTGTTAGTGCTCAGTCACCCAGACACAATACAGTCTGTATTTTCTTACTTCATATTATACAAAATTATATTCAATGCAAACAAATAATATAGATGAGTTGAGTTATATATTATTTATTCAAACAAATTTGATATAACAACGAATAGCAATTGTATTGTTTTTTCAAAATCTAACTCGTAATTATACAGGTAATCGTTGCAGATCATAAAATATTAAAACAAAATAAAAATATAATCAACTCAATTATTTGCCATAACTCATAACTTAAAATTTTTCATATTAGTATTTATTAGCAGTGAATTTTATCGGTGCTAAATACCGGTAAACATTCCACTAATTGTGCTAATAGAACCACGGAGGGGTCAATCGATTAACAACAGTAAACCAAATTTATACATGGTAAAATAAACATCGATAAAAATGTATGTGTCGTACACCCGTAAAATATACCGGATAACTTAACCGAATCTAAAATTGTTCATCTAAATACTCCAATATTCCATTATGGAAAATAGAAATCGTACAATTTTGTAACCTAAAATTGTAATACATAAGACAATTTCTTAGAAAGTAGGTATTATTATTTATTATGTACCTTTTATTTTTCATTCTAAAAAATATTATACTCGACCTCCTCAATATAATAAATACATTTATAATATGCATGTAAACCTTAAGTTCCAACTAGAATTAAATGTATAATCTATAATCACGTCAAAAATTAATGATTTAGCGCCACTCCCTGAATTTATATACCTATACCATGACCTATACTTAATCTTCACATGGACGCGTATCAAACGTATTTTCAGTTGCATTGGTTAAGATCGCTCAGACGACCAAAAATCGGTTTACATGTCGGCGGATCGGGACTAAACCTAAATAACACATTTATTTTAATTTTTGTGAAATGAAAATGGCGAATCGAACTCCCCCGTTCATTTGTAAGTTGTACTAAAATGTTTGTAAAAATATAGAAAATGACAAAAACATAGGCCCCGCATTCTGTGTGGGTAATAAATAGAGGGCTATATTATTATGATTAACTATTATCATATTATAATATAACTGAATACAAAATGTTTTAAACAAGTTAGAACTTAGAAGTGCTCTTTAGAACTTCTGTTTACGTTTAAAGTAAACGTAAACCGGAAGGAAGCTAATTCTCAGAACTATGCGGTGGTCAAAAGTCAAAAGCATTGTCAATTATCATTATGTCACTATTTATTCAAAGAAATACTTTTTAGAACTATTATTTCATCTTTTGTTAGTTCAAACAACATTATTATTTTAATTTACATAATTATACATTTGAATTCCATTAAAATATATAGGTGTATACTGTATATACATATAAATATGGAAATGTTACAGTTTAAAGTAAAGGCATTTGTGAATGTTTGTTAAGAATATTTTTGTCGGAAATTGTTTTTGATTTTGTTTATAAAAATATTCTATATATTTATATTATCCAACGACCCGGCAGGTTCTCTCTATGTATACAAAGAAGAGTGCGCCTTAGAAAAACTGCCAGGACATAATTACAGGAATCGGCACGGTTCACGAAAAAACCAATGACTTGAGAAAGTATAACAAATTAATTGTAGTTAATTAATAATGAAGTTTTGATAAAATTGGAAATTTTACGTAGAAGCGCATGGTGTAGTTTTCAAATCATTTCGAACAATATCAACATAATTTTAGCCAATTTAACTAGAAATCATTGCAGGGCATTTTTCACATTTTATTTAGATAATATTCCCCGAAACCCGCATTGCAACGCACTATCCGAGACCTATAATGGCAACCAATCAACAAAAAAAAATAAAAAAAAATTATTTCTATTATTATTACTATTATAATCTGTAAAAAAAAAATCATTGTAAAACCAATATTTTATGTTTTTTTTTACACAGAGTACTATAGCGGAGTATTTTTGTTGGGTAAGTTTAACAGTTACTGATTTAATTCTATCAAATGGTATATCATTTTTCAAGGTCTATGCTATATTCTATATTTCTGTAAAAAGTTTTTACATTGCTTATTGTCTTTTGTAACTGTTATATTATATTTGTATTTTAGTAGGCGTTGGAATAATAATGATAACTATATTAAAAAAAATAGTTTAAAGTTTCATGATTTTTCAAACTTAATACTTTTAAAAGGTACTATAGATACAATTTTACATGGTTTTTAAAACTTATTATTTACTAAACATTAATCAGTTTTAAATTTTGAATACATCGGGCGCAGACAGGGTAAGCACATATTGACGTAGGTATGTATACAGGGGTGGACTTACTATTTTTCCGCGCCTAGCAGGGGCGGATTTACCCATAGGACACCAAGGCACTGGCCTAGGGCGCAATATTTTTTGGGGCGCAAGGCCAAGGCACCGCAATTATAATACTGGAATTAATTCTGGAAATCAGGTGTCTTGATAAAGTAATTAATAATAATAAATATTGCGACGACGCGCGACGCTGGCACTGTCACCCATAGATAAAAGATTGTCGCCCGTTTCCTGTATAGTGCATACAACATACTGCTCAGAAATTTGCTAATCGATTACGATTATAGAATATGGAGACTAGAGTGCTCACCACTAAATCATAGATAATTTTGCTACAGATAAATCAAGGCGCAAATGATTTAATAATTGTACAATTAGTGTACAAAATGCAAATGTACCTATGCAAAATTGTATTAATATTTATTTGTTTGGATGGTATGTATAAATATAAAAATACCTAAATACAATTTTTACAGTTTTATTTTAGTCCATGAAACATTACTCCCCCCCTCCCCGCGGAAGCACGCCAATGTACGCGGCGCAAGTGTTGTAATGCCTAGGGGCGGAAAAATGGTAAGTCCGCCTCTGGCCCCTAGGCATTACAAATGTACAATACTAGCGCCCCGTACATTGTCGTGCTCTCACGCGGGAAGGGGGGGGGGGGGTAATGTTCCATGAAATAAAACAAAACTATAAAAATTGTCTTATTGAATGCTTCTTCTTGTTTGGCCAACTTTTCTTGCCTTATTTTTTAAGCTGGTGTAATTTTTACTGAACATGTTTAATCTTTAATATGTAATTGATGTTTTCTTATATGTAACTAGGTAGGTACTGATTAAAGTGGTGAGCACTCTATTTTTTTTTCTAGTCTATATAATCGTAATCGATTTACAGATTTCTAAGCAGTGTGCACTATGCAGGAGACGGGTGACAGTGCCAGCGTCGTCGCAATGTTTATTATTATCAAGTACTTTATAAAGACATCTGATTTCTAGAGTTAATTCCATTATTCTAGGAAAAGACTACCCTTATTGTGGTGTCGTGTGCGGGGTGAGGCGGGTCATTCCAGTTAATATCAATTTATTAATAATTTACTTGATAAGCACTGTGCGAGCTGTCCCCCACCTAGCTAGTAGAGCGGCTAGTAGAGCGGCTATACACAATGTACCCGGCGGCCAGAGGCCGTATATTTGACTGCCTTGACTGGCGTTTTGCGCATGCGCCATTCACAATATTGTATATTGTGTTTACGCCGCACACCCGTATACTACCTCCGACCACCCATTTATTAACATGGGCAACGCCGGCAGCTGCCTCGTCGAGTGTCGATGACAAACTTCTAGCGGTGATGGTGCGGTGCGGCGCTCGCCGGTCGCAGGATTAAACTCAAACGGCAAGGTATTATTATAGCTTATAAATTACAACGTCACTGCGACGTGACTACGTGAGCCATTCTCCAGTCTCATGCAAGTTGTAGTATATAAAAAAAAAATTATATAAAATATAAATTTAGGTAAATATAATTATGAAATTATAAAAAACTAAAAAGTAAAAATTAACTAAAAAATTGCGCCCTAGGCACGTGCTTTGGTGGCCTATGGGTAAATCCGGCCCTGTATGCATAGTTAAATAATAATATTAATTATTATAGACAATTAAGGTTTTGATGCCTCCCCTCGGTTAATTCCTTTAAGTATGTAAATAATAAATATTTAAAAAAAACGATAATTTATGATAATTTTTATTAGTAAATACCTACTAAATATATTATAAACTGTTTGAAATATATATAATATAAAAAAATCGTATACAAACTTGGACTGTCTTCGGCAAAAGCATATGAACAATGATACAATTTCTTTTGCATACATACTTAATTTTTTGTGCTCTCTTGGTAGGTACTCAATTTGCTCTTCTCCCTTGAAGTTTTGTCAAAACCACTGCTTATTATATATTTATAATGATAAGACTACCGCTATCAAGTCAATAATGTTGAACTGATTACCTATATAATATTATAATATGTCCTTTTTTGGTAAACTGTTGTGAACGCACATGTTTTTGTAGAAATATATTATATTGTTCGACCGCGAATTAAATTAGTCGTAAGTCTGATGCTATTAGTTATTACAATATCAATATGTATACCTATACCTACACATATTAGTAAATTACATAGTATCTATGACGCTATGAAGGGTAAACGAGTTTGCATGGGAATATTATATACATTACACTTGTAAAAATGTAAAATTTAAATAAAAACCATTTGTACAGTACATTTTACGAGTTAATGAACCAACTCCAGTTCCGTATGTGTTGGATGTTTCTCATACATTTACCGTTGAATTTTATTAGAAATATATGCTCAAAAAAAAAAGGCCAAGATATGAAATCAGTAGACAATTTATATTTGAATTTCAACGATATTAGGTACTTACAAAATATTATTGTCTACAACGCGTGTTATATTTATTTTATTAAGAATTTAGATAATTCTTGATTAAAATATAATATATTATAATATTATACACTAATACAGTAATATGTACAAAACATACTCTCAATAGTTATCTAAAATAATAGAAATTATTTTAAACTTGGGGTGGCACATTACGCCAGTCATTTCTCGCTCACCCCTCCAGCTACCATAAGGGATACATCATCATACAATATATATATAATATATGTATAAGACTTTTATTTTATTCTTTCAGTAATTGACCACAAACAAACCAAACCAATAATGTGTTGCTCTAAACATAAAGTTTTTATTTATTGCTATTACATAATATTTATATTATATACAGAACTTACCTAAACATAAAGAAACGACAATAAATGTTTGTTGTTTAATAAGTTGTCAATTCCTAAACTACTAACTAGGTATTACATATTTCATTATAATATTAGGTACATCTTTCTTATTAAATTTTATTTATGTTATCATAATTTACTTAAAACTTATCATTATTATTGTTATCACTTATCAGTTATCACCTTATAACTACACTAACCGTGCAGAGCGCGGTAAAATACAATTTAAAGAAATATTCTTTACATCTCCCCCACCGGGGCAGACAGTTGTCTGTTAAGTTTTCGTCTCCAAGTCAAGTTCAACTGGTTCATCCATTGTAGAAGCCGGAATAAGTTTCGTTATATGGAAATTATTCGATTCCGATTTTTTGTGACCTGTGTTAATCCTATAGATTGAATTTGATATCCTCTCTATAATCTCATACGGTCCAATCCTCAGTTCATCCAGTTTTCTCCTATTTAGTTTGTTTTCAATTTTCACATACACCATATCTCCTACGTTGAATTTCATGTCTTTCCGATTTTTATCAAATAGCTTTTTGTTATAATCATGTGATTTTATTGTGTTCTTGTATACTATTTTCCTATCACATATCCAATCCATTTCTATTTATTTTCTTCTTTTAATTCATGTGGCAATATCGAAACATCTGTACCATATAGTAAATATATTGGCGCAAACCCCGTAACTGAATGATCAGTATCATTATACATATTTACACATTCTTGTGCTATTTTTGTCCAAGCTAGTTTTTTTTTCTTCATTGATTTTACATAGAATTTTGTTTACGAGTGTTTGGTTAAGTCTTTCATTTATGCCATTTGAGAAAGGGGTATTTGTAGCAGTAAAAACCATCTGTATCGACTTTTCACTCAAAAACCGTTTAAATTCTTTTGAATTAATTCCCGGATATTGATCGGTGAGAAGGATACCTATTTCATCTGCGTCTACTATATTGTTGATTAATTTTACAAAATCATTCGCACTCTGTGTTTTTGATGTTAAAATGAATGCATATCTTGTGAAATGATCCACCAGTAGGTGTAGATATTTTTTTCCGGAGTTCGAACCTCCAAACCCGCCAATCGTGTCTATTGAGACTATCTCAAAAGGCTTTCTGGCTGGACCTAGATGAGACATTAAACCAAATTTATCATTTCCTCTTGATTTGTTTTTTTTACATATCTCACAGTTTTTACAAAATTGTATTATGTTTTTTGTAAAGTTTTTCGCTGTGGGTGGAACAACTTTGGAGAGGCTTTATCCTCTCATGATGTTTAGTCTTCGTCTTACAGCATAGTATTAGATTAACTATGATAATTTACTGGGAGACGTTGCCTTCTCCTTTCCAACTCTTATTTTTTCTTGAGCACAATGAATATAGAAACTGCCTCCCAATTATTATTAATTTATTATTAACCATAAATCATCATTGGCTCCATAGACCATAGTCTCCGGGGAGAACTCTAGTCCAGTTGCAGTGGCTGTTCAGTAACCGTCATAGATGTTTCTTTCGGACTATGTAGCATGCAAGTCTACCAGAGGCAGAGACGTTAAATTATTTTAAACTAGTAAACTATATTAGGTACTTAATTGGAATGTGAAAATAATATGAAGATGAGTATAAACTGTAATGTACCAACATTTTTAAGGATTATAATATTACTTGATGAGAGTCAGTAATCAATGATTAGTACCTATTCATTGGTAGTTTCTATTTTATTTTATGTATCATCTTGATCAATGAGCAGATGTCAGTGGCTGACTTTTTACAGTTTATTAAAAATACTAAACATATTTTATATAATTACTAACAGATCATAATCGATCGTCGGTCACCACTCGCACGGGTGAGAGACCGGTTTTTCTAGAGTTTTCTCTCGCATTTGGCAAATTATTTTATACACCGCAGAAATATATAATAATAAGGAATACAAAAACGTATATGATTGTGTGTGTGCGCTCGCGTATATTATACGCGATGACTATAAGAAGAACCGGACTGCAACCCACCGCCGCCACATTATAATCGTCGTCGCCGTCGTCGTCGTCGATTGATGAATTCGACAGTTGGGCGGCAGTGGCGGCGGAGAAGTAGACATAATATATAATATACACTGTATGTATAGGTACTATATACGTAGTTCCCAAAAT
>NC_042495.1:72989799-73007284 GCF_005508785.2 Acyrthosiphon pisum | reverse complement strand
CATGATGTTTAGTCTTCGTCCTTACAGCATAGTATTAGATTAACTATGATAATTTACTGGGAGACGTTGCCTTCTCCTTTCCAACTCTTATTTTTTTCTTGAGCACAATGAATATAGAAACTGCCTCCCAATTATTATTAATTTATTATTAACCATAAATCATCATTGGCTCCATAGACCATAGTCTCCGGGGAGAACTCTAGTCCAGTTGCAGTGGCTGTTCAGTAACCGTCATAGATGTTTCTTTCGGACTATGTAGCATGCAAGTCTACCAGAGGCAGAGACGTTAAATTATTTTAAACTAGTAAACTATATTAGGTACTTAATTGGAATGTGAAAATAATATGAAGATGAGTATAAACTGTAATGTACCAACATTTTTAAGGATTATAATATTACTTGATGAGAGTCAGTAATCAATGATTAGTACCTATTCATTGGTAGTTTCTATTTTATTTTATGTATCATCTTGATCAATGAGCAGATGTCAGTGGCTGACTTTTTACAGTTTATTAAAAATACTAAACATATTTTATATAATTACTAACAGATAACGAACGAATAGTCGAATGAAATATGAAATATAAACAATTCACACAAATACGGTGGATTAAATTCACAACATACCTATAAATTATTATAAGCCGATTGTGAAGACTGTGGAGAATTCAACGGGGTTTGAAATGTACTATGGAAAATCTATTTATACCTAGGTGTGTCTAACAATAACCAGTGTTGTATAAAGATAATTTTTTAAATATCTAGATAAAGATAAAAAATAATTGCTTGAATAGTTATCTAGATGAAGATAAAAGATACATAATAATTTAATTATCTAGATAAAGATAAAAAATCATCATTTTTTATCCAGATAAAAAAAAAGATAAAATTTTTTTTTAATATTTACCTATCTACCTATTTATTACAAACCTAAGGTGAATAAAGTATATTATATAATTCATAATACTATGTAACACATCTAAATTTCATAACAGTTGTGAATTATGTAACTTTATAAGTCAATTAAATGTTATTTCAAAAAGTATTTTTTTTTTTTTAGGTAATTAAGTAAAGGGCAATTTTCAAAACACCATAAAATTTGATGCCAAAAAACAAAACTTTAAAATATTATTTCGACTTGAAATTTACTTTATACCTACATATATTATATTTTTTAATAATTCATTTATGTTTTACCTAATGAACATAATTAATAGAACCGCATATAGAACCGCAGTACCACACTCACACATACTTATTATTAATAAATTAATCAATAATAATTTTATTTTGTGATAGTTTCAACATTTAATTGCAGAATGCGGGTATCCTGTTGACAGTCGGCGAATACGACGCTGATACGTAGACCGCGTAGACACGTAGTTAACCCGAAACGTTTATTAGTTATTAGTTATTACCAGGGCTCGTTACTTCATGCACTAAAAAATGCATAAATAAGCATGCATTCATGCACTAAAAATTGTCAAAATATGCATTAAAATATGCACTAAAAAGTTCGAAAATATGCATTTATATGCTCTAACATTTTTAAATTATGCACTCAAAATATGCATTATGTAAAAAAATCATGAAAAAGTTTTAAAATAATAAGAATTAATCCATAAATTTAAAAAAATTCAAATTCCTCCACAAAATTTTGCAAACGGCCCGCAACTGTTTGTTTTTCTTTCGGCATTGTTAAAATAAAATATGAATAATGTGTACAGTAGTAACCTACCTATACCTCACATGAAAACACTAAAACAGGAAATTGAATGGATAAATGCATACGACTCATACGATTAAACTCATCGGCGAGTGTAAGAAAACTATACTGTAGAGTGTAGCAATGTACAAAATTATAAATGCTGGTTGGTGAGAAGCTGCCACTTTATATGGTGGAGGATGGTAGTGGTACACTGTTTCCGCGATATTTCGTAAAACGCATAAAATCTAAATAAGTATGTAGGTACTAGGACATTAGTAGTCACACACTCACTGAATAAAAATAAATCAAAACACTATAATTTTGTTAACAGGAAAGTAAATAAGAACAAGAATATTTCAATATTTGTCTAAAAAATATTTTTATGAAATATATGCACTAACGACTGTAAAAATCGACTATATGCCAATATGCCTTTACACCCAAAACATGCAAAAACATGCACTATCAAACTTCATATTATTATTACTATTGTTATGAAACGGATTTGTATCTCAGCTAGCATGTTTTCCTGTGTAGCAAAAAAAACATGCAGATGCATGAACTTACGAGCCCTGGTTATTACTAAGAACATTTAAAATATGAACATGAAATATCTAATAATTTAAGAATGAAAAATATATTTAGATATATTTATAAATTATAAATTATAATGTTTAAATATAAATTTACTATTTTGTAATCAGAATATATAAAATACCTAATTAACATTAATTATAATTTATAATATAAATATTTAAAAATTAAATTTTATCTAGATAAATATTTATCTAGATGTTTTAATTATTTATCTTAGATAATAGCTTAGATAACATATTTCCCATTTATCTGTATAAGATAAAAGATAAAAATATACCTATCTAGATAATTTATCTAGATAAAACACAACACTGACAATAACACTATACAAACATTCAGATAATTTTGATAATATAACGTCAACAACTAATATTTAAACTAAATACAATTTCATATATTTCATAATATAAAACATAATAGGGTCGGGCCTCACATAGAAGTTGAGTCGCAGCGGTTGTATAATAGCCCGCGGTTCCAAAAATAAATTTAAATTATATGATTTTAAATGTAACCAATGATAAACGCTCACAGTCGTCAGTTTCACACATAGGTACATAACGCAGTTCCATTAAAATATATTATACCTAAGTACTTCTAAGCTTGGTACTCATCTATTTACTCAATGTATTATATTTTACGATCGAGGTAAAAATATATGACCAACTACAATACAACGCGGTAATATTTGAAGGATAAATCATAATAAAAATGTATTGTTTGCTCGTTGTAGATATCGTAGAAAAAGTAGCCATATAATATTATATAAATGTATAATAATAAATTGTATGTTTCTATCATACCTCTGCGATACTTGCCCGATTACTCAGAAACTCGTGTAGGTGTATAAGCTCGGCCATCGCCCGAATTATTTACACCACAATTCATAGTTACTGCCAGAGCCAGAGCAATACGAAATATTAATGCGATAATATCTGACACTAAACTTTATACACGAAATATAAAAAAAATATAATAATACATCATTTTCATAGTGAATATACTCATCAGTCATCGTAAACATAATGTTATACATATAATATTATTATATATTTAAATATTAATAATATAAAAAAATAATTAATATGTTGCGGACGAATAATTTAAACGTAACACAATTTTTATAGGTATGAAAAGTATGCACTCACCCCAGTCTGAACGTGGTGCAGAGATTGAAACCGCAAATCTTCCGTGTATGTGGATAGGCCGACGGTGAGTAGTCGGTAGTCTCGTCTACGAATCCAGGAAACCTGTAATGTGATTTGTATGACCATGAATAATGCTGCATTTTAAAGCATGATTTTTTTAAAGTCTTAAGTCAAACTACATAGTATCCATGTTAAATATTATTATAAATTATAAAAATAAATAATAATGATAATAATAATATAGTACAGTACTCTTTGAAGGATGTAGGTAGGTAGTTTTAATATGTTAGATGTTAAAAATCTGACCCAACGCTGAATTTCTAAAATTTTCAATTATTTTCCACCAGTACTAGAATTATACGCGATACCTACTTAATTTTTAAAATGTTATTTTTTTCTATAAAAAAAATTGATAAATTACTGTCTATATAGGTAATGATTACGATAAATAAAAAAAAAATAATTCACGTTAATTGTTTATCAGATATAACCATTACTCATTATATATAGCACACGAGTGTTTCAGTAGCATATAACATAAGAGTTAATTTGAAGTAGGTACCTATTCCTACATTTTGTCTTGAAATAATAATAATACAAATTACAAACTATTATAAACTATTGCGGGCATTAAAAATGTTTATATATTAACTATATAGTTGTTGCAATTTCAGTGCAATAACAATAAATAGGTAAAGTTTATAATTTAAACATGTTTTATTGCGTTTATTACAGGGCTTCATATATTATAATGTTCAAATATTGCATGTTAGTCGGTTATAAATTATGTCGTACGTTTAATTTTCGTACGTCCGAGTGAGTTAGGCAGGTACCTACCTATTTTGATTGCATCTTGATTGCATCCCAGACTTAGGTAATGTATACTATAATATGCAGTGCTGTCACTATAATTTCCTCAGCTTATAAAATTACTAGTACACGAGTACTTACCTACAGCTCAAAATAAAAATTAAGACGTCGAGCCACACTCGCCCTGCGCTAGAGATGGCCCTGTATTATATAACCAATACGCATATTATTATGATGTAATATAAAAACCTATAAGCATAATGTATTATGTATATGCATTTATCCTCTAAAAATAAACAAAATATGTTTTGCAAAATTGTTAATTCTAATATTTTTGAAAGTTTTATGTACGAATACCAATTTTTTATTTAACATTTGTACATTTTTAGTATATCTAAATGTCATTATTATAATATCAATAAGTTAGCACTAACTTAATTCATTTTGCTCCGTGCACAGCTCCTAAATTTTAATTGAATTTTCTAGTAAAATATTCTGGCTTTCTAATGTTGTGATTGGTGGAAGTTTGTAATAGTTTGAATGAGTAAAATATAAACTAATTTTCGAACTTCTTAAACGGTGTTTTTGTCGTTAAATTATTGTAGTATAAGGTAGGTATAGCTTCGGTACATTTCGAATAATTTGAATGGAACACTAGCCATGAACCCCCATCATAGTTATTTTATATAGATGACTGACGTAATAGTATATACCTGTAAGTGCCACATTAAAAAGTCATTATGATCTAGTAAATTAAATATTTTTTTTTTATTTGAAAAAGGTACATAAATTTTTCAATGTTGTTCTCGATTTTTCTGTCACATGAACACCTGGTGTATAGTCATGACTAATGAGTTCCACAAGTTATACGATTAC
The DNA here is from genome assembly GCF_005508785.2 of Acyrthosiphon pisum. Lineage (NCBI taxonomy): Eukaryota > Metazoa > Arthropoda > Insecta > Hemiptera > Aphididae > Acyrthosiphon > Acyrthosiphon pisum. The sequence goes on along the minus strand of NC_042495.1, from coordinate 73,002,148 downwards.
AAGCTCACATCCACAAACCTTGAACAATAATTTTATATTACCTACACAATTTTTTGAGTTATAAAATAGAGCAATATGCCACTATGAAATAAAATAAATAAAATCTATAGTAGGCAAGCTTTAAGTTTTACGAAATCCAAAAATATGCACTAAAAACCCCCAATCCCCAAAATAATTACATTAAAAGTAATGTAAACCGTTATTTCATGAAATATATTTTAATAAAAATTATCTATTTTTTTGACCAAACAATAAAAATATTAAAAATAATTTATTATTTGATTTTATTTAAACCACAAAATATCTACATGGTTGAGATCATCAATCAACAAAAAATAATTGACTTTTATATTTATATCCTAGTCTATTATGATGAAATCTGTAACATTAAAACACATTTTTATAATATATCATAGCACAAATAGTTATTATAATTTCATATTCTACAGTTTCTCAATACAATATTGACGTTTAACGACGTGTACGGTATATTAGGTACATTTACTAAATACTAAACTAACTGCTCTATAAATCCGAAAGCATTATTTGTGTTGACACGTTCCAGACAAAAAAAACAGAGAGTACCTACATTATATTATAATAAAAAAAGTTATCTAGAATTCCTAACTAATAGTAATAAATTGAAAAAAACGACTATTATAACGTTTAGTATAGGTAGTAAAAATGTGTTGTAGTTTCGTTTTGACTTGTGAGTTTGTGCAACATTCGTTAATCTCGTTATAACAATATGTTTACTTGGTTAGGTTATTAAACCGTTAATTAGCGCAACATATATATAAATAATAATTTACACGGGACAAATGTATAAGAAACGGTCGCATTTCAATTTTTTTTTTACAAAGAAGGTACCACATAAATTCTGGTACAATAATAATTTAATTTTAATTAACGAAATAATTAGTTGATTATGGATATGACTTTTTAATGTTATAATTACACCACAAACTTAGCTTTTCCGTTGTGTACGATAACAATGGCAAATTTTTTTTTTTTGATTTTTGATATAGTATAGGTAGTTAACAAAATACAAATTCGTTAAGAGTACCTATAGATACTTATAATAAACAGTTAAGTTTCAATGTGTAAATATATATATTTTTCTGTAGATTTTTCGCGTTTATTCAGAAACCAAATTTCATGGACTTGTGAGTTGTGAGACAGTTATACTTAACCTGCAGTCTATATTATAATGCAGACTTTCATCAAAAAATATAATACCTACAATTTTTTAGTATTCATTTAAAATACCATTTTTTATAATTATTTACATTTCGAAAATGTTTAATAAACACGAAAAAATATTACTACAAAGGCATCTTATAATCTAAAGCAAATTATATCATAATATAATATGGCAAATAATTTATGGAATATGTTAACCACATAATAGTTCTCAAGTTCTCAGGATATGTAGATATATTATTTGTTGGTTTATTAATTATCCCTTTGCATTTATAAACGTAACAAATCTCTATAATACATACATCTCTATACATCAAATTGTACAAAAGTTAAATATGAACTATAGAGTCATTGAAGTTAGAAAATTAAATATACTCTGTCCAGTGAGAGAACACATCGCTGCCCAACGAGATTGGTTTTTCTGCGCATCTCCACGCAACTCCTTACGCCACAATAGTGGAACCGGTCTCAATAATGGAAGGGTGTCGAGTGGGCACGCGCAAAATTGGCGTATTCTTTCGTTGGACAGGGTATACATGAATATATATTATATGAATCGTGCATAGTTATATAAATTAAATTACATAGCAGTAATCAGTATAGGTAGTGACCGCGCTAATTTTTGATTCAATTATATGCATATTATATGCATATTATTTTTCAGAACCCAATTACATATTACTATTATGTGCAATGTGCATATTGTTTAGTATAAAACCTGTTCATTCGTTACTCTCCCGTTTCATCTTAAAAACATTATTTAATAGCATTTCTCTAGTGGCGCCAAACCTCTTTAAACACACGTCATCTGTACGATCCATCGTACATAGTATATTTTATCATCTTTCAAATAGGAAACTTTAAGAGTTATTCAATGTTTGCATGGTTTACTATAATATTTTATCCATTAGTATACGAACCCCTCAATATAAAATGGTTTATGTACTATTATGACGACTTTTGTTTACTAGCTAAATGTTACATTATTTATTTGCTCTTTTTCTTTCAAAGATAAATCTTTATTGCCCATAAAATATTTAATCGAAAGAATTGAAATGTTGTATAATAATGAATATTAAAAAAATGTTTGGATGTATAATGTACCTAATCCAATATGTATAATTTTTAAGAAACCTTTTATTATAATGGTTTTAAATTTTTTGTTACGATTATTTATATAATACCTATACATTTATATTTATTTACAATCATAATATTATATTATAGGTAGCCTGTTGTATGGCATATATCAAAATAGGTATAAACCCCAAAGCTGGGCATAAGTTAATGATATTTAAAAAAATGCATTATAAAGGTATTAAAATAAGGTATAATCACATATACATTTATACCTATCTAAGTATCAACCTATGGATATATATATTATTATTTATGTATAGGTAATTTAAAACCTGTAGGACTGTATCATTTTAGGATTCTATTCATATTTCAAGCTGGGTTCATTTAAAAATAAATATTGTGTGTACATGTGTTATGTATTGTTTAACACATTTTATAATTAAAAAAATTAATTACTCAAAAATGTAAAACTTATTAAAAAACTACTATATTATTTCTACTCATAAGTGGTGAATATTATATAAATATATTATAATATCTATATAAATAACATTTGAATTTTACAACTAGGTTATTCTAAATATCTATTCAATTTTAATAACAGCGTAAACTGTATGAACTATGGTATTATATGGTATAATACTCTATTTGTTTTTATATTTACACCAGTATTAGGTAAGTAGGTATTTTGAAATAAAATTATAAAATCAAATATAATGTACAAAATCGAAATGGTCACAATTCTTTTATTATCGTACAATAATATAATTATTGTAGGTATTAAATATTAATAAATAATAAGTACTAATGAGTACCTACTTAATAAGTATACCTACTCTGTTCCAAAAGAGAACATACCGGTCGGTGACAAATTTATGCCTGGCGGCGAGCATCCCCCACCAATTTCCCATTGTTAGCTTGATCACGTGGTTCTCGACACACCAATCGAATCATTTGACATGCGTGAAAGCAGTATGTTTTCTTTTGGAAAGTAGTATAGGTGTTATAAATCGGGGCTTCATGGGCTCGTATCTATTGATGTCTATATACAGGTGACTAAATAAAAATTATGTTACATTGTTACCCTTATATTATTATTAATTAGTACCTATTACTAATACGACATATTAGTATTTATTTATAAAAATATGTAGGAAATTCTTCGTAAATATATCTTTTTTTTCCAATAATATTTTCTATATTCTATGAACTTATATCTTCTATAAATAATATTTGGATAGTATGTAATTTCAAAATTAACTTAATTGTGAATATTATAAATAATATAAGTTTATTTGAAGTTAACGTAGATACAAATGATTTTAGTTAAAGTTAAGTTAATTAAAACAGTGAACTAGTAAGTTAAGTTAATAAGTTAAAAATAACTCGTTAATGCCCAGCCTTAAACCCAAATATCTACGTCATTGTAACTTAATTATTTAATTATTTTTAAGTTTATATAGCACTTAATACTTACTTGTAATATGAGTTTTTCATAAACTGTTGAAATTGAATAACAATGAATGAATATTGTTTCTACATCCTTAAACTATTATTTACGTATTATAATTTTATTTATTTATTTCAGCGTAATTCAATCATAATACAATAATAACTATAATAATATTAAGAGCTGATTAGAGAGAATTATTTTAAACATATGCATATTACGTTATAAATGTAAGTTTTAAAGTAGGAAAATAAATAATATCTTATTTTGTTATATACCTAATTCCTATTACATAGGGTGACGGTGACTATAACTTGCAGAATTTGTTTAATATATTATGATTTTTATTTGCTACTAACTCAATTGAAATGTTTCAGAACCTAATTAAAACAAATGGGATATCAGAAATAAATTGTGGTTTTTGAAACATGTTTTATAATAATAATATTGTCCATTCCCTAGAAGTTTTCAAGAAAATCACGAGGGGCAGCAAAAAAAAGTTCAATAAGCCTCTGTACTTAACAAATCTTGATCATGTTTTGGTGAAAACGAATTCCAATCCGAATAGTTTTTCCCTCTCAATGATTTATTATTGCTTTCAAATTTAAAGCACCGCCTGTTCCACTGTAACTCTTGTATGTACTTTGGTATCAATATTTATGTTTTCTGCTTATTTACAATAATATACTGGGTTTATAATGATATTGATGTACAATTTTAAATAGTTTATAATTTTTTCAAAATGTCATTTATCTTTATATATATAGTATAAATCATTATTACCTTCCTAGTATATAATATTAAATCCTATAGTAATTTATACTATTTGTATTGTATCATAGAGTATAGGACATAGGTACGCCATTTTAATTGCGCAACATATCAATATTTTAAGATCGAAATAACATTTTTATTTAGATTGATGTCACTCACATAATGAAAAATGATTTAATCACAAAATCACAATATTATGCAAATTAAATTAATTCAACATTAATACTTTATAAACTATATGTTTATATCTACATTTTATTGTTTTCGCAATTTGTTTCAATAACATAATTATAATCTAAAATAACTTAGTTGTATGTAATTATTTTTCACCGTTGCTCTTAAACATATTTAAAACAAGATTCAACGATTATTTATTTGTTTAATAGGACAATGAAACTGCTATATAGTAATGTTTTACAAATCATTCTTTATGTATTGTTGGTCCGTTATCCTAAGGGTTGTTATTTGATTTTTGTTGTTCATATACAATTCTCTTCATTTATATATTCCCATTTCGTTCGACCCATATATTTATCTTATCTTTGTTCCCGAAAATTATCTCCCTACCAGGCCCCGGCCATCGTATCCCTAAAGTATTTTATTTTCTATATCTAATAAAATATTTTATATTAAGTTATATGATAGGTTATATACATTTTCGTTGAAATATTATAATTTGGATTCAATTTGATTTATATATTTTGATGTATATTATATTATAAACGATCTATTTATATATAATATTTATGGTATCGAACTATATATTAGTATATAGTTTTTCAGTTCTTCTTGAGTTGTACAATATGAAAGTTTACGGTACAATACATTTTTATTAATTTAAATACATAACAAGAATATAGGTATGAATAGATTATAATATAGGTAATATTATAATATTAAGTATATATTGAATACTTATATGGTTACAAATTTACATAATTTAATACGAATTATCATTTATGTTTATTGAATACAACTGAATTCAAACTGCAGAAAGATTTTTCAATCATTTTAGAAATACCGGAAAATATAATACGCTTATTATGCGAATTTATGATAATATGCAATAAAACCCTATTTTATAACATACTATACAGCTGTAAAGGGAGTTGCTCAATTTGTATTTAGCTTTCAAAAAATGTATTGCTTAATGTAAAATAACTATAAGAAATGTTAATTAAACCACGGAAAGAGGCGTCGTTTTCTTAAATTGCGTTCACCGTCCAATCATCGTTCTAGAGCTGAAGAGTGTTAATAAATAAATTGCACCCTTGTTGTGAGCCTATTTAGCATTTTGGCAACAACTATCGGTGGTTGTAATTTAGGTTTAAAAATGTTGGTAAAATTGTTTAAAAGGGTTGAATTACATAAAAACTTTTATTATCGACGACGGGCTTAAAAAAAAAAATATTAATTTTTTCTGGATTTTGTTTTAATGCTCATGCAATCATTACTATTAATAACAATTACCTACCTACACACCAAACTCGATCGATATTCAAAATATTATGTGTTTGCATCTTGCAAATTATTCAACAAAATATGGCGAGGACATCAGTCACGCATACACGACACATTCGTTCGTAAACATAATGGTTAACGGCTTTGGAAGACTTTGATAAAACGGTTTCGTGTCTTAAACGGGTGGAAATCACTCCTTGCATTAATTATTGTTTATGTACAAGAGTCGACGATCTACCCTCATGAATATACAACGACTATACACATGCACGAGTTGAACACATGAGGTTGTTAATTTTTTACTCTTATATACCTACCTAATATATTACGTCAGTATCTTAACTCATGCACGTAACGGTAATTGTTGGACTTGGCAAAAATAATTGCACTTACATTGATCTATCAATAAGAGTTGTTAAACGTACTCGTTATGTTATAATGCAATTCACCGATTAAAGTTAGTTAAACATTGACGAATGGACGTTCACTTAATATGTTTTTAGATTCTGAGCGGAGCTAGGAAGCTAGTGGTTTTACGATGGTGTTTATTTTATTTTATTTTTTTATATTCTGTATACAAAATTTCTACCAGAAGGAGTGCTTAGATTTCAGCATATATGTAGTACGCTTCATCTTGTAGCAAATTGGATCTAGATGGTACTTTAGAGTGGTAATTTTTCGATTTTCTCTATATTAATTTAATGCCACGGGAAAAACCACCGCAAAATTACGAAAAACCGCTAAAAATGGGATTTTAATTTTTAACGCTTTGTTTATCTCCATAGAAACGAATAAAAAATTATAATATTATAATATTAATTCAATTTACAGGATATAATAAATAATAACAATATAAAATATCCAGACTAACAAACCGTCTCTGCTCAAAATCGTTTTTCTTATACAATGATATTATATCATTGAATTCAAGTTTAATACAATCCATTACATATTGACCCACTTGTAACCCCTGTACAGCAGAGCGACATCCACTTACCCGCTTTTTTTTATATTTTTTAGATAATGTTTATAGTAACTTATAAAAAACATGTTAAGATAAAGTGATACAAACATTTTGAGAGCTTTATAGCCCCAGTGTCCTAGGGTATTTTTATTTTATAGAAACCTGAAGGCACCCTATAGTAGTATAGACCGTATTTAATATTTATGCTCATATTTTATATCTTCGACTATCGATTTTCTATTGGCTAACTAACTAAACTTATTACTACATTAAAGAAAAAAATGATTTACTTTTAACATTAATTATATTATGTTACAAATTAGGTAAATATTATAGGTAAATTATGAGACTAATCACTAATTTTAGTAGAATAAAACAAAAGATACTGGATTGTAGGAGGGGGGGAAATGCCCCCTTTGCCCTCCTTCTGGATCCGCCACTCGTTGTTTTGAACAGCTTTATGTTTTAATAAAAGAGTTTGACTATCTCGTATTCCAGTGGAGTTTTTTCAAAACTGCATTCAGTAAAACTTATTTTTATGTCGAATGGGCCATTTATCCAATCAGATTTTGAAAGTCTAAATCAGCAAAAAAACTTTTCTAATCCTTCATATGAGGCCTCACACGGCGTCACACTTGCAGATATTCTACAGTGGACTTTCCGCGGTGAAATTTCCGCAATTCATATATTTAAATACTACCTACTGGACAAATTATAGCGGAATTTCCGTATTAATTCCGATATTGCTGAAAGTCCGCTATACGGAGTATCCGCAAGTGTGATACCGGCTTTAGGCAGTACAATGCTCTAACACAATAGGTATAATTTCAGAACTTTTCTTTGCCAAACATTGCTGATTGATTTTTGTATATTTTTCACAATTTTTGTTTCATCTTCTATATTTTACTACACGAGTCAATATATTTTTGATTGGTCCTTGTATACTTGAAATTGTGTGAAAAATTTAAGTATATGAAAATATGTCCAATAAGACATAATATTATTATATATTTTGTATCAATAAACTATGATGCATTAAGTTCTTAGGACAAAAAAAATATTAGGTAATAGTTAAACAAATTGTAATCACTAACTAGTAAGTATACTAATTTTGTTAATTAACAGTTTTTAAATTTTTAATAATAATCACCGTTATTTATGATTCATAATATTATGTATATGTACCCATGCTTTTAATACCTAGTTAGTAGTTATAAAGTATTAACCTTTTAGTTTTACATGTTTCATATTATGTATATAGATTATAGAAATAACTCTTAATTATCTTTAAGTATGATGAGAATTATTCAAATAATCTCTACATTATTCGCTGTACCTTAGTTAAAATTTTTTTTATTCCTGGCAGGTCTCTGACGCTCAGATTTTTAATCCAAGAATTCCATAATATATAATAATAATAATGTGATTCGCAAGGGAAACTGCAGGATAATATTTTAGTAACACAATCCACATAAAACGGTAGGTTCATAATGTTGCCTAACGATGTCTGTGGGCGACAGGGTAAAACATCAATAATTCGGAGGGTCATCTTTGATAAAAAAAAATAATAATAATAATAAAACGAAAGCAAAAAAAAAAAATGTTCTATTCGCTATCAGAATTTTATTTTTTTCATATTAAACTACCTACTATATATACCTAATATATATATATATATATATATATATATATTTCCGAAATAGCATTCATTATATTTTGTATTTACAATCTTTACAAAATGTACGATCAGTAAATATTATGACATAATATAATAATGAATTATTAACAAATAACATATTATTGTTTACCTACTCGCGTTAATGAGAATCCCCTCAGCTGCAACACCCAACTAGGGATTTCTATATTGTTTCTGGTCAAATTGTAGTTATTCAGTTATTGTTTCAACGTTATAAAAATACACCCAAAGTGCCGTCACTGGATGGTTCTGCCCCCCACGTCTTCAAGCCACTGTGTATAAATTGTTATTCCCTTAATATACATATTGTGCTGTGTATGCATATATACAAGTTGTTTAATTATGTAAATAAAAAATGAAAAAAAAAATATAAAAATACATAGTCATAGTTATACATTTTACTTTTAATAACTTTAATAAATACTATATACTATATAATATTTTGTCCATTTGTATCAATTTGAACCTCTAATTTAAAATTGTTGACTGCAAATTTGTTTCGAAAAAATAATACCTACCCAATCAGTATAACGATTTATAATACTCAAAATACAAAATTTGCATAAATCTTACTTCCTAAACTAAATAGTTTATTATTTTTATTTTCATACATAATCGGGGATCGTATGATATGTAAATCAACACCGTGTGATATTTAAATATTTCACAAAGCCTATTATAATATTAAGCCCGAAAAATACATATTGTTATAATACCGATCTATATATTTCAATTTACATGGAACATTAGTTTTATATACGACATCATGAATAAAACTACATATCCACCAACTGTCATGTTCCATAGATTATGGTTCGTCAATCGTCACAAAGTACTTACATATATTTTTAATATATATGTATGATGTACCTATCCAAATAAAGTTGTCATGATTTAACAATATAATGTGAGTTAACCATATTTAGCCTTTATAGATAGGTACTATAAACACAATCGTAACATTCCAAATATATTCAATTTACATGCCTAATTTATAAAGTATTACGAATAAAAGCATATTGTAATTTGTAGTAAATATTTTCAGTACCTATTGTATTATAGATCTGCAGTGTGTAGGTGTCTACACCAGTGGCCAGACAAGCTATCTTAGCACAAGGAGCTCAGATTTTAGTAGTTAGTCTACTCACCCACCTAATATTTTATCAAACATAGGTACGAGGTGTCGAGGTACCTATAAGAAAAATGTATAAGTACATAATATTATATTAAATAAAAAACATTTATCACATTAACGTCAAATTACATTATGTATATTATTTATTTACTTATCAGTTATTTAATAACAATATAATATTTTTTTTAAAGTTTGAAGGAGGACGTGACACCCGCATAATGTGATGACGTGTTGTCTCCGTCTTACAGGTAGCATACCAAATTTTCTCTCGGCATATAACGTTTAGCTCCGTTCGTTTAAAAATTAGAGTGAATTGACCTATTTTGAAACTTGATAGTAATACCATTATCTATAATCACGTGTTGGTTTTTTTTACGATGGTTAAATTATTTAGCAAGTTATGAGTAAATAATATAGCGTCAATGCTCCTGACTCACTTAAAACTGAATAATCATAAAAAACCTACTTACGAACACAAATAATGTTGTAACCATCACGTTTCATCATATTCGGTCGATTCACTCTGATGTTTAAACTAACGGAGCTAAACGTGATCTGCTGAGCGTACATTTTCTGTGTTACGGACTATTGTAAGACGGAGACAACACATACGGGTGCAGTGGCGTCCTCTTTGTTGGACTTAACGCATATTTATTGATAGATCCTTCTAGATACTCACATTATTTTGTTGCTTATTATTATTTTATTTAATATATTAGTCCTTGATCACTTAAAGATGTGTACGTTTACATATTATGCTAAATACTAATACCCACACACCCAAAATCTGGGTGGCCGATCTGCTGGACCTCACCACTGACTGGTACATTATTTAATATTAAAAAATAAAATGTAGTGTTCTAGTATAGACTCGAATATTATTGGATATGGTTTGTAACTAAAATTGTAAGCCGATGATCAACATTTATTTATGCGAAGGAGCATAGTAATATAATAATAATTCAAAAGCAGATTTTCAGTTCTTGTATACCCGAGTATTTTTATGTCCCTCTTTTGGGTTATGTGTATGTTTCGTTATTTTATTATTTTTCCCTCTAAATCCTTCTCCACGATTGTGATTGTATGCCCTCGTATATTTTGGAATTACATTTATTTTTGCAGCTCTTTTTCTCTTTCTGTTTGGACACTCCCCAATATTATTCTATTACTTTTTGCTACAAAAATCGATTTATTTCGTATGTATTTAAACACATATTTTATATCTTGGTAGTCAGTATATTTTATTACATAATATCCACTTAAAATACATAAAAAAAAAAAAAACGTGTATAGATAGTTTATACGTATTGTATTTAGGTTCTATAATAATAATAATAATAATAATAATAATAATAATATAGTATTAAAGTGGTATTTTATCCTAGTTGTAAATTGTAAAAATAATTAAAACCTACATTTTAATAGTATCAATTTTTATTTTAAGTAATGATAGGGTGGATTACGGTGGATTACTCAAATATTTCTCAATCTCCCTCCAAAAAAATTACATTATAACGTTGACAAGTATTCGACCAAATTATTTTTTTTTGTAATGATAAGTTCCATTTAGGTACTTAGTATATTTTCTTATTATTATTAAATTCATTATAATTTTTTGATTAGATTCTATTGTGGTTTATTTTTGGAGTCTATATTTTTATTTTTGGCTGAAAATTAAAACCATTTAATAAATAATAACAAAAAAACAATTAAACTGGTGTATGATATTTAAATAAAAAATAATAAATGTCTGCATAATATAAAGCGTTGAACCGTGGGCGTGATCGCAATATTATATTTAATTTCATCGTTTTTGACTTTTTTTTTTTAATTTTACAAATTGTTCATATATTAGTTACTACGTTATTACAAAAGTTTACTGAAGTACTAAGACTGTTACTTTGATATAGCATTTTTTTCTAAATTTAATTAAGTTTTAGACGGGAAATTTTTTTTTTGATATTTGTGAACGTAAATATTACGTTCATCACTCTACTCAGATTCCAAAAGAAAGGCCTTACAATGGTAATTTGTCTATGTCTAATAAGTATAAAAGTTTTAATTTGCAAATTGTGCTAGGTCTTCTGAACAATAATTTTCTTATTATTATAAGAGTATTTTGAGCAGTCTAGTTTCATAAGGTAGATGTAATTATAAAACTCTGTTAATATAAAAAACAGAAATATTGCTTTAAAGTAAATAATATGTTCATATTAAAAATTGTATACAGTAGTTATGTTTACTGTCAAATTAAAAAAAGGTGGGTAAGTGGATCTAAGTAAGCTCTGCTAACGGTAGGTTACAAGTGGGTCACTGTATAATGGATAGTATTAAATTTTAATTCAATGATATAATATCATTGTATAAGAAAAACGATTCTGAGCGGAGACGGTATGTCAGTCTAGGTATAAGACATACATATTTAGGTATACTTATCTATAGTATTATTAATAATTTTCAAATTAATCATATCATAATATCCATTAGGTAACGCGTTATACATCAATAACAAACCGTGGTACTATCATAGATATATAATAGTATATTTTAGAAGTTTCAAGTACCCACAAATGATATTATACAATC
>NC_042495.1:72957673-72988905 GCF_005508785.2 Acyrthosiphon pisum | reverse complement strand
CTTGTATTAAATTATTCAAGTATTTTTACTCAACAAATAAAGTTTTATTGACATTCATAGAAAAAAAACTAATTAAATTGGAAACTGAAATTGTCCGTAAACAGCTCAAAACAAATCAAAATATTTTGAAATTTTATCATGTATAAAAAATTGAAATTTAAACAACCAGTGAAAATTTCATGTATCTACGATCATTTGTTTTCAAGTTACACCAAAAACCAAAATCAATTTTCTCGAAAACAGGTTTTGCATAAAAATTCCCGTTTTTCCTTAATTTTTCTTTTGTTTTTCACGGCGCTTTTGAAAACAATTGGAAAAATTTTACTTTTGACCCCCCAAAGTACCAACTAGATTCAATTTCCTATCAGAAAAGGTACTGTTGAAGAAAATCCAAGCACTTTTACTGTCCTAAAAGGTGATGACAGACACAAAAAAAAAAAAAAACACACATCATTGTAAAATCAATACATTCATTGTTTCACTCAGAATCTAAAATTATATTCAATAAAAAGTTTTCAATTTTGTTGTGTTATAGAAATAATATGTTGGATTATTTAAATCTGTCATTTATAAATTATGCTTTTTGAATTATTTTTTTCGGTACAATAAGTAGTTATTTCTACTTATTGTATCGAAAACAATAATTCAAAAAGGGATAATTGATAAAGGGAACAAAAATATTCATGACATATACAGGAGGTCTGATTATGTTTATTTCTTTGTCTATTTAAATGTAAGCTTTATTGAAAAAAAAAATAAGCACCATTAAAATTTGATTCAATCATCTCTGCGCATGAAGGTACTAACTAAAAATACATTTTATTGAAATTTAATTTATTTGTTTGCTTGTTTTTCGTGTAATTGTGGTTATTTAGTTTTAAATTCAGTTTTATAGTTAAAATTAAAAAAAAATACACGTTTAAAACCTAATAATGCAACATAGTTTGTAGCGTGTACTTTTTTTAATTAAATATAAATTTACAAAAGAAAAATCACTTTGGAAATGCAACGAACCAATGAATGGATTAAGATTTTCTGCTGTACCATTTATATTGTACATTATAATGCTCGTATTTAAATTAAATTACAAAGGGATTTTACAAAAAGCATAATTATTATAAAACCGCTTGTTAAAAAAAAAATCTATAATAAAATCCACACCCATGAAATGTAATAGGTATATACTAATACTGTATGTATTCAAAAATTTTAGGTATATGCTATATATTATAATAATAAATTATCTTAGAAATTTTATAAAATACCCCCCGTGTCAGTGTTGTACATACCACGCAGTCACCCAGGTTGGCGACGAGACAGGATATCCGGCTAGCCGCTCCTGTCTGCGCGACAACGGTCGACGAGTTTTCTGTCAAAAACTTCGGTTTCAGTAATGTCCGTTGGAGTTGCGTGTCGTCCAGTGCGCTGCTTTGCGTCGCGTTCGATACTTCCGTTGTGGCCACCGCGGTGGTCGAATTGGACGTGTTCCGCGGAGGCAGAACCGTGGAGCCACCACGCACAGGAGCCAAAGGTTTTTCGGCGGGTTTTCCACCAGTTTCCGGCACTGAGTTTTTTTTCCCATTGCCTGAAACAAGACAAACGGGGGATAATATTATCATTAGCAATTTATTATAGCGATAGCGTGTCCGTGCAAAAATATATTATTAAGAGTTAATCTTTAATAATAAAAATATTAAAAATTCATGTCTTAAACTTTTTTTTTTTTTATTGAGATCTATTCTAACGTGGATATTGACAATACCACACTCATCTTCTCTAAAATAAAAAAAAACTTCATAGTTCATGATAATACTGTACTATATTTAAGTATATTATAATAATATATTATATATTATACTACTGGCTATCATGGAAAAATAAAATATACACTATAAGATCATCAGAATCGATGCATTTTTAATTTTTCGAAAATGTTTACGATGTTGTAATTAGTGAGTAATTATTAAACTAGTGAAATACAATAGTTAAATATTATGTATATTTGTTACGTAGAAAAAATATTGCAAGGGTATGCAAACTTGTAAAATATAAATTATTTCATCTCGTTCTCGATGGTTCAGTGTTATAATAATATAGGTAATGCAATACATTTTATTCCGATATAGTAGAAAATCAAAAAATCAAAGCCATGTGCACTTTCAACAATAGTTTTACTTTTGTGACTCCGGAATAGAAGCGATTTATATTTTATTCATAAGACATGATATACAATGAACGTATAATATATAGATTATCATTATTATTATTTTATTATAATAATTCCGTCGTGCCAAACCGCAATACAACAGGTGGACTATAACTATGATTCACTGACACGGCACGCGTATCCCACACATATTTCCCGTGTATTTTAATAGTGTATTATAGTATAGTTGTTGACTTACTGAAATGTCAATCAAAACGAAATTATTGTGGTTAGCCACGTTCGGTAGTGGTAATCGTGACGACGAGGGTGCAAAAAGCGACCTAAAGTATAGATGTTTGATTCAAACAGTTTGAACTAAGTTCTCGTGCGGTATAGGTATATAAATATTGAATATATATATGTGCGAATGATGTCGGCCGTATTCCAAGACATACTATAATATAGTCTCTCAGTCTCTGCTGCGCCATTGTACGTCTGTATACACAACCATATACGTATGCGTTTCTAATATAATATGTCATATAGTCGTACCTATATTATATGTTTAAACACATTCACATTGTATATAAGTACGCCGGCACTACAGAAAACGCCTAGAGATATTAATTGTATGTGGTGCGTTAGTTCCATGTGTTAAATTCAAACGGTGTGGATTTAATAATAAGACAATACGAATTCCGTGCAATTCTCATTCCATTAACGATTTTAAATCTGCTCTTCGACTTTTGCAGCGAATGAAATAATATAGTATGTACATCGGTACTATAATATTACTATGTCTATATATCAGTGCGTGTACAATGTAATAAATGCAAAAATTACACCATTCACGCCTCCCGTGGTGTATCTGAAGTTCGACCTTTGGGGAGAGGTGGCGGAGGACGTCCCATATAGAGTACGCCAAGTCTTCTTCACGTTTTTTTTTTTAACATTATTAATATTCATTTTTATTTTATTTAATACTAAGTCGACAATCGTATTACTATAGATAGACCTTTGTCTCCCCTCGAATACGCGTCTGGAATCACTAACCATGTAACAGGGTTCAATTTGACAACGTTAAAACGATCGTTTCGTAATGTTATTCGTCGAAGTATACGCATAAAACATATTTATTTCCAGATTACGAAAAATAGCGCCCACGGGTTTTTTCTTTTCAATAGAGTAGGTATTGTATCGCAGCAACCATTTCGAATTGCACAGTTATACCATATATATATTATTGTTATTATTTTTTTTATCGCAAGTACAGAAAATGTGTGTTTGGAAAAATGTGGTGCGGCAATGTATAAATGGATATTAATGTATCGATGGCCCCGCGAACACCCTAACACGGATCAGGAAAAAAAACGTACGATCCACAATACGACGAGTGTATATTATATATATATATATGGCTGGGGACCGTCTCTTTCTACTGTTGTTGAGAAACGTATTTTACATTCGTATGGCGCGGTGGCGTTGTGAAAATGTAAATGAAAAACTAGTGACGGTTTTTATTTATCCAATCCGATACATATACATATACGACTTTTCTCCCTCTCTCCCCATTCGTATAAATTTGACGTCAAAAAGTCGCGTTACACTGATAGTGTGACAGGCGGCGCACAATCTTCCAGCAAAATGTTGGTTTTATATTCCCCCACAGAGAGTGGTTATCGATATAAAAGTTTCGATGCTTTGCAGCAAATACGCGCGGGCGCACTTGATTAATTCGAGGTCACCTTAGAGAAAAGAAGGGGAACGGAGATTGCAGATTTATGTCCGTAAAGTATTTTTAAACCGAGTACCAATACTAGATCGATATATAATTAAAACTCGGGACAAAAAAAAATCCCATTTCATCGCTAAATATCGAAGAGTGTAAATAATTCACTAATATTTATCTATTTACAAATTGACGCATAAAAAAATTAAAAAATGAATGAACAGTATTGAATCAAATTGTTGTAGAAAATTACTAGGTACCTATAGCTGCTGATCTAGCTCGTCGAAGTTGCTCGTTGCAAACTAAATGCCCGTGGATTTAACCCCTTCTTAAACTCCGTTAAATGTAAGTCACACGGATTTTTAACACAGTTTTTCGGGTTGTTTTTACAAAATTTAAAATATAGATATAAAATGATATTCAAGCGTAGTAACAATTTTATATTCTGGAACCAATGGCAACATTAAAATATAAAATTATAGATTTTTTAAGAACTATATTCAACATACATAATACAATTTAGCCCAGCCTAATACAGACCTTGTTGAATCTATTGACGAACATTTTATGTAACTCGGTCAAAAACTGTGAATTTTTACAAGAACCATCCGCTTTTGGCTTTTGATTTTATAGACCTAGTAGATATATTTATGAATTATATACATTTGTATGAAAATTAATCCGATTTGGAGCGCATTAAAATTTATCTATTTATTCTATCGTTTCCTGTTCTATTTCAGTTGACAAACACAATGTTATAATGACTAATCTTATGATTTCCTGCTTTTTAACTCCGGGCATAATTTTTATGAAACTGACAACAAAAAACAATAGACATAAATACCAAATATTTTGCATATGGTTTTTTTTTTAATGTAATATTAAATAAATATATACAGTAAATTCCTTCTAAGTTTTTTTGAGAAATATTTAACATTTATTCAATCATATACAATTCACTTGGAGTATCATCAATGTGTGAAGTCTATATTATATGTTTCATAAGTTTCCACCACGATATTTATAAACCTAGCACCAAATACTTATTGTAAATCAAATTGATAGATTTGATCGTGTTAGCTGAAAAAAAAATTTAATTTTTATAATGTTAAGACTCAGTTAGGTAAAATTTTGGTAAATATATTGTAATACCAAAAACTGTACACTTTGGTTGTGTTGTTTTCAATTCCAACGTGCAATATAACATAATAAGGTAAGACTCTATACGAGTATAAATACCTATTTGAACACCATCCTTCGTGGCATAAAAAATATACTAAATTAATTAATAAATTATTAAATATTCATGCAAAATGTATCTGTTTGGAGACATTTTATTGTAATATTTTATTTAAAGGATAGTTTTATTTTTTTTTGCTTAGGTTACCTATATAATAAAATATCAATAATGCATTTCTAATTATATTTTTAATGCTATAAAAATGTATTAATCATATTTATTTGTTTTATATTTGATTACTGTTAATTATAAAGTTAAATTAATTTATTCATTCAGAATAATAATATTAATATCGCGTATCAGCATATCCTGAAATTGAATTACAAACGTATAATGTTTGGCTGTATTTTAAATGGCACATGTCATCCATATTGTGAATATCAGTGGCGGCTCGTCGGCTGAGGCAAGTGAGGCACAGCCTCACCTGAAATTTATTATTCTAATAATTTATTATGAGCCTATTATCGGTATCATCTAATATTCTAATTATTTTTAAAAATATTAAAATTTATTTTATATAAAATATAATTTATAATTTTAAATTGTAAAACACAAAAGTCGATGATATAAATATATAATAATTGATAACATGCGACTTGGGATGCCAGGTACCACGGCAATACGACACCATGCACCGCATACCCCGCTGACCACGGACCACGGACCCCGCGGTCATTTCCTATGAGGAGCCGTGGATTGACGACAAGAAAATAATATTACGAATACTCGCTGGGTGGCGTTGACAAATCGAACCGACAAGGCCCGAGAGGCAAACATTTTTACACTTCAGTTGCGATATTGAAATATTAATGTTGGGTGGTGGGAGTGAGTTGAAAACAATATAATGACGCTAATATAAATCAGCCTCAGTATTCATCGTTCTGTATAATCTAAACAACAAAACTTCACTTCGATACTATTATAATGGAAATAATAGGAATCGCTAATATGTCTTTATGTTCCATAAGTCATTACTTACCCCACTATTTTCATAGATAAAGTAAACATTATCATTTATCAGTCAATAATCAGTATCAAAATATATACAAATATTGAAATATAACAATTTTGCATTAATTAATCTTCATGGATTAATACTTATTAATTATTATTACTTATTAATATTATAATTTATGACCACACTAGCACCTTACAAAATAATAATGTAGTACTTTTGTTCCATGATAGAGGATAGTACCCTTTACCCATAATTTTACAATTTACAACATAATAGTCGGAATCGTTATACTTACATTATTCGCTAAATTTGTTTTTATATTATAGTTTATTAGTTTGTAATAAGATATAAGTGATATAACATTATAACTAATCAAAAGCCGCAGTAAAACATTGAAAATGTTCCCGTTCAACGATATAATTTTGTCATTAATTGAAACTCCATTTTCCCGTAGAAGTGAAATAAAAAAAAACAAATTTTGTTTGCTGAACGTCTTAAAGATGTATTAGAAAACATCTGTATACCCACTCATAAAACTAAAACGTAGCCAAACGTTTACAACTTTTACTTTATAGACCGGTGATACCTTGGTCCTAGCAAGAAAATATTGAATCCTCCCCACCCGAAAAAAAACCCTGGCTACTGCACTGTCTATTGTCATTTAGGTACTAATTAATATCAGCCTCACCACTTACGAGACCCACAAGCCGCCACTGGTGAATATAACAACAGTTATTTAACTTTCAGTATAAATGTCTATAACTATGAAAAATAATGCAGTTCATTGGATACTACTTAAAATAAATCTCGCTAGAGAGAATATTACAGAATACATAATTCAAAATTCAAATACTGTGGAGGAGTAATTGAATCGGTCATTTCAATGACGACATAAGTCACCGATTTTTCCATATTGACTTTTTGTCAAATTTGATAATAATACACGTGGTTACGTATTCTGTGTAAAAACTACATAGGTAAGACTAATATTTAATACACAATTTACTACGATAAGCTATAATTACTGTAATAACTACTCAAGTCATTGACTTGTGTAGTTTTTGCTGCCATTCAAAAAAGTTAAGTTGTTGTTTATTTTAGAAAAAATATGTATTTCATCTTGTGTAATATTATTATAATAGTAATAAAACCACTAACACTTCGATGTTTATCTATTTAATTTTATTAATTTGACTTAGATTGTATATTATGAATATTCCCTGCAAAAACAACGCAAGTCAAATATGTTTTATCTCAATTTGATGCATTTTGATAAAAGTTGGACTATTTAAAACTATGGATTATGAATATCAGAAACCATAAAAATAAATTAGTAAATAGGTGTTGATGCAAAAAAGTTTTTGGGGTAGTAAAGTTTTTTTTAGTTCCTGTAAAGTTTAAATTTAATGACTTATGTCGTTATTGAAATGACCGATTCAATTAATGATTAGGTTAATATAGATAATTAAAGTGAGAGCCAATGAAATATCTTTGAAAAAAGACAAAACACAATTTTCAAAATATAGAAAAAGAGTTAAACATAATCAACATTCAAAGTCGAAGCTAATGGCGAATGGTCATAATATCACAGAGAAAGTGACGATGATTCTAATTTATTCTCAAGGCGTACATCGTTTAACGCGTTCATATTTCAACCATAAATTATCGTCAATAGATGAAATATGAAAACACGCATATACCTATATATTTTATTGTATAGGATCTATTTCTTTTTTTTATTTATTTACATTTTTTACAACGATTCAGTTTACTTATACATACATAAAATATTAATATTATGAATATAAATAGAAAATACAATATTTAAAATTCAAATCGTTCCAGCAGATAACAACTTATCTACGTACTACGCTTTTAAGATTATACTGATAAATTAATAATGAACTGCAATCAGATATTGAATCTAAAATCGTTATTTTAAACAAAATTTGGTATACGGCGTTACGTATAGTTAATATAGAATCTATATTATAGATACATTATGGTGTTGATGAACAATATTATTCATTTGTAAAGAATTTTCGATAAAATGAACATCTATTGTAATAATTTTTTTAAGTAATTTCAGTTTTTAATCAAATATTTGAGAACATATTATGTGGTTACTATCATGATAGTTGACAATTTGGTGATGATACAATTTTGAATTACAAAATTCTGAGAAAATAAGGTAAATAAATTGTATAATCTATTCATTACATAACTAAAATAAACATTTTGTAAAATAAATTAAATAAATTATAATATTGTTATGCTCATAAATTGAACGAGTCATTTTTGTTAAATGTACGGGTTTAATAAATATTGTTACTGTTTTTATTAGAGTACTCGTTGAAATTATATTATTTTATTATATTTGTTATTTTAAATTGCATATATCATAGGTGAGAATTAAATAACTAAAACCTAAGTTTTATTGATTTGAAGTGACCATAAGAAAAAAATCGAGAGGTGGCAAATCGGGGACATTTAAGGATATTTAATGGGTACACCACGCCCAACCAATTTACTTGGAAATACATGAGCTGGGTACCTCTAAATCTAGCATGACTGGCTGATTTAGATCGTATTATAATTTGTTCACAAAACATATTAGGTATTGTTGAATTATATTATGTTTTATGTTCCAACTATGATATTTTAAAATGTTTTTTAGGAACTGCACGTATTTTGGAAAATTAAAAAGTTTATATCTTTGATAAATGTTTTAAAATAATTTCAGAGCTATGACACTTGCTTATAGTCACCATTATTAACGAAAGTAATATTATTTTCCGAAGCATTTTGTAGCCGACTTACAGCTTTAATATTTCTAGTTCCGTTATAATTAATTGTTTACTATCAGTATCATAGTAGTATTTAAACTAGGATTACTTTTTTCATTTCATTACATTTTTAGGAAAAAGAACGGAAATTTCCTCAAAAATTTAACTTTGATAAAGTTGTGTATTGTTGTATTAACTTTAAAATAGAATATACCGGGAAACATTTTAAGTTCAGAATTATAATTTACCACTATATCCTGTTCTGAAATGACTGTAGTGAAAAGATTGTTAAACAGCCGGTCATACATGAAAACACCATGTATTTCACTTTTATGTTAAATACAGGAAACCAACAATTTAATTGTACAGATGTAATTGAGGTAGATTTTTTTGTATTATCATTTGTAACAATTAATTTTTAAAAAATCACTTTTACGTCGCATTAGATATTATAATTTAATGTATTTAAATTAATACGTTTTAGTGAGTTGGTATACACATAGTATAAATATAAAATTCATTTAAATTTAAAAAAAATGGGTTTTATTTTCATTAAAATTCCGTTAAAACCTAGTTGGGTTTTTATGAAATGTTGTATGTTATAACATAAGTTAAAAAAGTATGAAAGGTGAATTTTTTAAACGTGTTACAATTAAACACAGATGGAAAAATAATCCACGTGAATCCAACGGGATACAACCCACATGTTTCTGTCAAAGAAATAAAAAAATAAACTTGAGTAAAGCTACTTATTATAAAATGCCTGGAATTTAATTTATGCATTTGTTCTTGACG
Source organism: Acyrthosiphon pisum (assembly GCF_005508785.2). Taxonomy (NCBI): domain Eukaryota; kingdom Metazoa; phylum Arthropoda; class Insecta; order Hemiptera; family Aphididae; genus Acyrthosiphon; species Acyrthosiphon pisum. Next base: position 72,979,251 of record NC_042495.1, on the reverse strand, counting down.
GTCAACACGTAAGTTAACAATTCAAGAGTAGTTATATATTTTATAATATTATGTTATATGTTCAAACCAATAAATAATGTTTATTATAAAATCTATGATTTCGAGTGAATTAGTATTAGAACCTACGCAAATACGATACTTAATAACCACGTTAATTTATGTTAAAATACGCATAGACGTAATTAGTACTCTGTAATCAATAGTTTTAACAATGATACATTAAGATCAACAGTTTTATTCTAAGGGTTAAAAGTAGTCACAAAATTGGATGTTCTATTTTTTTCGGATTAAAAATAATAAAATATGTTTATTACGGTTAGTAAAATGTATGCTACAGAGTACAGAACAAGAACTTAATTTATTTTATTCAATAAAAATAAGAATTATAAATTGTTAAATATTTCAAAATTTCATAATATAATGCAATACATATTATAGGTAGTTATGTATTTATGATACTATAACCGAGATCACAACTAAAACAAAATAATATTTTCAAATTCTAATAGTTTGTAATCTTTTTTTATCAAAGTAAAATTGGTCTAAAAAAATTCAGATATTAAATATGTGCGGATAACATAATACCTAATAAATGTACATATTGCATAAAAACATCGTTTATATGAATAAAATACAGAAATGAATGGTCATTCGAAAATCAGTATAACCTATGACAAATCGGATAATATGGAGTAGCTAATAATATTATAATTTTATTGTCATATGGCTGATAGACAATTTGACAGTTTATCAGCATAAATTGGTCTTACAAAATCCTATGGATAGGTAATGAATGTTGAATTTTGTTATAATATTATGATTTTTATTTTTTAATAATTTATAGCTGATCCCGCGCATTCTATGTCTATAAAATATTACAACTTTAAAAAAAATTGTGATTGTTCAACTCCTTTTTGGTGCGATTCGGCCTCCTTGGAAGTCAATTCGACAATACGTCAGATCGCGGACAATGTGCGAAAATTCGATTTAATGCATGCTTGCACCTGATCTGCTCGATTAACCAATGGCAACTAATAAAATAATAAATACTAATTTCTACTAATTATTTTTCCTATAACCAATAGCAACCATTTATAAACAAAAAATTCTACCTTAAATATCAAAATCCCCGTTTGAGCACCTTCCCGGTTTGGACCTACCTTAATTGTGAATCTAAATCATCCCCGGAACAATTGAAACACGTACAACAAATTTTATTAAAATCGGTCCAGCCGTTTAGGAATACATAAAGGACACACAAGCGGACAGACAAACATGCATTTATATATTTATATATATTATACATATAGATAATATGTATTTGTGTGGTATATTAAACTGTACAACAAATTCTTCATTATAAAATGGAAATTTCAAGTTTATTTTAATTAAATTAATTTTTTTATGCTAGCCAATTATAACCTTTATTCAAAAGTTAGAACTTATTGATATAATTACGAATTTTTAACAATATATCTACAACAACTATTATTTAAATAATATCTTCTTTATAATATATACCATTTCTTTTTTTTAATTAATTAAAATGTTGGGCTTTATAGCTTATTTTTAATAACTTTGGCTATATTATTTTTTGATTTAAAAATCATTATTTAATTTCATTCATAAGAACGATTTAAAAGGACGCCACACCCTCATGCGTTGTATCCGTCTTACAAACGTACAACATAGTAAATTGTACGTTAAAAATAATCCATTTTACTCTGTTATTTTTGAAATTTGAGGAAATTAACCCCAGGTATGTAATTAAGAGGTGGATGAGGGGGGTAAATCCCCCTCAGGACCTTTATAATATACATACATATTTAGTTATTAATTTGTAACTTCCTTAGTATAATGAATATAAATAAATCTATAAATAGGTTTTTTTACATGGTAATAAATGTCTATCCCCCTCCCAACAGGATAAATTCATAATTACGCCAATGACTGATTCATGATAAAATTTAAAGCTACAATATTATTATCTAGGGCATACCATAGGCTTTTTATTATATTTTAATTTTAAATTTTTTCAAATTGTAAATTGTTTGTACATCTCGCATGCGGGCGTAGCGTCCAATGGTATTTTATTAATTTTAAATTTGTTTTTATTTTTATCAGTTTTTGAGAAAATGTAGCTCTAGTATAGTTTAATATACTTATAAGTTTCCAAATAATCCGAATTTAACTTGATAATACGTTAAACAGAAAAATGAATATTACTTGTCCAAAATTTGACACTCAACAGTGACATTGGCGTAAAATTAGTTTCTTAAAAATAATATTTCTCAAAAAGGCGTACTGGTAAAAAAGTTTTTAAATAAGATCGTGTCAAAAATAGTTTCATAAAATTATCCGAATATTTTAAATAAATATTTTCACAACTGTATTAAATTCTTGAAAAGTTTAATAATTTTTTTATTCCAACATTTGTAATCTTATCGAGTAGAATCGAATATCTAGTAGCTATATTAAATAAAATGACCATTCAACTGTAAATTTATATTTGGTGTTAATTATGTAAATATAAACCATAACATTTGGTCCTAAAAATATACTTATATATATATACCAAATTCTCAAAATTATAAAAGTTAGGTACCTACAAATTACAATAATATTATGTCTGAATTAATAATATTAATTTTGTTTAATGTATCATCACTATAAACAACGAAGTAATTAATGTACCACAGCCTAACTGTGGAATGCCAATAATTCGAAGACATAAGAAATAAACACCAAATACTGCAACAATATTTGGAGAACCACTACAATCCGACCTCCCACCAAACATTAATATCATAAACTTCCTAGAGGAAACTGAATTATATAACTTAATCCAAACTAAACTAGTAATACCTACCTACCTGGCCTAGTAGCCGATAATATCAAGATAAAAAAAAAAAAAAAATGAAGGACGGAGTGGCCGAGTGGACTGAGGCGTCGGTTGCGACGTGCACCGTCGCCGGTTTGAACTCATCCACGGGTGGAATTTTTCTTCAGGCAGTCACGGTGTCCGGGGAGGAAGGCCACCATCCCCCACAGGGCATGGCAGATACCTACGGGTGCCCACTTAAAAAGTCTGCCAAAACAACGTGTGAAACGTGTTCAAAACCTACAGTACCCTCCCCCCACAGTTCCACAGGTTAATGTCCTCAGTTTTCGAAGCCTCAACCAAAAAAAAAAATAAGAATTCCACAATAATTTAAGATAAAATTACATGACAAACACATTAATAATAATAAATTAAAAGTAGGTACTTAAATTAATATTTTTTAAATGAGCATGTGTTCCTATAAATTTACATTTTTTTTTAATGTTATTGAGTTATTCTCGTGTTGCTGTGAGTTGTACAATTTTTTGATTATGTCGCCAACTTAAAAAAATGATAACAAACAAACGTGAATCCGAGATCAATATAGCGTTCGGACGACAATAGTGCTGCGAATACGCGTGGTAGTAACGTAATAGCTGGCGTACCTACATATATTATTATATAAGTCCACGGAGACTCCCGCCCCTCACCACAACCGGCACAACCACCGGGTAAGCTCTTGGCGAACGTGACGTTTTTGAAACGGCGTCGACGACGTAAGCCCGTAACGACTCCTCGTGTGCCACATCCCACCACGCCCCGCAGTCGCCCTTGACCCCCCTCGGAAGAGCGCCGAGGCCGAGATACGGGTCTGGTTGACGGGGGGGCTTTTCGTGTACCACGGTATATACGCATTCAGACTTTCGGTGCCCGTCCGCTGAACCGATACTCAATTAATCACCACGGCGGTGGCACCGACCGGTCCCTCTGCGATCCGCCGACGATCGTATTTCACAGGTCAGTTGCCGTTCGACCGTGTCAAACGTCACAGATACGGTCGTATGCAGCACGCACTATACATAACATATATAGTACATATATTTATATGCTGTTATATATATTTTTATCAGCGTCGTATGCGCATGTGCCATAGTGCCTATAATAGACGTATCGTCGTCGAGTGATACGACGGCACGAATGGATTTTCAATGATAACGGCCCGTGAAATACAATCATCACCCCCCCCCCCCCCCACCATTCTACAACCCACATCATAACATATCGTCGACATAATAATAATATCTGCCATACCGTATTCGATCCCCTCTCCCGATTTGTTGAATTAAAATGATAACGCGTAATTCTGTCGCTGTTGTTGGACTAATGGAATGTAATAACCTGCACTTTAAAAATCACGCAAAAATAATCGTGAGCGTGGATGAGTACGGGCGGAAAACAGACTTTGCTCTCTCAAACGTAGCTACTTAAGTGCACTTTTCGTTAGGCGCTCGTCGTCGTTTCACTAACTTGCAGTAGAAGAGTAGGTACGGCCTTTACGTTTTTATAAACTCATTATTTGTAGATGTTTAGTAGGTATATTTTGTAAGGTTAAGATTATTCACCAACCATTTACTTTTGTTAACTTCAATATACAATTAACTATGAATTAATTTTTGCGTGTAAGGAAATAAGTATACATTTACCTAGGTAAGTATAATTATTAATATCGTTAAGTAGGTACATATTATAACTGTATATATAAGTCATTATTATAATTGTACACAAAGAATTCTTAACAAATGTATTTACCTACATAATATTTAAGTGCATAATGAATTTACATATTATTATGTAGCTATTTTACAGGTCCATGAAAATAGCAACCCAAATTCAAATTTCTTAATTCTAGTTTTCTCGAAAGTTAGTACTTCAGTAATTTTTAACTCTAAATTGGTAATTTGTAAGTTCAGCCGTTTTCAATTATGCATAAAAGTTTAAATAGTGGCTAACATCTTTGAAACTTAGCCATTTCCAAGTTTTTGACCATGCTAAAATGGTGTGTGTGATTTGAAAGTATTTGTAAGTACAAATTAAAAATTCGTAAGTCACCCCTCTTTTAGTTGCCACTAAAATAAAGTAAACTAAGATAATCAACAATTATTCAACTAATACGCACTTTATGAATTTGGTGGCATTTTAATCATTTTGTTTGGCACCATTGTTTTTCATTGTTAAATCGGAGATATTGCTGAATGTAAATATTATATAGAAATAAATGCACTTTTATTGAACATCTTACAAATATAATAATTTTTTAAAAGTGCATATACTTTATGGGGCACCTTGTAGTACCTATAAAAAAAGCCCGCCTAGACGAACAATAAAAATATTATAAATACCCAAGTGGGTATAATTCAGCATGCAGATTTCTTGATAGAGCTGCAGTCTATAACCTAGAATCTAGTGCTAATATTGAGGTGTTGGACTAGTGAAACAGTGATTACAAATGCTTAAAAATTATTGAGAAAACTTGAAAATTAAAAAACTGAAAAGTTAAAAATGTGGAACCTTACAGATCTCTATTTTACTGTAAATAAATGTACACAATTTTATAGAAAACCATTAACAACATTTTTATGACGCGGTGCATTTTGCGTGTAATATGATCTATAAATATAAGATATTTTATATATAAGATTACAGACGAAACAAATATTATGGAATAATAATATATTAATATTAATATCATTATGAGCTTTAGTTTTAATTTATGGATTTGTGTTTTTATATTCCTAGCGAGAACAACGTACTCAAAGGTACCATGAACATTTCAAAAAAATTCAATTGATATGTATATATTGATATTTGCTCATTTCTGCAGTACCATACCATACGATATACGACGTATTATAAAACCAATAATAATATGTGACTATGAAAATATCATCGAAGTCCCTCTTAATTTTACACGATATGAAATTTGATAATCGTAAATTTACCACACTCTTCATTAGTACGATAGGTAATATATTGTCATTCCCGAATATCACTCATCTGTCGTTATAATTAATTTTACCACATGATCGCACAAGTCAACATATTATTATTATTAGGAGGTATAACTACCTAAAATAGCTGCGTCTCTCGCAATGACGTTGCGTTTACACGTCTTGTACCAATTATAGAAGTCACCGCCGTGATTCGGTATAGTAAAATATATTATTATGCTAACTGCGGGGTGAATACTCAATTATTACACAATACCGTAGGTAGTATATGTATGTTAATGAAAATAACAACGTGCTTATATAATATATTGTATCATTTAGAATTAATCAGAATCGATAATAACCGTAATTTATTCTTATATAGTCATGTATTGTACATTGATAATAAAAAAATATCTTTACAATTTTGATTTAACAATGTTTGACGATTGATGTTAATAGTTTACGAATATACAATATTATTGTTGATATAATATTTATATTTTAAATCGTGGTGGATGTACCAACTATCTTTTAAACACGCGGGATAACACGTACCTATTAGATATCATCGTTTGATTGATGATGATCAAACAATATAAATGGAAGTATATGGGACATGGTATAGTTTATTAAATTACCGATTCACTGCATACAATTTGATTAATGACTCATCGTATGCTCATCGTTAATATACTTTTTTTTTTTTTTAGATTCTGAGTGGAACGATGAAGGTATTGATTTCACAATGATGTGTGTTTTTTTATTTTATTTTTTTTGTGTCTGTCGTCACCTTTTAGGACAGTAAAAGTGCTTAGATTTTCTTCAACAGTATCTTTTCTGATAGGAAAGTGAATCTAGTTGGTACTTTGGGGGGGGGGGGGGGGGGGTCAAAAGTAAAAATTTCCCAGTAATTTTCAAAAGCAACGTGAAAAACCAAAGACAAATTAAGGAAAAACGGGAATTTATCCGCAAAATCTGTTTTCGAGAAAATCGATTTTGGTGTTTAGCGCTACTCTAAAAAAAATGATCGTAGGTACATAAAATGTTGACTGAGTGTTTATATTAGCATTTTCTATACACCATAACATTTTCCAAATATTTTGACTTATTTTGAGCTGTTTACGGACATTTGTAGTTTGCGTTGTTTAATTTTTTTTTTTTTATAAATATCAATAAAATTTTATTTGTTGGTTAAAAAATCTTGAAAATTTAATAGAAGGTTCCTATTATATTGTTTCAAAGACGGATGAAAAAAATTAAAAATCTTAAGTTCAAAATACGTAAAAATGACGAAAATTTGCAAATTATTTTGAGTTAGAAATTCATGAAAAATTTTCTTTTTAAATATAAGATTCTAAAATGTAATACAAGATTCCTCATAAGTATGTCTACCCTTTTCAAAAAAAAAAATGTCTACAAGCAAGTCAAATTAAATTTTTATGAGCGTTTGAAATTTATATTTTTACAACAATTGATATTCACTCGATTTCTCATGTTACGATTTTCTTATTTTGTTGTAATTAAAATAAGAATGACTGTAGATACTTGAAAATTTCACTGAATGTTCATATTAGAATTTTCTATACACGATAAAATTTTGGAAATAATTTGACTCTTTTTGAACTTTTTATGGATATTGTCAGTTTTCAATTTTTTTAGTTTTTTTCTATAAATATCAATATAGTTTTATCTGTTGGGCCAAAAAGTGTAAAAATTTAATACAAGGCTCCTGATATATTGTTACAATAGCAGTTGAAAAATATTAAAAATACATAGGCACAATTTTTTTATAAGCATTTAAAGATCGAATTTTGACAAAATGTATCAAATTTAAATTTGAATAATTATTTTGTAGTTAAAAATGTATAAAATGTTCAAAATGTTATATAAGGGTTCTCAAATATCATGTTCTTATGGAAACCTAAAAACTAAAAAAATACAAAATATGCATAATATTTTTCATAGACATTTCAAATTCAGATTTTGAAAAAATTTAATATTTAAATATTAATAACACACCTACGCTAAATAAATAATAATTATCGTTACTCAGCTGGTGACAGTGAACTGATTTTGACTATCATCGCGTGATTTCAATCTGTAACATCGGTGTCACGTTAAAAAAAATCAATAATTTGTAATGGAATAAAACATTATACAATTAGAAATGAAAAATATGAAAATGATAACTGTTCGTAGTTTCAAACCATTACCTACTTATAAATTATAATATTATTTTATTTACTCGTAAACAGAAAAGAAAAAAAACAACAAATTCCGTGTGGGCCGCACTTACCGTGTAGTAAATTTGGGTGTAGGTGTATACAAACTGGATATTATATACAGTTTTAAATTATGAAGTTCTGATTTTGTGGAAAACGGTTCCATTTACATCAACTCTATGGGTAGGTAGGTAATCCATTGCACGTATATTTGCATGTAAAACTTATGAAACTCCTACGCGCTACTAGTGTTGTAGTCTGTGAACTTTCCCGTCCTCGTGGTTTTATATGTATTCATATAATTTTTTTTTGATGCTCCTCATTCCAAACAATGATGGTGGAACAAAATCATCGTACGATAATGACGAAGACCACAACGATCGCAGTTATAATAACAGTAATTCATCATCGTTCAGTGGTCGTGTGAAATCCGTTGTTTTTTTTTCTCTCAAACATGCAAGTGATGATAAAGACGTCAAAAACGCGTGATCGTGACACTGGCGCAAAACGTTATATGTAAATGATTATTGAGACGATGACGACGGTCGGCCAGACAGACGCCTCTCGTTCGTTGCATTCATACCACGACTATAGTAAATGTATGTTAATCTTGTATCTAATAATCAAATAAAAATGACAGGTCGTAATGAAATATTAATATATTATAAATTATACCTAATAATTTATAAAAGTTGCACAGAGTGCATAGAGCTCGAGTACTTACTGGCAAACGGAATAGCATAGCAGTACCTCCCCGAAATATATCTTATAAAGGTTGTGGCTAAACTTAAAACTAAGATATAAACTCATGACTAATTAACTACTAGTTCAAAGTTGAATTATTGTACGCAGCGCCCAATCCTCAGAAAAACATTTTTATTTAAAAAGCAGTATACAACTTTAAGCAAATATTATGATACAAAATGTAGTTATTTTCTCAAAATGTATTCACGTAATAGATTTATACAATTATATTATCTTCTGAAAAAAAATTACACACACACACACAAGTTTCAGTGGCACAAACCATAGAGATATTTTAGATATTGCATAACGGCGGCGGCGTGAGTTACAAAGGCGGCGCAGTAAAATGCGTTTGCTAACTACGATAATAACGTAGTAGGTACCTACGGCGTTTTCCTATTTTTAAAATTAAATTTTTTTACGACAGCCACTTTTGCGCGAGTACGAGAATACGAAAAAAAAAATGTTTATAAGCGATTGTGACGTTTCATACGTCGTTAAGCGCAAAAAGAAAAAAATATATCGAAAACACAATACGCGTTTCACTATAACGACATACCTACCGTTTTAAACACGTACGCAATGTGAATTGAATAGAAAAGGCGTCGGGGCGTATAATATTATTATTATCATCGTATATTATACAGACGCACACAGACACACACATATTATATATATATACCTATTTGTATTATGATATTGTTACGAATAAGCTACGATGTCGCATATTGTTGTTACTCGTTCGGGCAAACATACATTGTGGACTGAAGACGAATGCCAAACTACCGCGAACCGTGTAATACGGTTTTAGGCGAATTATTGCAAATAACTTATCTAATAACTATTATAGTACAACACGCGTTCTCTATTTCGCGGCTAACGAAATATTATTTTTTTAATTTCAATATAGATAATATAATGTACACAGTGTACCAACATGGATAAATCTAAATGCGGGTTTTTTCAATTTAGTAATATCTGTAATAAATGTATGCCATTAAATTGATATTTTCATTGGTAATTGTTAAAAAGACTGAATTTACATGTTCTCATGTAGGAATGTGTCACGGAGACTGTAAAAAGATACTACGAGTGATTCGTGGCTTTTTGGAAATATTAGCTTTAATATTAGTTCTTTAATATGCTTATAGAGAATAGAGCAAGTGTAAACGTATTTTAATGTTCTACAGAACATCAAAAGTGCATTTATAAGTGATAAAAATTCCAAAATAGTATAATAATAGTTTAAAAAAATTAACTTAAACAAAACAAATGTACTAAATATAATTATCTGAAAACCTTTTAAAAAAAAAAGTCTTAAAATCTAAAATCTAAAGTCTCTAAAAATCTTTTTAAAAAAGATACATTAACTACAATATTAGTAAAAGATTATAAGTGTTAAATTTAAGATACTAAATTAAGAACAAAATTGAAAATATTTTTTTAATATGCAAACTAATAATAACATATTTGAACTTGTCGATGTCTGAATCGTATTTTATACTCTCAGAATTCATATATCCTGGATATCGTAGAAAATGCGAAAATCCTATACAGTTTTATGCACATATCCCCTTATGTACATAATATAATTTATGTATAGTATGTGAGTTTTCCATAATCAGCTTGAACAATGAAACACAGTACCGTAAAGTTTATAGCTCATAATTTCACGATAAAAATACTTGAGTAAAAATAAGTTTGTTTTAGTTGGAATAACAGCGACAAAGATGAGAATAATTTTGTAGGTAATGTAATAATTATTTAAATTGCAGACATAATATTTTTACATTTGTCAAAATGTTGGTTATTCAAACACATAGATTGGCAGTATTTACATATCTGATGACATAACATTTATGTTGGGTGCAGACTTAAGGTATATGCACTTTATAACGCGTATAGTCATAATTATGTAAAATATTATAATACCTATATTATAACTATGCGATAAATACTACGAGCCACCGACTGAACTCAACAAAAACTATAGTATTTTCTCACTAGGTCATCGTTTTTCAGCTCTTGTGACGACGTTTCAAAATAAGTTGATAGGTACATAATACATTTATTTGACTGTACAATTTGTTAGTGTGACTCACCGCAAATTCGATATTCTTTAATCCACAAAATTGCAGGGTTCCTACATTGTATTTACATAAATATAAAGACTTGTTCGTGTTGAGTCGTTGAGAGTCTGAGAGTCGTTGAGAGGTGAATCGAACGTGGTCTTCGAGAAGCGGTTGCTTCCTGATTTTTTAATATTTATTTGTGGGTGAGTGACGAATTAGAACTGTATAGTGCTGTTTTATACTTTTAATTAATTTCTGTTAAGCCGTTACTGTTAAACAAATTCAATATCGAAAAAATGTGTTTAATTTCATAACTCTGATGAAGGGTATTTTGGACTTCAGTATAGTAAGTTACATTGTTTCGGATATTATTATTTAATAATCCATTAGAATCTGAACAACTGACCAACTTTTAATATAGCTTGAACTATTTATTAAACTTAAGCTTACTGTATAAAATTGCATTTTTATATTCAAACAAATTTGTCTTAAATTATCATAAGAAGTTTAAAACAAAAATGTATAATATAATGTTGTTGGGAGTAAGGAGTTTATTGCACAGCTTGACTTTAAATATAAAATTAATTAACAGATATTATATTAACATAATTAAAAAACTGAAAAGTCAAATAAGAATTTGAGATGATCCAAAATCTTTATATATTTTTAATATATTAAAATATTTATATTTTATTTTTGTATGGAAATCATATACTATATATTATATTATTATGATTCAAAAAAGTATTTAGTATAGGTACTTTTTTTTTTTTCAAACTATGCTTTTTGGAGAATCAAAAGTGCTTTTAAAGTTTCACCAATTATATTAGTAATTGAAAATAGATAGAATACTTGGAATTTTTTAAATTGGAAAATATCCAAAAGTTTCAATAAAATTGCGATTTACAGAAATTAACGGCAATGGTTTATGTATTTGTATTTTTAAATGGTTTTACTCTATAGTTAACTATATAATATGATCACCACTTTGGATTAACTTTAAAATGAAACGATATTGACTATTGCTTTCAATATTATAATAATAAAACAAATACATTTCAACGTGCTAAATGAATAGAAAATAATGTACAGTATTTGATAATAATATGTATATTATATAGCTTATGACCTATAATGTTGGATCCCTTACCATATTGATCCATCCATTTGAGTAATATTTTTATTTGAGCATATTATATATAAAAGTACCAACATATTATTTGGACATTATTTATTGCTTAAGTATTGATAATATTATGTACAAGTCTTATTTAAATTTAAATACAAAAACGTATCGTTCAATAAGATTCTAAGTATAGCGATAAATGTATTGATATTACAATGATTTATGTTTTTGTTGTGCCTGTCATCGCCTTTTGTAAAAATGCTTCGATTTTCGAGTTCAGCATCTTTTCTGGTGGAAAAGTGAGTCTAGTTGGTACTGTGATGAAGTCAAAAATAAAAAATACCGTAAGGCTACAACCATTTTTTATGAGCGCCTGAAGTTAGAATTTTTACAAAATTAGTCAAAACCACGAGCATTTACAAATTATTTTGTAGTTAAAATGTTTAAAATTTTAATAAGGTTCCTCATAAGTAGTTATTTATAGCAATAGTATCTTAAAATATACTTAGTAATAATATAGAATGACCCGTCTTCGCTCAGAATCGTTTTTCGTCCACAATTTTATATCATTGAATTCAAATTTAACACATCCGTTAGAGTGATCTAGAAGCCAACTGCGCAGCAGACCGGTAACCACTTGCCCACCGTGTTTAATGTTTGAAAATATTATATAGGTAATTACTTTGATTTCGTCTTGCAGAAATGTATCCACTCATTAGTAGACAAAGTAAAACAATACCCGGTGGTTCTGAATAAGGGAATTTAAATCACTATATCTATATGATAAAATTCAAATATACTGATTAAAGCAACCATGTACAACAGTGCATACGCATATTATAATTTACCATTCCAGCGTATTTACAGTTTATTTTATGCATGTTCTGAGATGTTAATTGTTTTGTATGTGATTCTTGTTTGTTGAAATATTATGATATTTGTTTTTTTGGCGAAGAAAGTTATCGACGTACTAAACAGTTTTATGCTATAACTGCTGTATAATTATATTGTTTGTTAACATGTACAATTACTTAGTTGAATAAATCATGATTATTATGTTATTATAGTTGTAATTCATAATCAAATACAGAATCTCTACCATTCTATTATCTTGAAAGTAATCTTAGTTTATATAAAACCATTTAAGGTAATGAGACAAGGTAATTACAAAATACATTCTAATAATTAATAATATGTGAGTACTTTCAACTTTGTATACCTGTATAATGTTTAAAAAGTTCAAAATACTATTTATAGTGATATATACTGACATGGAATAAATATTAAAATTTTTAAGAGGAGATTTGAAGATATTAAATTTAATATTTATTTTTTTGGAAAATTTATCGTACCATATTATTATTGTTGTGATTGTCTGAAGTATATTTTTAACTGATTAAAATATTTTGTAACGTTTTATCCTATGATAATTTGTTACATATTATATTGCTATAATATTATTCATAACTTAGTTCGATTAAAATAATAACAATTTAACAACGAATTTAATCTAATACGTTTACGATTAAATATATAGCAGGAATATTATACGTATACCTAGCACGTGGCAAGTTTAAAATAAGTATCTTGTTGAGGTACAAATCAAGAGTGTTCTGCTAAAGGCGTAGCGCAAAGTATCATCAGAAATAATAATATAATACAGAAAACTAATTTGGCATCACTGAATGAGACTTTTCCAAAGCTAATTGAACAAATCTAAAACCTTTTCGGCATTTGCAGCTTTTAAGCTGGGCATTTGTCCAGTTGGCTCATACGACTTGATTACATACCGTTGACCCCATCCACATATTATTTTTATTATTATTATCGCCTGCCGTGGACCAACCTACGCTTTCATACTTAAATATTATTTTACTCTCCTTAAATGTGTAATATAATATTTGAAAAAAGTGTAACCCAATATTATTGTCATACTTTTAAGCAGTTTTTAACTGTACATATTTTTGATATTGATTTTATGACCAAAAAATCATAATAAAAAGTCAATTATTTTCACCGAGTAAATTAAATAAGATATTTTTTTGTATTTCGCAGTAATACCGGATAGTTATACTAAACAAAGAGTATATATAAACGTGTATAATTGTGTTAAGTTCTTTTGTACAATACAAATTCTATGATTACATTTTTTCGTCAAAGAAAATAAAAATATAAAGTATTAATTGCCTTTTCACGCAAACACCAAACACCAAACACATAAAAAAAACCATTATAACTTCGTAAAATATAGTCTCATAGGTTCAGTATTAAATTAATTCTAGTTTAACTAATTCAAGTACCTACTATATATAATTATAATATATCTTCTTGAAAAGGTATTTTTTATTTTTTTCCAAAAAGTAGATACGGTTCTTCTTGTACAGTCATAAACAAATTATAAAGTATACTTAAATGGTACTATGTATTATTATAACAATAATTAAAGAAAAAACACGAACACGTAAGCATATGATTTGAAGTATTGTTTCTTCGCTAATTATTACTGAATTTTGTTCAAACGATACACTGTTTTGCTGGTGACCAATTAATTAACTATTAAAAAATAATAATTTTTTGGAATTACTTTCAAACATTTAAAAATGATTATTGTCCTATAATAATCCGTATCGTGGTTTCGACTTTAGTACCGTTTTACACGATAACGTCAACAAACTTGACTAACGTGAGTGGGTAATGATTGATTTACGTCTCATAAACTCTCGACGTGTTTTCAAATATCTGCAGGCTATGACCGGAAACGAATACGCAAAACCAAACATCCGACCACTTATCGTGGAATATAGCAGTCGTATTGCGTCTAATCATAATATGCCCATCGAAACATTTATATTGTTTTCGATCAGAATAATGCTCGTTCGTCACAATTTTACAATAGTATAACGATATTATAATACGGTCGTTTGCGGCATGCGGGGACCGATTAATATTCCAAACTCGTTACAGGGACAGGTGTGACCGTTTCAAATTTTTTTCCTGTCCTTTTCACGTCGCAACACCATGGTTTTTTTTTTATCGTCGAGAACGAATTGGCAAGTGCGGCACGTCGAACGAGCTGTGTCTTAAACGGACGAGTCGCGGTGGTGCAGTTAGCGATGACGCGCACGGTTGGCGAGCGGAGAAGGGCATTGAATGTCGCTATCGTTTGGCCTTTTACTTTGCGCTCGCCAACATATATATTATATACACATTAAAGACGCGAAGCTTGTCAGTGATGGCACGTACGTCTATATAATAAATAAATATATATATATATATATATTATATAAGTGAGACAAAGGCTATTCAAGCGTACACAGACAGTGCAGGATGTGACGAGGGACCTGCTGCAGTGCAGGCGTAGAATCTTTTAAATTCGGTGGATCACACGACCGCGATGAACCATAGTCGGTGAACTAGACTTATAATATACGTTTATATATATAATATCTACATATATATTACTGCAGTACGAAAGCGGAAAGTGAGCATTAAAAGCTTGATTTATTTTCAGACGGCCCTATACACGGTTGAGGGTTGCTCGGCGGCACTGGTTGTGGGGGAGGTGGTGGCGAGGTCGTGGATAGAATGGGCGGTTACGTGTTATTTTACGCCAAAAGCCGAGGGACTCTTCCTCGCCACTTATCGGTGGCAGTGGACCCCAAAAGACCGTGGTAGTGGTTTTTTTTTGTGAAATTAGCAGTACACCCCCTATCAGGGTCGTTATTGACCCGCAGTGGCAGTTACGCGTGGTTGCCGCCGACATTACTACACCCTTCCCATACTGTCTATCTCACTCTTTCTCTTTCTCTCTCCTTCGCGCGTGCGCCAAGTATACACCCATATAATATATAGGTGGAAATTATTTTATTATTATTATCATTACTATTATTATTATTTTTTTTTTTTTATTATTATTATTGTCATTAAACTCTGAGGTGCGGCGTCGCGTTTAAATCGAATTCTTTGTCGTGGCACTTTCCGCCACCCACAGTGCTAACCTAACCACAGCGAACTTAAACGGGATCGTTCGATGACTTTAATGCGTTTTCGGCATACTTTACGAATCCATTATTCAAAAAGGTTACCCGGTTATCGGCGGTATGAATCATCGTTGCCATTTGCGTACGCCTCGAGAAATACGTTTTGGGGCTAACGTATTTATTACGGCATGGTCGTAAGTTTTTCGTGTGAAATTGTTCAAATTCGACCCATATAATATATCTGAGTATAGTGGTATCTAAAAAAATATACGAAAATCGACCGCCTTGTGTAGCATACGTAACGCTCTGCATGTATTACGATAACATAGTAGTATTACGCAGCTATGTAAAATGTACCTATAGGTATTTATTGTTTTTAATAATCTGCGATGAATAATTTTACTGTGGATAGCGTTTTTATTAAACGATTCATTAAGAATATATTTTGCCATTTTGGTATATACTGCACGATATCGTGTTGTAAGAATGTCGAGCTTACGCTATACTGAGCTTTTTGAACTAAACTCTGCAGATATACCAAATAGATACGTCACATTTTATACGCTATAACATACTATTATACCGGCTTAATATTTAGGTACATATATTATTATACTCATCTCTAATAATACGTTTGTGCAGCAACTGGTATAGGTTACTAATTATCCATAATACTGTGTATGTGTATTATTAAAACAAGTTCAGGAATCGTTCGAACACGTGTTCCATATAGTGCGCATAGTAAATTATTATAATCATAATATATTATTATAATATTTTTCTGTACACATACCGTCGTCGTTGATGAGTTTTTGTGTGGCAGAAACTCATATAAAACGTGCGATTAAATTTTCGGGATGAAAGTGGTTGGTTTTATCTTTTTTTTTCACGGTTGTTTGGTAAGTAGCCCTCGACAGTCCGAAAAGTTGTGTCCGCACAAATGACTACGGAATGCGAGTGGTGGCGACGTTTTACATTATAGTAAAATAATATTTTGTCTGTACATATATGCAAACTGCGTGTTATTTCATCATACCTCGTGGGTTGCGGCCGCCGTACACGTAGGTACTTCCTACCTACCTACCACGCGTGTCATTGTTTGATAACTTTCCGGAGACAAAGGGGAGAACGGCCGAGGCATACGAACGCCGGGAGGACGAGTGAAAAAAAAATAATGCGGATAAAAGAGATTGAAACAGAAGACAATTAAATCGTTACACAAAACCGCACTTAATATGCCCGCGATCCCTCGTGAGCTACAGACCGCGATAATAAATCCCCCCCCCCCGCTCCCATTCAAAAAGTAGAGAAAAAAAGTACACTACCGACGGAGTCATTTTATTTAATATAATAATAATACGTACACGCGTGGCCAGCCAAGACGTGATTGTCGGTCAAATCGACGACCTTTTTTTCTGCTCGCCGACGGTGTTTTTTTTTTGCAGTCTACGGGATTACATCACGCGTAATAATATCTCACACCATACGACCCAAACCTCTTTCGGAGACATAATAATATCGTTATTAGGTACCTGTTGTTTTTGTTGTTGTCACTGTTTTGTCACTCATCTTCTCTAACAGCTGTGTCCGAATCGCACGGTGTCCCATAAAAGGGTCAGTACGATTTGCACGCCATCCCTTTGAACTAATACCGAGTTCCATGCCCACGGATGTCCAATATAATATAATTAATTACATACATGATATTGTAATAATATATTGTATTTTCATTGATCATAATTTTATTTGTTTGGCATACATAAAATGATTTTTTTTTAATGTCGGATAGTAGTGGGATCTAGTACTGAATCTAAAAATGTTCTAAAGAATAAACCAAAATCAATATTTTTTAAAAAAAACTTACTTTTTTTCCTTTAATAATGGAATTACTAAGATTTCAGTTTTTGAAATTTTTAAGTATACTTTGAGTAGACAATATTTTTGATTTTTTGTGTTACGTTAAGAAGTGTCCTGTGATGATATGAACTTACTATTTTAAATGAGAATCCCTCTTATTTACTGTAAACTATTTAATGGACTTTAAAAAAAAAAAAAATTATATTGGCATCTAATGTACCTACCTAATTCAAATTTCTAAGCAATGGATTTTTAATTATTAACATGTTTAAAATGGTTTTATAAAAATATAAAGTAGATGTAATATTGGATCTAGTATTTACTAATACTTAGACTATTTTTACTAATAATTATTGTTATAAATTAATATTTATCACTAAATTTGTCAATTTACCATATATCTTCCAACCGAATTTCCATGGACCTATTATCTTTAATTTTTTAAAACAGGGTGTTTCATAAACATGGACGGAATACTTAGAGACGACATATTAAAGAAGTTTTTTTTAGAAAAATATATACATACATTTCATGTTTATAAACTCCGATTTAAGTAACAATATCGGACATAATATGTGCTCCCTGGCTGCGGTGACAAGCGTGAACGACACTTTCCTCGTATTTATAATGCGTTTTGAGTACTAAAATGTGTTTCTCAACATTAAGACAAATCCCAAAAATCAGATTTTGAATAACTGCATTATTAAAGAAAAAAGGGGGTTATGGTGTTTGGTAAATATAATAGGCACATTGTAATATTTTAATATTTAGGACTTAAGTACTAAATCTAATTTTAATTATATTAAACATATTATACTAATTTTCTATAATAAATTAAAGTTATATTTCCCTTTTTACTTTTAGAGACTTAGAGCTAACAGTATCAATGCAAAGCTTAAAATTGTTATAAGTATATTTTACACAAAATGAATACAATTATGATATTATTATGTATATCATACGTAACATATCCTCTTAAGAGGACTTCGAAAGTCCATGGATTGTTTGTTAAAAACCATTTCACGCAACCAAGAACTATTTGGACTTTAATCCTTGTTAAGAAACCAAATTTTCACAGTATTAAGATGAAAACTTTGGCTTTGCAATAAGGTTTTTATTTTTTCGAGACCGTTAACACGGAAAAAGTTATTATCGTTTTAAAATCCGTTATTTTTATTTTTCAAACTTGAATGACTTAGCGATATCGAAAAAATAAAAACGATATTGCACAGTCAAAGTTCTCTTCTTTTATGGTGAAAGTTTGCTATCTTAAATAATATAACTGCAGTATAGCTTTCTCGGTTGATTCCGCTCGTGAAACCATTTTTGCTACATAAACGAAATTATGATTACGAAATATCACGCTCAACAACATTAATAATGGTATAGATATTGAAAATCTTTGTAAAATATTTTTAATTAGTATTTAAACCTTTCGTTTTCTTTAAAATGTCGTTGAAATATCCTGCGTTTTAATCTGTTAGGTGGCGTTCTCAAAACGGAAGTTGGTAAGTCCTATATACTAATATAAAAGTAAAACGCATTGCCGCCTACTATAGTTGTCATTGGACCAATGTGATTATTTTTTTTTTTTTTAGAACTGGAGCCAGCTTTTGCAGTCTCTAAATGACCAATTTGGGATTTTTTCATGTAGGGTAGTTTTAAGTTGATGTCTTAGAACGTTTAAACTTGAATTATTATTCAATTTCCTAAGCGATTTAACAGAAATCAGGCTTTTAGCTATACAATTTCGTCACATCCTCATATTTTGAAAATAGAATATTAAATTATTGTTCAAATAGCAGTACTTAGGTAAACATGTATACGTATATACGTTTCATGCCATTATATTATAGTTATACGACTCACAAATATACATCACAGAATTTTGTTCGTTATTTGATTGACATAATATGTGGAGATTTTTTTTTCTGCTTGTGATTTGGATGCACCGATTCAATAAATCCGCACACGTCCGCGTCGGTCGGTTTTCGTATACGCATCTGGGACCGCGGTGGTCCGGACGGTGGCGTAATTAATCGAGTGGTCTTTTCCGATTTCGCGTCGCGGACGGGCCGAAGAGCGGACGGGGCTAGGCACGGACGGACAGACGACGAAGAATTCATTAACGCCCATGTTAGAGTCCGTGTTTTATTGCCCGACCACTATGTACGCTCGTGGGGACGTATAATATTATAATATATATGTATACATATAAAGTGCGGATGGACAGACCGGCGTGATTATTTACGATCGTATAAATCACGAGCACGACGGCCGGGCCAATTAAAACGTCCGAAAATTATGCTTACAGAAAACGCGATTCGCCGCCGCCCTCGCTTGTATAGGTAATGTATACGTCATTATACGTTTACATTATAATATTATTATTATTATACTGGCCGGAAGACCACAGAACCATTTTTTTCTACGCCTTACCTGCCGCTACGGTTGCATTGTGTTCGAACGGATTTGTTTTTCACGGCCGTGAAGGTAACACTGTGCCTGTTGAAGTGATGTTCAATAATTTCAGACATTTCTGAAACTTGATAGTTTTAAAATAGTCTTATATAAAAATGAAACCGAACATTTACTGCGACGTACCTAATACAAAAGCATACATTGTTGGTATAAGACTATTATTATTAAAAATTCCTCAAGGTTAGGTTCTCATAGAATGCAACTCATATATGTTGGCACACATTGTTTATGGCCCGTATGAATGATATATTAAAACACAGAATATTAAAAATAGAGCAAAAATGATTTAGAATATATTTTAGAAATTCGAAATATATTAGAGTAGAAATATATTCTAAGCGATCCGTCAATGATAAAATATAAAACATAAGAAAATTGTAGTACCTACGCCTTTTCAAAAAATTGTATTATGTTTTTAAAATAATGTAACGTTGTATTATTAAATAAAATATTGTGAGTATAATATAGTTGCCGTAGGTATGAAAATAATAATATTGTTATACATAGCACGATAAAAATCAATTTATTTTTATATGAATTCATAACAGAAGTATCGTTCATACAACCCATTACTACATTTTGGTAAGACAAAATGTACAAAAAACTGTTAAAAAAATTGTACAATATAGTATCTATATTCTATACAGTATATACGTGTATCGTGTATGAAGTCAATAGACTTCGACTTATACGATATACTCGCAAGCGGGTAACAAGTCGAATAGTTATTATAAGAACTTCACTGGTAGTCGACGGTGTTTTTCTACGCGTATAATGTAGCAAGTGCATCAAGGCGAGTTCTATTTAAAAAAAAAAAAGAAAGATTTGTAGTAAGATTAAGTGACACAGTGTTAAGATTAGTAATTCTTAAAGGAATCATTGAAACATTGTGAGGTGCGTCCCAGCGTCGGACGTGAAGCTGGGCATAACAGTCGGTTACCAGTTTACCACCGTTTTCCATTGAGACGAAAATTCCACGGTTACCCGCTTGAGAGTGGTATATAACGTAAAAAATGTAGACGGGATTTGCCTCGACCACGGTATAAATTTAGTGACCACAGTATATACCTATGAGGAAACTCGACAAAAGTTTTCACTTTTGGTCGTGGGTGGTTTTTGGTAGTCATACAAACTACCAGATTTTTACAAATTAAATAATACAATACCACAAATTATTATCACGGTCACGAACGATTGTTGTAAATATTTACAGATTGTATTTTTTTGGAAAATATATCGCCAGATATAATATATTATTACGTCACACAAACACTCCTACTCGTTC
>NC_042495.1:72922176-72957623 GCF_005508785.2 Acyrthosiphon pisum | reverse complement strand
ACGAAGCTGTAAACGTTTGCAAATCTATTGCAAACGCCATGATCCAGCGTTTGGTCTGTTTCATTCTAGTAACCAGAACCGTGGTTGTTTTTGTTTATACTATTGCCGTTATCGTTATCACAATTCACGACTTATCACGATTAATTTTTTTTTTATGTCTTACACCACGACCACGGTTAAACAAAATACCGCACTAAACCAAGCGCTCGCGAATTTTTCCGTTTTCAACGTTTCAAACGTTGGCGTTCGTTCTGCAAAACGTTTGCCGCTCCAGAATTTCCTCTACAACTACGGTATGCACTATACTGGTAAGTGGGTTACCACTATAGTCACTACCCTGATAGCATTTTGTAATAATAATATTATAATAACATAATAATAATATAATCACGAATAATATTATTATAATGTTATAATAATATTTTTAGTCAAACATTTGCTATCAGGGTATATGGTTTCTGATGTCAGCCAAAATATAGTCATCACTTCCTACACCTTTTTCTTGACTCTTGGTCAAATAATTTTCACGTCATCGACATTGGTATTTGATGAATCGCTCGTAATGTGGCCTGTCAGGTGTGGCACATGGAGTTTCTATATAGACAGACATTTTTTTAAAAGTGTGATGTAGCACAGACAATTCCAAACGATGTGTCATAACGTGGCTGTTGTCTATTAATATAATTCAAATTCTGGAACGGCATACATATACGATAAATTCTGAATTGAAGATCGACTATAAACGAAGGCGAAAAAGCTTGTAGTTTGTTTACCATTCCATACTATGTTATGTTTAAATTTTTTAATTTCCGGATGTTTAACAGTTAACACTACCCGTTTATAAGTGATTACCTGAATTACTATAAATAAATATGTATAAATGGTTACGTCTTAAGTGCTCTTTCAGACGGTTTTAAAAATAGGTTGTATACGTAATGTCATTCTTGATGAATACAATTTCGTTAGGTTATATTTTAAGGTGAATTAGGTTGGATAGTACTATGTAAAGTTATTTAACATTTTAGTATGAAAATTGTATATTTACAATTTTATTATTCTTATATCATAATAGTTAACAAAAAATTAAAAATGTATAGTATGTCTATAAAAAGTTTAAGAAAAAAATGTATCAATACATATCGCAATTCACAGGTAAGTATATTACTTTAACTATAGAAAAAATGTATGATCAAAAGCCCATAAAGATATTTGAATAGTTAAGCTGTAGCGGTTGTGTTTTGTACCAATTTAGATAGCTGGACAAAGTATTGAACGGAATATCTATAGTGGATTAAAATATATCAGCTTTCTTGGAAAATTTGGTGATTTTGACATACAACTTTTGGGATCTTTGCCATCGATATATATTCAGTTTTATTTATTATTCTACCCATTACATTTTATGACCCATTACAAATTACAACGAGTGTTATAAATATAATAATAGCTCAGCTGGAATATTGACAGCATTGCGCGTGTAGGTATTATTCGATATAATATTATATTATATTTAAGTGTTAGTGATGTTTTAATACACAACTATAATAATAGTATAATACCACTATTATATGACTCGCACGTTATGTTAAATCACAGTAGTTTATAAAATCCGATGAAAAATTATTTTCCCGTCGGTCCGACTCCGCCCGGTAACGGTGTTTCCATTGATAGGTAGGTACACAATGAACATATTTTGTCGATAACGAGCCGAGAGCGTACGTTTACGCATTATTGTGTATTGATCGAGCTTAGGACAGCACGCCGACCGAAATGTATTCGGAAAACGTTTAATCCTGTTGTTCCGTGATGATAATATTATCATGTTGGACGCCTGCCCGATTTGAGTTCAACGACAATATTACAATGTACAGTGCGTAGTGGGTCACTTTATAATAATATTATGGATATACTGCAGCTGTGGAGATAATCTCAAAAATACGTTCGGATTGAATGATATGCGTTTTCACAGCTGCAGCTGTCGACTGTGTGAGATTCGTTGGTCTTGTGACGACGTCGTCGTGTCCCGTCAATATAGGTACTCCGCTAATAAACGTTATTATTACATTATGGCTTTCCCGGGAAAACAGCAACAGAAAAAACGAGCTCGCGGTCAAAGCCCGTCGCAGCGCACCACCCCAGAATCAGTTTCGTAAATGCGATGATTAATCGCCCTCTGGATTTAAAACGATTATAATAATATACGTATACTTCCGACTCGTTCTTCCGAGCGACCGCATACCCAGAACGAAATATTCCCAAAACACTGAAACTCTACAATAGCTAATAATATTATGTGGAGCGGGGCGGCAAAGTGCACGGCATCGATGTCCCAATTTTAAGCGAATTACTTAACGCAAGAGCGATGTGTACATCTACTCAGGTACCCCCACTGGAAGTTATCGCAACACAAATAGTGAGAGGGCGCGAGACCCCTGACAAATGTGAAACATCGACATTATTTTGTGTAGAAAATATGCACGAGAATTGAAAGGATGCGGTTTATTACAAAGGCAACAGACATATGGAATAATCAAAAACAAAATATTCAGATGGTTCTAATAAAAAAATATATATTCTTTAGGCGCATTAGCCGGTGTTTTGCGTATATGGTTTTCACATGAAAATAATATAATATTATTGTCACACATTTAATATAGATTTATTTGATGATTTTAGAGGATCTGATTTGGTTCTCATTTATTTATCATAGCCTATGAGCAACTATGCTGTTTGCGATTCTTATACAATAATACAACATCATTTTATACATATCAGATATTTTCTATTCGTTTTATGCAATTAGTTGTATTATTATTGAACGTCTAAAATTTAAACGCTTATGCTCAGTGTTTAAATTATATTTAAAATTTTTCTGAAATACAATACTTCTAATCTATCAAATACCATCTGTGAACTCATTAAAGCTATTTTAAAAGCTGTTTTAAAAACATTTAAGCTCGTTTTCTATAAAAACCTAAGTAAAGGCTAAAATACATGATTATGATAAAGTACACGTTTAGTAAAATGTATGCTCTAGAACATTTTTATGAAATCAGTTTTTATAATTGACCTAAAAAATAAAAACAATAATTCAATTTAAGTAATGACTATTCTAATATAATATTACACCAATAGATATTGTGGTTTTTATTTTTATTTTAGAAAATAAAATACAATTCAACCAGTATTCTGGTATTTTCAGCACAATATAAGAGGTAATGATAATAATATTGAATGCACTTTACGTCTCTAAGAATTAATTAATTTTCGTATTCTTAATAGCGTTGAATATAGAAATGTTGTTTATAAAAAAATAATATAATGTTACTATTAAATAAAATATGGTGTTTCACTTAAATTGGTACATTTATATTATTCATTATATGAAACGGTTTTCTTTTTATATATTGTACAACGTTAAACAATATTATAAGGTTTTTTGAAATGTTTGCTTTGATTAAGCTTTTATAGTGCAGTAAGGTCACTACTTTTGGTTGATTACAGAATGAATCTGTTAAATATTTTTTATGAAAAGTTTCATTGAAATGTACGCCAACAGCGTTTTGTTTTATAACTCTAGAATAGTATCCGAGTAAATGCTAAGCCATGACAATATTATCCTCCTCGAAACATGGGAATTTAGTAAAACTGTTTTGTATTTTTATATGTATTTTGAGTGAATACTGAATAGGTTTAGAATGTGTATGGCTTAAGGCATGATTTAGGTGTGATGCTTAACAAAACCCTTAGGGGGGATGGGATAACTTATCATGGTCGCTTGCAAAATAATTGATATTTGAAAAAAAAAAAATGTTTTTATAATTGAAATAATTACTAAATTAGTATAGGTACATTGAAAAAGTGATAGAATAATATGTAACTCAGCATTCACTTGTTGGTCAATAAAACAAATTCGAGCGTTTAAAAACGATGAACACACATAGGTAGACAATATTTTGTTTAACGGGCCTGCGCGCGACCATGTTTTTGCTCAAAAACATGCCTTACAGGAAAAATTCTCACACCTCGTAGATTGGTATGATTTCCGTAATTTTTTTTGTTAGATAGAGGAAGAGACTAATTGCAGGGCACATTGGACTTGGATTTTCAAAGTTATTTTTCTAAATCTTATATTACAAGTTTGAATTTAATCCATTTTTACAAATTTTTAGTTTTATATTATTTTTTGTTTTTAGTAACGTAATCAAAAATCAAAATCCAATACGCCCTGTAAAAAATATTCATCTATCTAACAAAAAATTACGGAAATCGGACCAATCTACGAGGTGTGAGAGTTTTTCTTGTGAAGTGTGTTTTGATCGATATAATACACACTATCAACCCCCCTCCCCCCAAATAGGTATCGGGCAGTAGATTAGTGGAAAAGTATTATAATTGAGGTAGCAACTAAAATATAAAATTTAATTTAAAAATTTTGTAGAATTGCGGAAAATTTGAAAAATTTCAACCAGGACCCTTAATTGTATAGTTATAATTTTTCCAAATTAAATATACCTTTGTTAATAAACAGCTGTGCAATTAAATTTTATATATAACTGAGTTTTTATTTTTAATTATTACTAAAAATCATATTGGTTTTCTGTAATAAATCAGTTATTTTTTTATTTTTTTTTTCGTATATTCTAAATCGTACAAAATCTAGCATTAAATAGTAAATCCTAAGTTTAGTTAATCTTCTGGCTTTATCGGTAATATACTTACATATTATTTGTTATAAATTTATAAGTTAATATAGGTAGTTAACCTATAACTTTTAGTCAAGAAATCGGATTTTGGCTTTTAAAGTATTCAAAATGTTCCATTATTTTTAATATTTTAAAAATAATAATTTCGAATAAATATATATAAGTTAAACATTAGATGTTTCACAATTTGAGCAAATCTCTCAAAAATATCATGATTACTAATATTTTGACCAACACTATATTATAGACACCACATCTGCCTAAAATTTATATTTTCGATATTTATTTTCTATTTATTTATATTCCCCATAAAATATATTCCTATTATGCATTTGGATTTTCCATAGTAGCAAATATATATTAAAGGGGCGCATTAGTCGCACAAATTCTGAAATTTGAGCTTAAATGGATAGGATAGATGTTAACAATATATTTGTTTAGCTGGTACTAACAAATTAATTCTTAATATCAGATGATGTGGTGGTTCCAGCATACAATAATAATAATAATAATATAATATTGACGACCGGGGGCCAACTTACAAACTTAACGTTGAACTGGTGCATTGTCTCAATATGACATTCATTCCACATTCCGGGAATCGATTTAAACTTAAAACACGATCCATGTCATACTAATATGCTATAGGATTTGGAGACACGAATAAACAAAGAACGCCGACAACCATGATGAAGTTCTTGTGTTATGTATTATACTATTAAAACCTAACATCATACAACGGCAGCAAATGTGAAGACAACCGATTCGACGATGCGATGAAATAATACACTCGGCAAACGACAGCGAACGGCAATAACAATAATATGTTTGAATACTTCGATGACAGAAAAATATAATAAAAATAATAATATAATAATGTGTCGACGTTGACACGTTTACGGTAAAAAGTAAGACTTGCAGTCTTCGGTTTTGACGGTTTTCGCATTCAACGATAAACTATTGATCGCTTTAGTTACCAGTGTTTTTTAGTTTAACGTATTTTGTTTTGAATAATCTCGAATGAATGACATATTATAATACATAAACATTCTTAGGTTATTTTTCGATGTTATTGAATGATATTCAAACGATATTCAGAGTACAATTTTATTTATACAATATCTTATTTTAAGTTTATTATTAAACAACTTGATGTAGATTAATTTAAAAAAAACTAATTTTACGTTTACCGCAGAGACATATTGGTTTGATTGAGTGTAAATTAAGGGGTACTATTGATGGGCAAATATAGCTAATTCGTTTCCATTACAAAAATATGTTCTTATTTCAATATTCTTTATATTACCTATTTTATTTTGGTTTTTACGTTATATGCGTTTTACGACCATTTTTAAATTTGATCTCAATATTACAGTATACATTCTATAGTGTTGCACTCACCCTGGCTGAGTGATTCACTAGTTATTAATTATTAGGAGGATGTCAACTATACAAAATAAAAAAACCCACCTTAGATAATGAAATATTATTATTTATTATTTAATATGTTATATTATGTGCATTATAAAATAATTTATTTTCACCTATTCAATATTATTAATCGATAAATGGTCAAATTAAGCAAAAACCTGTTTTAATATTGAACATATGAAATTCTTTTTTTCTTTATTTATATTTACAATCTGTAATATCAGTAAAGTTGATGGTTAAATTTTATTAATTTGACGGGATGGTCCGTGGGTGGGAAATTTACCATTGGTAATAGGTAAATACCGCAAAATCAATAATTAAATGCATGAAATAAATCTTTATAATAATGAATATGTATACGGAATATAAATGTTTTTTTTCGCAGAAATAATCAGCCTACATAATTTATTTCCATTAATATGAACATTCGTAAATACATAAAGTAAATGTAAGGGAATATATAATTTAAAAGAACACATTTAAAAAAAAGGTGGGCAAGCGGATGTCGCTCTGCTGTACAGTAGGTTACAATTGGGTCACAGTAATGGATTTTATTAAATTTTAATTAAATTATATAATATTATTATTGTATAGGAAAAACCATTCTGAGCGAAGATGGTCAGTCAGCCTACGATATTACTAAGTATACTTATAAAATATTATAATAGGTATAATTATATAGGTATAAAAATTGTGCCTATGTATTTTAAATATTTTTCAACTGCTATAGTAACAATATAACTGGAGCTTTGTATTTAACTGTCACTCTTTTTTACACAACTAATACATTTTAATTGATAATTAAAGAAAAAAAAACTAAAAAACTAAAATTGTCCATAAACAGCTCAAAATAAGTCAAAATATTTTATAAGTTTTGTATTGTATAGGAAATGAAAATATAAACATTCAGTAAAATGTATCTTGTTTTTAACTGTTTACGAACATTTTCAGTTTCCAATTTTTTTAGTTTTTTTTTCCTATAGATATTAACAATATTTTACTCGGTGGGTCGAAAGGCTTGAAATTTTAATACAAGGCTCTTAATATTTTGTTACAATGGCAGTTTAAAAATATTCACTCGATTTCTCATTTAGCAATTTTCTTATATTGTTGTAATTAAAAAACGAATAACTGTAAATACTTGAAATTTACACCATATGTTTATTTTATCAATTCCTTATCTTGATCAAATTTAAATATTCAAAATATTTTGACTCGTTTTGAGCTGTTTACAGACATTTTAAGAAAATAATTTGATAAGAAATCGTGTTTATACGTAAAAATAATGTCAAATTTCATTAACATTAAACTTCAGAGACTCATAGAAATTATTTGTAGAATTACGAAAATTTTTTTCGAATTCTACTTTCCTATACATGATCAATTTTAAATTTTCAAAATATTTTGAGTCTTTTTGAGCTGTTTGCGGACATTTTAAGAAAATAATTTGATAAGAAATCATTTTTACACGTAAATAATGTCCAATTTTATTAGCATTGAAACTTCAGAAGCTCATACAAATTATTTGTAGAATTACGTAAATTTTAATAAGCCACGTATTAAATTACATTTTTTTTCACTAACAGACATTTTTTTACTAAACATTTTGTAATAATAAAATCCATGGTATATTTTATAATTTTTATTAAATAATTAACTACAATTGAATTATTTATTATTTTGGTTTTCCAGATAAATGTTTGCCCATACAAATACAAATCATTTGTTATTTTAATTAAGACTGTTTTAGTTGTATTTTTAAGAGTTCATAATATTTAAGCTCTTTATTTATTTTAACGTTTCTTTATGATTTCATCTTAGGATTATTTAAATAAAAAGCGTTTTTGAAATGCTGTTCCTTTAAATTTATCTATTATATTTTATTTTATCTTTTTCTTTACAGAAAAGTTGATAAAATGTGCCGTTTGATGTGCCTATTATACTTTTTTTTTACGTATAATTTAGATTTTTTCATTCTTTTAAAGGACAAGATCATAGCATATAATATTATATAATATATCTTTTAAAAATAATTAGAGATCATTATTATTTTAATGTAATTAGACTATTAAAAGTCATAATATAATTATTAAATTACTATATAAACATTAATCAATAAATGAAGCTGCAGCGTTCATACTTTCCTAGGAAAGTACTTTAATTAAAATTACAAATAATATTATATATTTTATGTTTTTAAAAATTATGATACAAAATATTACATTAATAAATAATATTCTTTCAGTTGTTATGAGTTTTTCAGACTACCTATGCACTGCTGCATTGTTCGTTAATTAGTTACAACAGTCTGTTATTTTTATACTCGTAGGTACAGATTATTAGGTATTATATTTAAGAAGATTGGAAGCGGTGATTTTCTGTCTTTGTCTAACATACGTGTAACATAGGATTTTAGACGTGTTTTCATTCCAACGTACCGATTGATCTATAGTGAAGTGATAAGAATTCTAAAAAACAGATTTGACGTCAAAGTCATATCTACTTGAGATCGAATTTCCCGCACTTTTGATTTTATCCCCCTCAATCTAAAAAAAAGAAATCGTACTAAATAAGAAACTGTATATTTAATTCTTTGGAGAAGTTAAAATCAAATCCTGGGAAAGTCGATATTAAGCAGACTTGACGAAAAATTAAAATCTGTTTTTAGAATTCTTATCGCTTCTTATCACTTCAATTAGTACGCTGGAATGAAATTACGTATAAATGCTTATGTCTCACGTGTGTTAGAAAAAATCATGGCTCCAATACCTTTAGTACAATTCTATAAATTTCGTTCCACGAATAGAACAGAATGGTTATCACTTATCATTATAGTGTTTAAATTCTCATAACAATTTATAATAACTCTACTAAATGCCTAATTCAATAATTGTATGTTTGATATTATTAATTTGAGGCTATCATAATGCATCTATTCAGATATAATTTTAAAAACTATTTGCATGCACTTTTAAAGTTATATTTCAGTGACAAATTGTGACCTAATTAATGCATAATATGGAATATAAATAAGTATTGACAATCTGTTATCGCTTATCAGTTAATACATTCGTACTTTGTATCCTTGGCTTCATTAACTGTGCAGTTAGGTAGAGTTTGGTTGCCCGTTGAATTTCACTCTGTAGTTGGTAAAACTAAAAAGTATAAAAACCATATTTGCAAATTTGTATATAACAAAATTAATTTACTAATGTAAATCCGTCATATTTTTCTATAGCACTGGATTTTACTGGACCCTAATATTTTAAATTTTAACGTATGGTACGTTATAATATTTTTATTTTATATTTTAATGGTAGGTAATCTATTAAATAATCCCTTTAACCATACCGAACTTTTAGTAAAAATAGTTTTTGTTTTTCATATTTTAATAATATTTTATTTCCGTAAACAATAAATATTTCTCTTTCACGTGATATATTTTATATAAAATTAATATTTATAGGTAATTTATTTCAAATTACAAACGGTTCATCCTGGATAATGTAATAATATTATTTACCGGTACCCTTATAAAAATCACTTGTAATTTATCATAAAAAAAATCCTAATTATTTTTTTTTAAGTTTCTTGAAAATGTCATATAGGTACTTGCTGAATTCCATTACAAGCTAATATGTTAGCTTGGTTTATATTTCATTCGTTTCTCCTCGAGATCAAGACTAAAGTATGAACGTTAAAATAAAATGGGTTGTAATGTCCTGTAAATTTCACCCTACGAAATGTAATATTGCTGTGCAAGTTTTAAAGTTTTTGAAATACGATCTGCTGATTTAATGTCAGAGTGACACTTTTCAGTGGCTGCGTCACTGTTCCACGTGGTGATTTGTTACAGCCAATTGGAAATCGAGGATTATAATGTTATATATCGAAAGTAGAAAGCAGAAAAACTGTGTTATATAATTTCAGATGTAGAGATAAACTTACTGAGTTGACGGTCAATGTTTAATCGTAGTAATAACCCTATTTATGGTAATTTTAATCTATCTAGTCCAAAATCGCTATAATATATTCATATAATTAACAAAAAACTTTGCACAATACCCACTCTAATGTTAAGACTTTAGCATCAATAAGCAGTAGTGTATTTTTAGTATGAAACTGTATAGTAGGCAACGCATATAAATGATAACAACCTATTCCCAACCATAATATTAGAAATATACAATTAGTTTATATAGCTAACCCTGAAACTGATTTCAATTATAGATGTTGTAATTTTTTTTATTCATGCCTCGTAAAGACGAAAAACGTTAAAAAAATATAATTGTTGTTTGATTAGTGATAATTTAATAAGAGAATTTATAAATAATTTTGTATGCATAGAAAAATGTAATCGGTTTTCGTTAAATTTTGATAAATGTATGCAAACTACAAACTGTTTTTTATAAATTATTACATATCGATGTTCATTGTTCAATAAGTATTCTGATCATCTATGGATGTAAAATAATATAAAATAGTTATAAATGTCTATTTAATAGTGGAATTGATACAAGTTCTGCATATTAGCAATCAAATCAAAATGTATCTTCGTTTAAATCAAATTTATATCGAGTTCAATGACATTTATATAAAACTAATGAAAGCAAAAAATTCAACAACTTTGAAACGATATTGCATAAAGCCTTAAAGGTGCTATAACAATTTATATTTTTGAATAAATGCGACGGAATACTATTCAATCCAACTGTAAACATACCATTATTCTTAAGTATACCTTTGCTTTTTGAACGCAATGTTAAACTTAGTGCAATGTCAAAAATATAAAATCGAGTACCTAATGAATAAATATCATATTAGTTCAATTATATAATATTGTATTAAAATCATTACTATCGTTTTTTATGTGCTGGAATATTAGTGAATATTATTTCTTGAAATCCATAGAAATAAATTATGATATACTAGTTCGTGATTCTAAGATAATAAATCCCTTATTGGCATGTTATTGCAGAGATAAGGATACACATTAATACATTTTTAGGTGTAATACAACCAGAATCATTGTGTACCTATATTTTATTATGTACTAACTCAACCCGTGTACTTCGTTGCCCGTCAAAAGTGCCAACTCTATAATTTGATTGAAAATGTGTTGAATTTGTTTATTTAATATTCGGCGTACGATGTTCAAAACTTAAACACTTTCATCGATCATCTTGAATCTCAAAGTACTTGTGCAAGCATCACTTTAAAATGCGAATTTCGGAAGATATGCTATCTTAGTGCAAACTTACATGAAGGAACCGTAAAAATCGCGAGCCCCAAGCAATCATAATTTAGGATCTACGTTGATCAGACGGTGAGTCAGTCAGGACACGTTCGATTATATTATATTATAGCCATCACGCTCCCTGGTGTTGCCCGTGAGACACACTTATGGTTATGGGAGCAGTATATTTTCAGGTAGACAATCCATCTGCCATGGATTGCAGACCCCGCGAGGTGCGTACTTAGGTAATTACGAATGTTTTATTAACATGTTGTTTAGATATGGCGCATGTGTAGATTGTAGGTTCCCGGGACAACGGTTGAAAAATTAGCCTGGGGAATACCATTTTTACTAAGTTATATAGTTTTGATCAAATATAATATAGGTACAGGCCTAAAATTATAATATTCAATCATAACCAATAGCAATCTCAAAATAAACAAAAATATGTATCTTTTTTGCTGGGCAGCTGGCGCCACTGTTGTATTTTTTCTGTCAAGTTTCCTATTTTTCCGGGTGGATTTTCAAACAATTTTCTTTCATACAAACCTTGTCATGACAATTACGAATACAACAGAAAAAAAGGTGGATAAGTGGGTACCACTTTGCTGTACAGTAGTCGTAATGGATATGTTATATTTGAATAAAATGATAAACCATTGTATACGAAAAACGATTCCAAACGGTTAGCGTAGTCCTTGTAATATTATTAATTTTATTCGTTGCTATGATGATAAGCAACGCGTTAGAAATTAAAATCTCATTTTTAGCGGTTTTTCGTAATTTATCGGTAGTTTTTCTCGACGCTTTCTAAAGCTACTTGGAATTTTCAATTTTGACCTCTCAAAAATCGAAGCATGCTTATTATCCAAAATGTTGCTGACAGACAGATAAAAAAAAAAAACACGTTATTGTAAAACCAATACATTCTTTCAGTACGCTCAGAATCTAAAAAAATCAGTCAAATCGATGGAGCAAAAATAATAAAATAACAATATGGTAAATAGTATGTAAAGAGTATTTACATAATATGAATATTAGTGCAACGGTTAGTTCAAATCTCGGATATCAATATAATTTGTTTGCAATTTTTTGATTCATGCCGTAGACTTTTAGTTAATGTAATTTCATAAAAACCTTGACTTGACAATTATTATGAACAGGACAAAAACAAAAATTATTCAAATCAGTTGAACTGTTTTTGAGCTTTAGAGAGACTAGACAGACGGATAGAGATATACATAGAATGTAGATAAACGTATAAATGTACCTATAATGTTATAATATGTATATATTTTTAAATAATATATTGTTATTAATATATATTTTTTTAAATATATTCATTACGTGTGGAAGAAGCTATAGTTATATTTTGGATTAGTCACATTTTAACCTATTTTTGTATTAAACCTAGTGAACGTATTGCCCACACATAATACATTTAAACTGTTTACTGTTAATAATTGTTTATTTGAAATTAATATGCAGCATAGGCATTTTCACATCGCCGTGAACGCACGAATATACATTTTCCCAATTTAATTGTATTTTTGACAACATAAGTTACCAAAATTAACTGATACCTATCATTGCTTTAAAGATTGTTTTTTTTTTATCATAAATATCCATGAATGAACAATTAAATTGAATAATATTATAATTTATATATTGAAAATTGTTATGTTTATTTCCTATCGACATTTTCTTTTATAAAGGAGATTATTCTGTCCGTTTGAATGCTTACGAATTTCGAAACGTTGGTATTAGGTATAGAGATAATATGTAGGTATACCGACACTCATTTCAACAAATATCCATGGATTCCATAAGATTAACTTTAATATTGTCTTTTTATTCATATCAAATTTATTTTTTTGCTAAACCTACGATTTACGAATCAACCAGATTCATGATACGTTATATAAAATGCATGCTGATGGCTGATAAATAAAATCAGTGTTTTTGATTGCGTATACATAAAGCTAATTGAGTATTTTAGTCATAACTCGTAAACGGACTGAGGAGTATTGTAAACTTATTTGGTTGAACTAAAGCTCGGCTTAATTTGGTCATTAATTTAATTATTACTATACATTTATAATGTGATCATATTGTAATAATAACAGTCTATAATACTATAAACATGATTTTATATTATATTAAATTATGTGTTCATTGTATAACCCATAATATAATGAAGCATATAGTGCTTTAAAACAACTATCCGGGTTCAATTAATGTTGGACTTTAAAATGTTGCCAATTTTTTTTCGAAAAATAATTATTCACTAGATATAATGAACCAACACTGTGATGTAAACGTTTAAATTAAAATTATAAACGACAAACATCCCACTAAAAAAAAATTCAATTTGATTTTTAGTTAATATATTATTATTTTAGGAACGAAATAATTGCATAATAAATATAGACTGTGTAGAACTCTCCGAGATGAGGAAATAATTAACTTATGGACGTATTAGGTAGTTAGTTTAAGTGACGAATATTAGTCTATTTTTATCTTAGTCGTAATTATTTTACATGCGATGTTGTTACGATGTTTAGTGTATTTAGATTGCCGTAAATGATTTTTATTGATTTGCAATAGTCAATAGATTAAAATTGTACACGTTTATACTGTTTATATTTTGTTCTATATATTGTATCAACAACGACACTATTATTTTTTTTCGTAAGAATATAAACGTTTATATAGTTATTTTTATAGTAGTTATAGGTGGACAGATTTACAATTTTTAGGAAATCTCGCCAAAACACAATATATAAAAAACAAGTAGAATGTTAAAAAAAATTTAATTAATTACTTTATGTATCTTTTTATGTTTGTTTTTCCCAGCTAAAATATATATTTTTGGCATTTTACTAATTTTGTTTTTATTGTTTTTGGTTGACCGAGTAAAGTTATTGTACGGCTGCAGTGTTGAACATTATATAGTCGACCACATGGGAATTATTTGGCCATCCGTGAAACGGTGTTCACTCGGAATGTAGTGTACTAAGTTGAAATTATTTTTAGTCTGTTAAAAAAATGCTCGAAAGATGAAAAAGAAACTGATAAATGTGGACAATGACATTACCGTTTCCTCTTATATAATATGCCAGGCCCGAGATAAAAATCAAGTAAATCTATCGTAAAATTTCGTTAAGT
Source organism: Acyrthosiphon pisum (assembly GCF_005508785.2). Taxonomy (NCBI): domain Eukaryota; kingdom Metazoa; phylum Arthropoda; class Insecta; order Hemiptera; family Aphididae; genus Acyrthosiphon; species Acyrthosiphon pisum. Next base: position 72,943,082 of record NC_042495.1, on the reverse strand, counting down.
CACCGACACGAAAACTAATCGTTCTTTTATGTTGTGCATTTTACAAACGACATCGTGACATTTATAATTTAATTTTTTGTACGTGTACGGTATCACGATGATTTTTAAGTCTTAACCTGATAATATTTGGGTAGACTGTATTTAATATAATATTATAATTATTAACTCCCCGACCAACATTTGCATATAAGAGTTAACTAACTAAATAGGTACATGGTACTACATAATATATTAGTTTTTATATATAAGCTCGAGAATCAACTTTTGATTACCAAGTTGTAGATTTTTACCGTATTTGTAAGTATACTTATATTGCTCCAAAAACTTACTTTAAACGATTTTGACGTTGCTAGTTTTATAATAAAGTGACTGAAGAAGTTAGTATATAGTTGAAAGGCAATATAAAAACTACAGTGACAATCGAATTGACTTACAATATTGAGGAACTTCAAATCCGATCGTTGACTTGGTTCCCAAAGTTTATGGTTTTAATATATACAAATATTAAGCTACAAAATATATAAGGCATCAAGAATAATTTAATCTATATTTTTTGTATAATATAGCTTTGTATTTTATGAATATTATTTGTTTTAACCCACATATGTTTTTGGGCAGGGTATAGATATTTAATTTTTGTTACCTTTTTTTCTGACTAATTTTGCAAAGTAGACGTTCTCGTTGTCATCGTTATTGATTAAAAAAAAACATATTTGTGACTCACAGATTTTTCTTGTAGAGGAAACGTATTGAGTAACGTGCTTTGGTTTTTTTATAATATTATCAAACTAATATTGCTATTCGATGACGCGTGATGCGTTCAGGATTTTCCTAATTTATATTTTGTACCCCATTAGTCCATTTTGAAATGTGCTATATTTTCACTTTTTATCCTATTTTATCAACACGTATAAATATATATATGTATAAATTTATAATTAAATTTATTGGGAGCCAACTAATTAATCAAAGTAAAGGAGATAATTCAATAACGCCTTTTAAGAGTAAATTATCAATTACCTAGATTTAGAAGCCAATTCAGTTTTTATGAACACTATCATACCTGAAAATAAGTTCTTTGACTAATCAAGAAGAAGAAAAATCAACACTCTAATCTGGATTGCTGGACACAGCAACGTCGAAGGGAAAGAAAAGGCAGATCAAGAATTCATGACATCAATAAAATCCACATATACCACAAAACTTAATATAACAACTTATGCAGATATAAAAAACGAAATTAAAGAATTAATTCAAATAAAAATCGCAGCCTCACTGGCTCAAACAAAACACTAAATTAAGAAAAATCAAGTTCATTATCTTCGGCTGGCCTAACCTCTCTCTGAACAGAAAAGATCAGGTAATTTCTTATCAACAGACTTCGTATTGACCACATCCGTCTTACATATAATTACAGAATGCATCCAATACGTATACAAACTCAGCAGCCTCAATATACCCAACTCCCTGAATGCAGCACTCCAGCACCACCATACAAATTTTAAAGTTCTTAAACAAAATCAGATTGTACAATCTAAATAAATAAAAAAAAATATATATATAACTAATGGCCATAGTCGCCGATTTTAACAATGAAAAAAAAAAGTTCTTTAAAATCGGAAATAATGTATAAACAAGGTATTAATAGGTTTCTTCTTATGGAAATCTGACACAATAAACGATTTTTGTAAGTAAACAGACGAATCAGCTAAGTAATCAAAATTGTATGTGAAAAAATAAAAAATTTATCATTACCTGACTTAAATATGTTTTTGGACTGGCTACATTTTTTTTCTGTTCAATTTTACGTGCAGCATCTAGGTGCTATGTTCATCTAACAACCGATAATATGACAAATTTCGGGTCGTCAATATCGCGTTACAGTATATTCTAGGTTTTCCTTAGCATCCGATGCGTACCCCAGTAAACTCAGCAGACATTGATCTAACCAATATTCAACGAATTTGTTGGTAAATTATTATTAAGCATTGATTTTGACTTTCAAAATGTGTAGATGTTTATTTACACGGAAGGGGGGGGGGCGAAATTTCATCTTTTATGCTGCTAACTTCACGCCAACAGTGCAACTATTTATGATTAATCGCAAATGTAATATGTAATTTCTACCTATAGTATTATAAATAATTAGTAAGTATGTCATTAATTGAATTCAAATGGCTGTTTGCACATAGCATGTTCCAACTTACAGTTGCGTTGCTGGTCTGACGTTGTCAGTGAAAAAGTTGAAATTGACCCCCCCCCACCTCACTTACCCACCTCTTCTTACATTTCAAATATATTCAAAAAACTATAACAGACTATTGGAAGGAAATTAAAACAGAGACATATTTTGACTTGAAATATCAATATTCTCGGGGGATTCAATTTATTATTCATCTAATTTTTTTAACTTTATAGGTTTCCGCAATATTTTAGTTATTAATTGATCTTTTAAAGACTAAAGTTAGTGAATTTTGGTTTTGTATTTTATGGAATTTATGATACAAATGGGCCCGTATGAGTTTAGATAAAACTTAACGTTCTTGTTTTTATTTTTTAAAGTTACATGACGTCTGCCTGCAGTTATGCAGTATTTCACTAAATAAAAAAATGAGTGTGTGAGTAGGTGTAGATATAATGAAACATTGAGACTTCTCTACGGAGGGTACGAAAAAAAAGATTATCGCCCTTCTTGGTCGGTATCATAGTCAAATATTAGGTTTGTATTGGAATAAAAAAAAAAAAATTAAATTTTCAATTGAAATTAATTCGTTATTATAATATTATTATATTACAATGATAAGACAAAGATTATTATTTATTACCATATAAACCAGTGTCATGGCAGCCGACCGTGACTGGGAATATTTATTTTTTTCGTACCCTATATAAAGAAGTTTTACTTTAAAAAAAAAAAAACAAATTATCTATGTAAAACCACTTTCTGGAAGTTTATAAAAACTTTTATAATATTAACTACTGAAATAAAAATAAAAAATAATAATAATCTAATACCAAATTAATTTATTAAATAAAACTATAAAAATTAAAAATATGTCACAGATACTTTTTATTCAATAAAACATAATATTTACTCGTATACCTACTGTGCAAATTGTTATAATTAATTTAGTAAAACTACAACATATTAACATAAGAGCAAGTCTGAATTTATTGCAATAAAAATAACATTTTGATAATTATATCTAACAATCTAATGTGGTAAGTGACATGGTTATCTGTGTTTTATCATAATTATTTGAAACCACAAATATTAAACAATTGACGTTAGATTTCAATAGCCGCCGATTAAGGATTATTTAAACGCCCCTTACACATAACTACATAAGTTATCCGGAAAATCAAAACCACATACATGCGGACACGGGATTCGGGCATGAAAGGAAACTTACTACAGTTTTGACACTAAACCTGGTCGTTTTTGATGATTTATATATATATATAGACCTCACGTCTTGCGCCTGACACCGACAACCGCTGAACAACTCGTGTAGGGAGGGCCGTGGTTGACGTGCCGCGATATGATATTATTATGTTTTGAGTAAAACGAGTTACGACCTATTTACCTATTTACGTAAAAAACAATACGAAATCGCAAGGCGTCAATTTCGCGAAAAATCGCAAGACACAAAGACGTTTGCAGCGGATGCTGTGGTGGTGGCGGCGGCGGTGGAGTTAGTGGCGTATATTACGTACATAATATTATATTGATTTATTTCCAAAAAGCAATCGCACAGCGGTGACGGTAGTACGTGGCGAACCACAATTTTTATAATACTAATAATCATAATATTTTCATAATTATTATTATTAATATATTGTAATGTCGAATGAGAACGCGTTTTTCGATTTATCGCAAAATATTATTCATCAGGTTTATGACGCCAATAAATATTATTATTATTACTATTAATGTACACTGTAAGATTTTGTGAGCAAACGGCAATTGCCAATAACATTCCCGGAAACCGATCCAAACGATATTATCATTGCCAGAACAACAACGGTGGTCGCGATCCTTATAATATTTATGGGAGTGAATTAGTGAAAATGCATTTTTTTTTTTTTGGGCATAATGTAACTCATAGTTTTTTTTTAATCACAAACTGGATGTGACAATTTGTTACATTTTAAAATTCTTGGTCATGTTTCAAAAATTTAAAATTTTTTAGATACATTTTATATGCATTTTTAGCTGGTATTTTTCTTCTTTATCATTGATTTTTAAAATGGTCAATTAATAAATTTGTACACCCATTTTTATAAATTACAATCAACATTTTTTTTTGTTAAATAGATATTAATTATTTTTAATTATACGGTATTTTTATATTTTTTAATCGACGATATTTTAATATTTTAGGAATTAATTAATGTTAAATAGATATTTAGTGCATTTAATGGAATTTTAACTGCATTTTCTGGAATTTTAAATGTATTTTCAAGGTGTATATAGACCATAGTAATAATCCACACCTCTAATTATAATTATGATCGTCGACCGTGTTTGTAAACATTATAATAATAAGTGGTTTAATATGTTATGGAAACGCTGCATCGAGTATGTTCCGAGAAATTCCGATTTCAATAACGCGACGATGCCATAAATTCAAACATTCCGATGCCTTCATGATGTGATTAAAACGAACGGTATTCGGTTAGATTTATATTTAGATTTTTAGTTCAACAATGAATGTTTTGATTTTACAACGATGTGTGTGTTTTTTTTTGATTTATTTAAATTTTTAATTTTCGTGTCTATGACTAGCCTGTGTACACTAGTATAGTAGTCGAAACAATACTTGTCGATTTTCAAATTATAATATTAAATTCGTTGAATCAATCTTTAAATAATTACCATAAGACGAAATAAAGCGAATGGTATATATTATTTCAACACTAACAAGCTGACCATTCCCACGGAAACTACATTTTCAGAATATGATTGTTATATGTATTGAATTAAAATTTTGCAAGTAACGAAAACTGTGCCAAATAACTAAGTACCTACAGGAATATACAGGATAATTTACCAAGCATGCTTAACCCCGTGTTTTCCTTTAATAATGTATTTAATGTTTTCCTTCAATATATTTATTAAAGATATGATTTTAAGTAGATAGGTTTACTCAAATGCACCTGTGATAATTATCTCATAACAAACCCACATGGACATTGTGTTAGATTTCTCCACGAATACATACCACAACTGCACAATGCCGATATTACTTACGCGTAACTTATCCCTTTTGTGACCGATGGTCATATTATTTGTACAGCGTTGCAGAATTATCATCGACTAGGAGTATAAAATCGTTAATTGGCGCCAATACGGTTTTACAATTTTTCAGTTGTCATCGACTTTGAATTATAAACAAGCGTTATATTACAACCAAATCTCGTTCAGAAGGTTATTAACTGTACGTATAATAACATAATTATTATCATAACGTTACATTTTCAAAGTATGAATCTTACTTACGTAATGCGCATTCATTACATGCAACGTGAATTTTCCCGAACATTATATTACAATATTAAAGTTTAATATTACCTTGGAATCGTTTCCACAATTCGGGTGTGCAAAACTGATTTTTAAAACATAAATACACAGCTTTCCATTAGCATCGATTCGAATGGAAAATATTTCACGCCATAAAATAACGGTTGAGGCATTTTGTATGAGAAACCAAATGGAAAATACTTTGTAACAGTTTGATTGGATACTCGCAATATAGCACACGATTGTCAATTTTTTGATCAAAACATTCGCAATCTCAACATGGTCGATTTGGTTACCGTATAATGGGCGTTTGGGTGTGGTATAATAATATTTTGAACTATAATACATAATATTCTAGGACCCTAGGTGTCTTGCAGTATATTATGTCCATGTCTGTTGTACACATCCACCAAAATGCTATGCAAAAGACTTTTCTAAATTTTTAATAATGAATAATAGATTAAAAATATAAAATATAATTATAAATAATCAGTTTTAGGAATTGACAATTGGTGAATTAAAATCCTTAACAAACTTAGATCTTAAAAATATTGCTATAACGATAAATAATCGTGACTCTAATACAATAACAGTTTTCCAAAATAGTGATGCAAAAATGTTAATTTGAAAAAAATTTAGGTTACAAACGCGTTGTGAAACAATTTATATTATAAGGTTTACCTATTATTTTTGTAGGTGAATGTTAAAAAAATAAATACATACAATTAATTTAATAACGTTTGGGGTTTCAAATCAAGACTTCCATAATTGTGTCTGTCAGCAAATATTTACTTATTGTGTTTTCTAGTCACGCGATACTGGTAAAAAATGGCTTGTTAAGTTGTCAAGTACGTTCAAAACTAAGATTTTTGTTTTTAATGAGCCCAAGTAATGTGATACAAACGTAGTCTCCTGCGGTGGACTAGTCTGGTTAATATAAACAAAACAACTATACCTACCTACTTACCAGTTATGGCTATTATTTAAAGTATAGTTGCACTGAATCCATGGGGAATATGATAGGTATAACGATTTATATTTTTATAACTCAAGATAATTCAATATCATACTTGAAACTTTTTCACTAAGATTATACAGCCTAATTATCCGGGGAAATGTTGAAGTTTGAATCTGTGCGTTAATTATATTGTTAATCAGGATATCAATTATAGGAACAGCACCTAGGCTTACATGATGGATGTAACACAAATTAATATATACTTGTTTATGTACAATATATGATTTTATTCAAACTTAAGTGTTCCATATTCTGTCTAATTTAGCGTGATGAATATAACATAAAAATCAAATTTACAGAAACATAAATTTATAAATTGTAATTATATTATACAAGATCATTCTTCAAAATATAATCTAAGGGGTTTTCGATATTTTTGTGACAAGTTAAAGATCCAAAACGATAAAAAATGTATCAACATTATACCTAATATACAAATGTATTCATGAATGTAATACACAACGTATAAAAAATATGTTCATGTGCAATTACTGGGAAAAAATGACTTTTGATTTATGGTGAGAAAAATTGTCATTTTAAATATTATCGTATTTGGTGATACTATAATTACTGTTAATCATGATACATAAATTATTGTATTAATCGAGCAATTAAATCCGATACATGTAATATAATGTTCATTTACTGGAGTCCTACAAGGAATAATTAATGTAGATTACATTTCTCCTCTGTTTCGAAATACTAATTCTTTGAGGGACACCATGTGTAACATGTTCATGTATAATTTTTACATATTTTGTAGTTAGTGATTCAAAATATATAATTTTATTGTAAGTTTTGCATAAAATCTACGATTTAATAAAAATTAACTTACAAAATGGTTTTTGATTTTAGATTCTGAGTGGAGTGATGAATGTATTGATTTTAGAATAATGTGTGTGTTTTTTTTGTGTGTGTCCGTCATCACCTTTTAAAACAGTAAAAATGCTTAGATTTTCTTCAACAGTATCTTTTCTGATAGGAAAGTGAATATAGCTGGAACATTGGGGGAGTCAAAAGTAAAAATTTCTCAGTAGTTTACATAAGTGCCGTGAAAAACAAAAGAAAAAACAGAGATTTTTACGCAAAATTTGTTTTTGAGAAAATCGATTTTGGTTTTTGGTGCAACTCTAAAATAAATAACCGTAGGTGCATGAAATTTTACCATTATCTATACACAATACAATTTTTAAAATATTTTGACTTATTTTTAGCTGTTTAGGAACATTTTTAGTTTCCAATTTTTTTAGTTTTTTTTCTATAAATATCAATAAAATGTTATTTGTTGGATAACAAAGAATGGAAATTTAATACAAGGCTCCTGATATATTGTTATAATAGCAATTGAAAAATATTAAAAATACATAGGCACAATTTTTTTTTTATAAGTATTTAAAGTTCGAATTTCGACAAAATTTATCAAATTAAAAATTTAATAATTATTTTGTAGTTAAAAATTGATAAAATGTTCAACTTTTATATCTAAGGATTAGAAATTTAAAACAACGTTCCACGTAAATAGGTTATATATAAATTACTCTATTCACAATAATATCATCAAATATACTTAGTAATATTATAGGCTGACTGACCGTTTTCGCTTAGAATCGTTTTTCTTATACAATGATATTAATATCATTTTATTCAAATTTAACACCATCCATTACAGTGACCCACTTGTAACCTACTGTACAGTAGAGTGATATCCACTTACCCACCTTTTTTTTGATTTAAATTCAGATGAAAAACATAAATGTGAAAATATGTGAGATGTTATGTTTATATTTTATACAATAAGAAGTTTGTTGATTAATCAACACAACATCATAACTTTTCTTTCGCTTGTTAATTCATTTAAATTTTTTCATATTTAAATAATAAAAAAACTTTTTTATTTAAAATATGAAGGTAGGTAAATACATACTATATACTGCAAACATGAAAACAGTAGGAAAATTAACAGCACGTTACAATATAAATTATTTATTTAATTTTTAATTTTTAAATTTTACTCGTTTCTTAGATTGATATCTTTAGAGTACTGTATTTAATTATTAAAATAATAGTTATAATATTATAATAGGTAGGTACCTAATACAATCTTATACCTTTAAAACATTTTATGGAGATTAAATGCTGGAACAGAATTTTTTTATTTTTTTTTTTTTACAATTTAACAAATAAAATACAATTAATGAAACTTAGTCGAAATTCATTGAAAGAACTTACTTAAATTCATCAGACTGAATAATAATTAAATAAATTTCTGTATTAAAATTTTGTTTAAACATAAAATTAAAATAAATTGTATTAGTCGGCTTATGTTTGTTGTCAACTTGAATTCTCTGTGTTTAAACTTTACAGTTGATTGATCAGATACGTGATTTAGCTTTGAGTTTTCAACAATGTATACTGCTTAGTTTTACTTTGACTGTCATAATTCGAACGAGAATTTAATTTACTCAATGCAAATTTAACTTATTTGGTAATACCAGATGAACATCAGAACATGACGTATGTAAAATAATATAAACTGAATTACACAAGCTATTAGCGGTATTTCTATAGAAGTACACCGAAGACACAAGGTGCTTCTTATTTTGATTATTATGAAAAACATTGCATGTCAATTTTGAAAATTAAAAGCTGACAATCTGAAGGATTATTAAATTCAGCTCACTGATTTTGTGTTGAGGGATTTTGTGCATGTGAAAACCACCTGTGACCTGATTTTGCCATAGACCTTGTGAAAATGTGCATGACCAATAACGTTATTTTTTTTTATTCGTTTTGATCGATTTATAAGGTTTGACCCTTTAAGTCTTATCAAATCATTGAAATAACAACCTTTTTATAACTGGGTTGATATAAAAAAAAATCCCATTTCCAACTAAGTTATCACTTTTTTTTATCAAATAAGATGACATTATATTTTACATTCGTGTTTTAATAAATTGTGCATTGGAATACTCGATTATTACATTACATTTACTGTACAGAATATTAATATTTAATCTAATCGATGATGCTCATATTATTCTAAAGACAATATTCAAATAACTAATTTTAATAAATTAATGGAAAAACTTGTTATGGTCATGGTAATATTCCGAAACTAATAACAAAAAAAAAAACTAAAACCATAAATAATAAGTTTAATTAAAAATGTATATTATCATTAAAACACGGTTTACAAATTATGTACCTACTATTTGTACTTTCTATGATTGTTAAGCTATAAATTCACTGTCACCCCTAGATTAACATACAATTAATCTTGATGAAAAAAAAAAATATTAGATAAATTAATTTAATTATAAAACAATTAAGTGAATGGAAATAACACATTGTAATTATTACATCAACATATTACAGACATTCACAAACAGTTATTTGAAACAAAATTTGAAAGCTTTTATTGATTGGCGTATTAATGTATGTCGTATACATTCGAAATAACACATAATATTATTGAAGCTATATGGAAATCGTCAAACCTCTGTGAAATTGCCACAAACAATCTAACACTCCCTAACCTGATAAGGTTTGAATTTAATTTATCTGGATAGTGAGTTTTTCTAAGTTTTTCTACCAAAGAGATAATATATCTTTAGTGTTAGGTTTTCTGTCCAGAAACTAATGAGATGATAGTCATTATTAATTTTCTTATAATAATAATAATATTGTTAATATTCGTTGGACGGCGCGGTGTATCGGCATTTTCAGTACATCAGTGTGTAGGTGGAATTTGAACGACATAATAATAATATCATTATGTCTCGAGCAGTCATATAACAAATTTAACACGATACTGCGAGAGTAAAATTTTTTAAGACTAGTAAAACGTGTGGAAGAGCGTGACTACAACTTATTGTTAAATAGCAAATTATGCAAATTCGATGATTTAATTTAACCTGACTTAAGAGTATCCGTTTCAGTTAAACCACAATATAAAGTTGAGACTTCCGACAACAACAAGATTGAGTATATTATATTCGTAATGAATGATTTTACTTTTTTCTCATACTATATTATGCATGTAAATTGTGTGTAATCTATTTGAGAAGGAATAAGTGATGAATATGTTAGCGTGCCATAAAAATACAGTCAAGAAATATGTAATAATATTATAGGTACCCCAAACAGTGATAATGTTGCATTTTAATATTATTACCTGTATTATAGTCATAGGCGTTTTTATAATTAATATTAAATGAAAAAAAAAACGGCGAAATCATATTATATTAAATCTGATCATAATAATATTCAGCTGAGAATATGGCTGAAAGCATTTTATTTGAGCAAAAGACCATATTTTTTGATGGTCACGGTTACTTATTTTCCACTGCCACCGCCCCACCATAACAATGGATTACAATTAATTAGGATTTTTTCCACGTTTTTATCTTTTCATTCATTGCCGTAACGTCAAGTGAATATTATTCATTTGCTTTTTACGCGTAAAGAAATGCCACGCGAACGGTATGTCAGCTGAGTTTCTCTATACGTTGTATTCTGTCCATTGGCAACGCGTTTGGTTTTCTGATTTATTCATTACCAACCCCATCCATTATTGTCACGGTACACACATCCATCTAAACAACCCCCGTATCACATAACCCCATGTTTATTTTCCATTTATTCTCTACATGATACGTACAATTTAGTGGGATTTACAAAAGATTCTTTCGAACGTTAACGGTCGTGTAATGTAATATATTCAGCCGTTCATTCATTATCCAAATCCACCGTTTTAATAATCACGAATTCAACTCGAAAAAGCTCGTCATACGTAAATTAATGTCGTTCGGGTAGAGTTTATTTTATGTTGCTATCATATATGCGCAGTTCTCGTATCGTGAGCATTTAATAATTTGTTTATGTTTTGGTATAAATGTACAGGTAATATTATAATCAAAAATCAAAAATCGACGAAAACTTCGTGTTTAGGTGTTAAAAATTAACATTGAACGTAATCAGAAAACATACTTGTAAGTTGTAACAATTATACATTAATGTATTTATATAATTATGAACATAAAATTAATAGCAAAAATCCAGAATATAATAAAAATTAAAAATAAGTAGAGTCTTAAACAATATAATAATATGCAAATGTGTAGTATTGGTTTTTTACGTAATTTTTATCACACCAATGTAACATTATATATTTTAATGATGATAGCTTTGATATGGCCATCAATCTGATATTGTTGTTAAATTCATTACTTACCCACACGTCTCCATATTATCAACTTTGCAATGACTAACTGACGATGGCTTAAACTATACTGAACATGTTTCAATTAACTCTGTAACTACCCAAGATCCAAGGTATTTTACTGATAAATATGTGACATTGAAATGATATTTTATAACTAGTGTGTACATTTTGATTTTTATTCGAAACACACTGACCAAAAAAAAAAAAAAATCAATTTTGGGAATTAAATTTTTACAACTTTTATTGTATACTATAAACTTAGTAATTTGTTTTTGATTTATGTGGGTTTTTTTCATAAAAAAAAAGCGTGGGCATACACATTTTTCAGAAAGCCTGAAAACGTATTACATTTTTCCCGGTGCACGTACTTGACTGACTTCCTCTTTCTCTCTCGCACTCTCACTGTCTCTCGTACACACACGCACACGCACCTACACACACACACACACACACACACACACACACACATACACACATTTTATATCCCTCTTGTCGTATTTTACTTTTGCTCATTTACGTGCATAAAAAAAAAAAATGATAATACAAATGAGAAAAACGGTGTAATAATCATACGCATAAAAAAAAAAAAAAAACAAAAATTTCGGTGAGCGATGCCAACGACGATGACTACGGAGCGAAATAACACAGTAAATCCGTACGCGATATAAAATGATTGTTCGTCATTTCATAAACTACCGATGCCATGCACCGACGAATTAGCGTATCATTATTCGTGTGCTAGTAACACACCCACACGCACACTTATACACCCATACACCCACACAATCACAAACACACAAACGAAAACAATCGTCAGCGTTTGGCAATAAGTCTTCTCGTGGTCCGACCGCCGTGGCGTAACCACTTGGGCGTTTCGGGGCTTCAGCACACACATCCAACTAATGTTTTGTGCGCGAACGGATATGTATATTATATCAAAACCCGACCGGGTCGTCCCACTCTTCGTCCGTACGCGACGATATAGCCTGACGCGCGTGAGAACCGACGGTGGACGATTTGCGCCCGCTAGGGCAGCTATATATATAACCGGAAAAGGGGGGGGGGGCAAAAACCCGAAACTATAATACATAATATGGGATTACCGATTGACTGTGCGCCGCCGAGGCCGAGCAGCGAACACGTATAAATGTTTTTACATAAATATCAGTCGGTGGCAATGCGCTATCTCTCGCAAATACCGCGTGCGACATTACCGCATTCCCGTGTCGTCGTTATAATAATATTATCGTAGGTACCGAACGTTGGCGACAGTTTTATCGGGCCGGAAAACAAACGCTTGCGGAGGAAAACACGAGGGGGAGGGGTGGTGGGAGGAGAACTGAACTGCGCAATAAAACCGACGCGCGCGTGTAAGACGCAATACCCGTCCGCTCGCGCGTTTACGACTGGCGACGCGTAGTGGTTTGGTATATATATTATTATGCACATCGCACATGTTATAGGTCGTGGTCGTGGTGGGTCTTGTTTTTTTCGCAAGTCTTTTTCCCCGCACCTGCCGAAAATATTATTTCTCAATCCGAATGCGATACGCATTCACAATATTATTTGCACCGACGTCAGTTGTCTGGTCGGTCCACGCGACCGCCATTACAGCTCATAAAGTATTACTACTCATAATAAATTACTTAAATCGTACACGCACACACACACATTTCATATTTATATATATAATATAATATTATAGTTAAGGACATGACAGTCAAGTCCCGCCAAGCCGGTACAACACGCGGTTAGCACGATTATTGGCTTGGATAAAATAATCGGCTAGGTTAACTTGTTGTTCGAAAATATATATATTTACATTATATTATAGTATATATTTTCTACAATATTAATGTTCAGTTTCACGTGTATTACGATTCGTGAGCCTTATCATAAAAATTAACTAGGTATATCTAATTATTAATCTAAAATTTCAGATATTGGTATTAATTTATAGTCAATTATTATCCTTTGAAAGCTGTAATGAAAACCAAAACTGCATAATAAGATGTTGTTAATAATCTATAGGAATATAAAGATTAATATGTATAAACATACACTACCTACCCATGTATTGTTGAATAATAAAAACGAATTTTAGTGAGGAAATATTGGAAAATTAGATTAATAGTTGTTAATTCTATTATGAAATAAATAAACTTATTTTAGGTATTAACACTAGACTTAAGTTTATTATTATTATAAAACTATTATTAGATAAATTGAAATGTAATTCTGGCACAAAGTGCAGGAGCAGGTGTTAGTACGAAAGTTTTCACTCCCAAATTCAAATGGTCCCCGATGAATAATTATTTTTCATATAATATAATACAGAGTGATTTACCAAGAATGCTTTATTATTATATTCAAAAAACACGAACTCAATTTTTTATATTTTAAATGTATAAGTATATTTTTGAAGTTATTATTTTCAGACACTTAGACTCGTACCATATTTAAGGAGTTTGGTGTGGTTGATAGAAAACTTTTTGTTTTTTAAATTTTTTACTGTACATTATTAAACACATGACTTTTTGAAAATATTGTAGAATATCTAAATCAAAATTTAACGTAGTAATCTGTATAGGTAGCTTCTATGTTATTAAATTTTATATAAAAGTAATGTAATCCTAATTAATGGTTAAATATCAAAATATATAAAACATATGTAATATTTAGTTCATTTGTTATTATATTCAGACAATTTTTTACATAAATTGAATTATAATTCATTAATATGAACAAATATATCTTTAAAATCGTCATAGTCCCTATGAAGTAAATAAACGTTAAAAATGCAGAAATCACTCGTTAGAATATTAATGCACAACTACTTACATCAAAATTTAAAAATAATGAAAATTACATTAAAAATTAGTGGTTTTTATTTGAAAAAAGCAGTTTATGTCACCACAGACCAATCCTTAATTAGCATAAAAAAATCTAAATATTTTAAAATACAGTCTTTAAGTAGATACGCTTAAAAACCAAACGTAAAAATTTGAATAGATGCAATTTTAAAAGAATATTTCTGGTGAGCGTCTTTGATAAGTAAACTCGTATTTACATTTTTTTTTCATTTTTTCTTTCAAACTTACAAATCACAGCTCGATGTTCAAGAACTTGAAGTGTTGATGCCCAATTCACACTCATGTTAACCACTAAGCATCAAACCATAATACGGTTACATACTTACATGCTCGTTACGATTTATTATAATGCAACGATGAATTCAAATCCATCACATGAACTATACCATACGTACCTGTAACAAAATAAATTGTAAACGTTAATAAGAATTCGGGTAGTTGCAGTATACTGGCTATAAATTGCAACATAATCGATTATTTTTCGTATTAATTTCAATGCATAACATTTGAAAACATGTGTTTTATTGGTCTACGAAATTGCATCGCAAGATCGTTTTTATATAATAATAATTATGACCACTGCTCTATAATAATCCCTATTCGATGTTACTGTTATGTGGAGTCGTTTCAATATCTCTGATTTGTAACATCAACTTAGGAGCGTTCTTAGCTTCATATTAATCCCAAGAAATTAGAATATGAATCAATTGGACTCATTCCGCGTGAGTGAATAATAATATTATAAAGATTAGCTGTTATCTCAAATAGTGTAAATTTTAAACGAAGGTTTCTCAGCTATTAAAACCGAAATGTGAAACATAATATAAGAACTGATCCTTTTTTTTTTATCTATTTTATTGCTTTGAAAAAGCAGTTATGAATTTGTTTATAGTTTCGAGATAATTGTTTGAACATTTTTTTTTGTAATTATATTTCTAACGCTCACAGAAGTGAATTTATGTTTTTTTAATCCAATAATATTTTTATTTTTTGATATAAAGAAAAAAAATGATTTAAAAGTATCTTTTAATATTTTTTCGCTATGTGTAATACAATGTCTGAAATGTTTTTTTACGAAACATTTTATTTAAATTTTTAAATATTTTTCCGATAAGGTTGAAAATTAGATTTGATTTTAAGAATACAATAAAAATTTAACCAATGACATAATAGCTTTAAAAACCAGCAAATGGTACTTTTTCACTTTCGCTTTTTAAATTGTAAACTTAATTTTACATCGTCGTAGAAAGCTCGTTTTACCTTTAAAACGAGTATTTACTATACGTCTTATACGAAACTTTCAAAGTTGTCAAAGCGAATATATTGCCAAATCAGATAAGATTGTTATACGAAAATAATAATAATAATATGTCCTCCGGTCTATGGCTTACGAGTTGCGGAACAGTTGGTCTTCGGGGAAAGCGCGAACAAAAAAAAAAGAAAATTATAAAATATGTTTTCAGCGGGGTCGTTTAGAAAACGACTATATAATAATAACAGGACGGTCGGACGAGTCTCGTTCCGTGGCGGTAGAAGTTAAAATTAAAATACATAATTCCGCGGAAAAATAAAAAAGTTCATCATAATCGTGCACAGCGTTTCGTTGCTTTCCCATAATAATTTCCCAATAATAATAATACAGTGGCTCATTTTAAATCATTATTAGTTTCGGGTCATTTAGCGTCTTTCCACCACCGCCCTGTAGTCGTACGCGGCATTTTATTGGGCCGGCGGGAACAAACACAACTCTGCCAGAACTTTAACACCGAAGACGTTTTTTACCCCTCCACTCTTATGCACCTCGCCATCACCTCATCTCGTCGTAACGTTATTCTTTCTATTATGTGTGTGTGTGTGTGTGTGCTCGTATTATTATTCATTCCCCTCGTCGTCGTCGTCGTCGTCAGCTCTCTGCAGGCTCTCTGTCGCTGTGTTCCGTAATCAAACGCCGCCTCTGCCTTCTGAAACCGGGTCAATCGGGAGGGGAAATAAGCAAAACTTTGTTGCTTTCGTGGTACGTGACTGACATAGCAAACGCTGATTTCATCCGAATAACATAAGGAGGCAACGGATGATTTTTTGTAAAAAACGACGTGTTCGCATCACCAGGCACGCCACTCCGAACCACCGATGTCTACGCCGCCACCCAATAACTAACTATATAACATATGTAAATAATATTATATTATCGACTGCCCTTGACATTATCACACGTGTTGGGCGGTGACGATTGCCCATTTGAGTCAAAAATACCGGAAATGATATGCACAGCACAAGGTAATTCTCACCCACTCACAACCCCTTTCACTGCTCATTCTATTTTACTAAGTTACGTATAGATATATTATTATAAAAGATGTACCTCAACAACGCCTTTCTCGCGGGGTAGCAAACAGGACGTTATAATTTTGCTGTTATCGTTGTTACGTGTGGGGGCGGGTTAGATGGAACGGCGGCGGTGCAGTGGTGGAAACGAACGAGAAGAAGTTCATTTTCGGAAACCAAACTGCCACTGTGCGAGCGGTGGCAGTATGAGTCGCCTCCGCACTGAGAAATGATTTGTGGGCATTTTGTTTTCTTCCTAGTGATTCATAACATAATCCGCAAAAAAAAAAAACGAGAGTCGTAAATTACAACCGTAATTTTTGCTTTTCAAACATTTAATTGAAATACTTAATAAAAGAATATTTAATACCAGACTTGAAGAAAACGAAATTAAAAACGAAATAAAAATAATAATTCACTCCCGACGTTTTTATAGTAGCGGTTCGCCAAAAACGTAGTTTATATCATTTCAATGTCCATGGTGTTTTGAACAATTTTTAAAAACCCTTGATACCCATCGAGGTCTCACCGCGTAAATTTAACACGAAAATCACACTAATTATTTGTTTACCTTTTTACACTTTTGTGTTAAAATCTTTTTTACCAACTCAAAGTAATTATATTATGATAGTAGTTTTAAAATGTTATTCTAAAATAATTTTTTACATTTTTCCCACTTAAAAACATATTACAAATGTGTATATTAATAATACTACTAGTCAGTATTATAATAATATATTGAAATTGTTTTAATAATGTTTATTTAATGTAGCCGTCAATGAAATGATAAAAAAAAAGTGAGAGAGTGTGTGAGCTCACCATACACTCTGGAGAAATTAAATTTCTTTCAAAAGTAACTGGGCGCGTAAAATTATAATTGAATCAGGTAGAGAGTGAAAAAAATTAATACAATAAAAATCAGGTAAGTGGATGTCGCTCTGCTGTAAAATAGATTACAAGTGGGTCATTGTATAATGGATTGTATTTGACTTTAATTCAATGATATAATATCATTGTATAAGAAAAACGATTCTGAGCGGAGATGGTTTGTCAGTCTGAATATTTTATATTGTTATTATTTATTTTATCATGTAAGTTGAATTAATATTATAATATTATAATTTTTTATTCGTTTCTATGAAATAGATTTTCTACAATTTTCCACAATTTTCTACGATTTTATACAAGGCGTTAGAAATTAAAATCCCATTTTTATCGGTTTTTCATAATTTTTCGGTGGTTTTTCCCGTGGCATTAAATAACTATTGAGAAAACCGAAAAATGATATGTTTAAAGTACCATCTTGATCCAATTTGCTAAAAAATAAGGCACTATATGTTGAAATCGAAGCACTCCTTCTGGTAAAAATTTTGTATACAGGATATATAAAAAAAAAATAAATACGATTGTAAAACGAATAGCTTCTGAGCTATTTATATGTAATTTAGGATAGACATTTTTGTTTATTAATGGTTGCTATGGACATAATATATAAATAAAGAAAGAAACTTATCGTTTCATTTTCCCTGTCGTTTAATTTTTCGTTACGATTTTTATTCCACCCATACCTCAAGAAAGAAGTTTTACTTCGAAAATATCGGTTGGCGTGTGTTAAAGGTTTGCTGACTTCTTGTGTAAAGCAACGGTGGGATTAGCTGAGCTTTCGTTCAGTTTCAGTCTTAGTTTTGTTAACGTTTCAAATCAAACGCAGACATTCAGTGACCGTTCTAATTTTGTCTTAGAACTATAGTTGTATTACCAAAGAATTTTCTGTCAAGTACATAAACAAAAAGAAATTTAAATTTAAGAAAAATAATTTAAGTTACTAACTGAATACTTGTATAATTGACAAGTTACCTACAAATCAAGTTGTGTTCTTGAAAAACAGAAACAGTCGTCAAATATGAATTTTTGAAAATAAATTATTATTATTATAGCATTTTCAGATTTTTTATTTTCGAAAGTTATGATTAAATATATTTTTCATTTTAATCAAGCAGATTATCCGTTAAAACTGTAGAAAATATTGTTTCTCCTTCCTGTAGGCTATAGATAATTTGTATTTATGTCTATTTTTATACTAAGAAAATTTATTTTCTTGAGCATATTATTTTTACCCGAATAATATACGAATCTACTTCGTTATTTTATTTTAAAACGAAGAAATAATAACGTGGAAACTATTCTTTTGGGGTACAGGATGAATTATTTTTAAAGCAACCTTCGTCAAGTTACGTAGTTTACGTTGAGCGTTTAAGATATAAATATAGCATGTGCACGTACACACTTACTATACATGTACCCGTTATATAAGATTCTATGAACTATTAATTTAAGTGAATGTTTTTTTGGTGTCATATTTCAGTGACATGTGTTTAATATTATGATACAATTTATTTATACTAGTATGGCTGAGGAAAACACCATAAATACAAATTTCTTTTAGAATTCAAATAAATTCGAAACGCACCGATATCTTTGCATATATCTGTACTCATAAAACAGTATTATATTAGTACCTTATATTTCCTCATTATTATTTTTATTGAAATGAACTACGAAGAACCTAATTTCTACTATTCATTATCAATTGTATATTATAATATTGTATATTATATATTATTACTGAATTACACCTTTTGTGAAAATATCCCGTACATACAAATTGTTTGGATATTTATAACGGACATGACGTATAAACAACTGTTTATAATTGAACAGAAAGAAAAAAAGATAGTAGTACTTCGGACACTATTTGGTGATAAAAATTAAAGTAAACATTAAATAAAAAAGAACCGGGCACACAACATGACATATTTACTAGGTAGGATTCACTTAGTAAAATTATTTATTAGTTAATGTTCAAATATGTATGCACCTGCATCACTAACTTGTAATATTCCTATTTTATGATCAAGTTTATACACAATTTTCATTGAAAAACTTTGTAATAAATGAAAGTAATAATTTGATCACAACGTATATATTTCTCTTTTCAAAGGCTTATTTTAATGTTTCCTTTACGGGTTATAGTGCATTATAAATTACGCGAATAGAATATTCAATGTCCTCATCATCTTCTAACTTATTATGGTGACTTATAGTTGCAAGTAAAGCTATTGATCTTCGTATGATAAAGCGTTATTTTGTTATGAAAAAATCTGTTGATGGCAGTTAAGATTATCCAAAAGTTTCATACAGTTGATATACTATATAATGACATTATTTAAAACGAAATGTAATTATCAAAACGAATTCAGTAAAAAATAGGTGGGTAAGTGGATGTCACTCTGCTGTACAGTAGGTTACCAGTGGGTCACTGTATAATGGATAGTATTAAATTTGAATTCGATGATATAATATCACTGTATAAGAAAAACGATTCTGAGCGGAGACGGTTTGTCAGTCTAGGTATTAGACATACCTATTATAGGTATACTTATCTATAGTATTATTAATAATTTTCAAATTAATCATATCATAATATCCATCAGGTAACACGTTATACATCAACAACAAACCGTGGTATCATCATAGATATATAATAGTATACTTTAAGTATTTAAGTTTCAAGTACCCACAAATAATATTATACAATCATTACAATCACAACAAAATAACTAAAATAGTTATTCCAGGTTTTTTAATATGTAATTTCGTCCAAATTTGAACTTAAAATGACTATAAAAATAAACTGTGCTTATGTATTTCTTAGAATTTTTGGTAACAGAATTAAATATTTACGTGAAATCTTGTTTTAAATTTTCAATCCTTAGATATAAAAGTTGAACATTTTATAAATTTTTAACTACAAAATAATTATTCAATTTTAAATTTGATAAATTTTGTCAACATTTCTAATTCAAATGCTTATAAAAAAAATGTGTGCCTATGTATTTTTAATATTTTACAATTGCTATTGTAACAATATATCAGGAGCCT
>NC_042495.1:72921352-72922126 GCF_005508785.2 Acyrthosiphon pisum | reverse complement strand
AATTTTTACGCAAAATCGATTTTTCACAAAATTGAATTTGGTTTTTGGTGTAACTTTAAAAAAAAGACCGTAGATACATGAAATTTCGACTGAATGTTTATATTAGCATTTTCTATACACCATAACATTTTCAAAATATTTTGACTTATTTTGAGCTCTTTACGGACATTGTCAGTTTTAATTTTTTTTTAGTTTTTTTTTCTAAAAATATCAATAAAATTTTATTTGTTGATTAAAAAAGCTTGAACATTTAATAAAAGGCTCCTAGTATATAGTTTCAAAAGCAGATGAAAAATATTAAAAATCCTTAGTCACAGTTTTTTTTTTATAAGCATTTAAAGTTCAAAAATTGACAAAATATGGAAAAATCACGAAAATTAGTAAATTATTTTGAGTTAAGAATTCGTAAAAATTTTTCTTTTTAAATCTAAGATTTTAAAATGTAATATAAGATTCCTTATAAGATTATCTACCTTTATCAAACAAAAAATATCTATAAGAAAGTCAAATTAAATTTTTATGATCGTTTGAAATTCAAATTTTTACAACATTGGATATTCACTCGATTTCTCATGTAGCGATTTCCTTATTTTGTTGTAATTCAAAAACGAATAACTGTAGATACATGAAAATTTTACTGAATGTTTATATTAGCATTTCCTATACACCATACAATTATGAAAATATTTTGACTCTTTTTGAGCTGTTTACGGACATTTTCAGTTTTCAATTTTTTAGTTTTTTTTTCTATAATATCAATTAAGGTTTTATCTG
>NC_042495.1:72920692-72921207 GCF_005508785.2 Acyrthosiphon pisum | reverse complement strand
TTGAATAATTATTTTGTAGTTAAAAATTTATAAAATGTTCAACTTTTGTATCTAAGAATTGAAAATTTAGAATAAATACTTTAGACTATAATATAATATTATGTCTCATACCTAGACTGACATACCGTCTCCGCTTAGAATCGTTTTTCTTATACATTGATATTATATCATTGAATTCAAATTTAATACCATCCATTATACAGTGACCAACTTGTAACCTACTGTACAGCAGAGCGAAATCCACTTACACACCTTTTTTCATTTAATAATGAATTTATCCAAATTTTGAATTTTGGAATTAATAAATATACTCAAAGTTTATAATTTAAAATTCTTGAATTTTATTTGCTCTACTTAAGGCGTATCTTGTGATAAAAAAAACTTTTTTTTTCAAATAGAACACACTTTTTTAGTGTAAATTATTTACTGGATAATTTTTTTGAAAATTTTGATCTACTTAATTCGAAATTCAACAGAGTTTCTCAGTTATTAAAATATTTACATATTATATTAAA
>NC_042495.1:72866728-72920592 GCF_005508785.2 Acyrthosiphon pisum | reverse complement strand
TTTATTTATTTTTAATTATTTATTAAAATGAGATATTTCTAACCGTAGAATATCTATATCTATGGATAATAGAGAACACTATTAGTTTGTAGCTATTTTAAAAGGGTAATTATAAATTTAAATATAAATATAAAAAGGTGAGTAAATAGATGTCGCTCTGCTGTACAGTAGGTTACAAGTGGGTCACAGTATAATGGATGGTATTAAATTTGAATTCAATGATATAACATCATTGTATAAGAAAAACTATTCTGAGCGGAGACGGTATGTCAGTCAAGGTATAAGACATATATTATATACTTATCTATGGTATTAAAAAAAAAATGACCTATAATAGTTACATATAAATATATAATAAATTCCAAATTAATCATATCACAATATCCATTAGGTACTTATAACGCGTTATACATCAACAACAAACCATGATACTATCATAGATATATTATAATAGTATACCTACTTTAGAAGTTTCAAGTATACCCACGAATAATATTATACAATCACAATAAAATAACTAAAATAGTTATTCTAGGTTTTTTAATATGTAATTTCGTCCAAATTTGAACTTAAAATGAGTATAAAAATAAACTATGTTAATGTATTTTTAGATTTTTTGCTAACAGAATTAACTATATACGTGGAATCTTGTTTTAAATTTTCAATCCTTAGATATAAAAGTTGAACATTTTATAAATTTTTAACTACAAAATAATTATTCAATTTTAAATTTGATACATTTTGTCAAAATTTGAATTTCAAATGCTTATAAAAAAAATTGTGCATTTATATTTTTAATATATTTGAACTGCTATTGTAACAATATATCAGGAGCCTTTTATTAAATTTTTATACTTTTTGGCCCAACAGATAAAACTTTATTGATATTTAGAGAGAAATAAAACTAAAAAAATTTAATTAAAATCAATACATTCATCGTTCCACTCAGAATCTAAAAACGTTGGTATTATGTTAGGTATATAAACTGGTAATTTTTTTAAATTTCTAAGATTTAACTTGTAAGAAAAAAAATACTTAAGTGTAAACATTCATATTATATAGTATTTTTGTGATAGTTTGACGTAATATACAAAATTATGCTTTGATTTAAAAGCAGCTCAAAAGAGTATTTTAAATTAAATATATGATTAATTTGTATTTAATACTTATTTATAAAAATGCGAAATTATCGTTATTTTTTAGGTATCCAGTTAAACCAACATACTTAATATTACTTATATACAATTTGCATTTTTATGATATGTTAATTATTATTTTTCGTATTTTATTCATGCGATTTGTGTAGGTACTTAATATATATATGTACCATATTGTATTCATATTTAATACACCTATAGTAAAATTGCGTAATAAAATTTTTATTTTGGATTAATCCTTTATTATTTATTAGCTATATTCTTCGTCAAATTACAATTTTGTTTAGTTAAAGTTTAAATGAAAACCCGAAGAAATATCTACAATTTCTTTTCAAAATCAATCAATAAATTTATAATACAATGTGCAGTTTGACAATAAATTCACATTTAAAAATATATAAGTTCAGAGGACGTCTAAAACGTGTATGCAATATGTTGATCAAATGTAGTTTATTACATTATAATTAACTGTATTATGTAGCCGGTACTTTAATTCACAATCTTGTGTCCACTACTTCTGCCATTAATATTAGAAGAGTATTATGGTAGGTACTACAAAAAAATTGTACCTATGTCATTTCACACGTGACGGTGTCAAAGTAATGGAAATTTGAATTTTATTTTTAATACAATAACGTTCGTGCAGACCAAATCTAAAATATTAGCATGCCACCAATAAATTACATTTAGTTTTATTAATTTCCCGACGATGGGAATTTTATGTTTTTGCAAGCGTTTACAACATTTGTGCATGATTTATAAGACTTCCATCAAACACGTGATATGTTAAAACAATTTATTTGGAGTAATTTTAAATTTCTAAATAAGATACGTGCATTATATAATTTGTATATTCCAAATAACACAGTTTATTCAAGAAACCTATGTTATAATGACTTATATACATATAATATAGTAGTTTTTAACACGACACGCGCAAAGCGGACCTGCTGCAGCAAACCAATGTAGAACTAATTTATTTTTTTTTTATTAAATAATTCATAATATTAAATATAAAATTCAATTCACCAAGTAAGAGCACCTAAATTAGTTTTTAATAATAAATTTATGCAAATTTTGATTTTTTTGAATTTTTTAGTATAGTTAACTATTTGAGTACATAGATATTTTATGCTATATAATTATTACTTAATAATATGTGCTTTACTAACTGAACAGTTTCTTTTTTTTAAATGAGTAGCATTATTTTTTTACTATTTATTGTTTAGTAGATTATCTCTTAAAAAATGTTGATGTATAATATTATACAATACATATAGGTAATATATATTTATGTATAGTTTTTTTTGAGAAAAAAGTTAAAAGAGCTTCAAAGCTCTCGTTGAACGGGAAATTTGTTTTTACACGTTGCTGTTATTAGTAATCGGACCAATTTGTCAGGCATACAGTTTAAACATTTAATTTTACTATACGAACATTACTTATTAATTTGTCTTTACGGTTCTTTTTTTCTGTTTTTTTTTATTAGTTAAGCATAAAATACAAAGATTTTTACATTATGTTATGTAACCTATATTATGCTATTATACAATTCAATTTTGTTTAGATATAAAATTATATTTTAAAAGTTTGATAATGAACCAATTATTGCTTCGTACAGGTTGTCTGCAGGGATATTGAAGTCTTTCCTGGCTTTGTTGAAGTTTGGGCATTGGATGATGATATGTTTGATGGAGTAGTCTGTATTGCATGTTGCACATAGGGGTGGATCTATCTTTTCCATACGGTGTCCATGTGTGAGTTTCGTGTGGCTTATTCTGAGTCGATTAGAATAACTTGATTTTTTATGTTTAGATCAGTGTATTTTGGTTTACTTTTATTAATTATTTATTTATTTAATCAATACATTTTATTGATTAATCTAGATAATGTGTCT
The DNA here is from genome assembly GCF_005508785.2 of Acyrthosiphon pisum. NCBI lineage: Eukaryota > Metazoa > Arthropoda > Insecta > Hemiptera > Aphididae > Acyrthosiphon > Acyrthosiphon pisum. The sequence continues at coordinate 72,917,538 of NC_042495.1, read as the reverse complement.
TTTGTTTTACGGTAAATTAAATACATTGATATAACATTTTTATTCATTTCATATTTTTCAACAGACTTCGAAAAATAAAAATGTTAAACATTGTCTTACTGTATAATTTTTTTAAAAAATAAATTAGTTTTTATTTCAGTAAAAATATTGGGCGTGGCCGCGTGGGTTATTGTGGCTTTCAAAATATTATTTATATTTATATTTTTCATATTATGTAGATCACAAACAACAAGGATTTTAATAAAAATATGTTATGTGTATTAGTCTTCACATGAGGTATCTCACGTCTCAAAGTAATCGGTTTAACATAAATTCGTGACCGGAAATTAATATTTTTGAATTTTGCACGTTATACCGTCCGTCAGTTATATCGTTCGATGTAGGACTTTGGAGTTTTTATTCAACCAAAAGCAGTTATAATTTAAACTTTACATCGCATTCGTAAATAGCTTTAACTGTATACGAAATAAGTTTTTTTCAAATTCTATTAATAAACATTTTTAATTCTCTATCACTTCTGTCACAGCGTATGGAATTATATGATTGCGGAGATAGAACCCCTCTTGTCTTCACTCAGTGATTTGGCCAATATGTCTTCTTCGAGTTTTGAATTTCATTTGTTATGTGCATATTTCGTATGGCAGAAGGTAAAATTAAGCTGATGAACCCCAAAAGAGGTGCAAATACATTATATTATTATGTTGTTTTATAAAATAACAACAACAATAGATGGTGTGTGTATTAAAAGTAGTTGGATCATTTTAGTAATATGTTTTTAAATTATTTTAAATCAACACTCTCATTGTAATTTTATGTTTGAAAAACGTATGATAAAGTTGTATTTGATTTTAAGATAAGTCCAACATAGCTAGTACTTAAGTAATTAATAATTTGGACGATAATCTAAGTCCTTTAAATTGTATATTATAAATTGTCCTTTTTAGTTTTTACGCATTATGAACGTTTTGTTTGCTTATTTTAATTATCATTATGGTCTTTTGTTAAATAAACGAGTGTTCTTTTTTTCATAATAAAGTAAAGCTCATCTAAAAAAATAATTTTAAAGACAAAATAAATTGGTAATATTTAATAGTTTAAAAATACAAATATTTGTTATTGTCTACAATATAAATCAATTTTTAAGTTTACAATTATTTATTTTAATTTTCATAATGATTTTGCAATATATTATATCTAGTTTGTTCTAGGCTTACATGTATAGTAAAATGTGTATTATTTATGTCTCTTTACCTCTTTAGGAGTTAGGACTAACCTACAAAAATCATTAACTTTTAAATATTTATTTTTGAAAACATTATAATACATTTTATTATTTATTAATATCAACTATTATTGTACATAAACTCACTGAGTTGACAAATCATAATATTCAATCGATTAAATTAAATTAATTTTAGCTTAAATCTAATGTCATAGGAACCCAATTTTTTAAAACCAAGTTGTAAGATAATCTTTAATATCAAAATATTATATTCATAAACTCAAAACAATGTTTGTTAAAATTGAACGTGGGACACGAAAACATGAAAACACGAAAAGTATATGTAAAAAATCTCCTCGTTTGTATAATTAAAAAGCAACGTAAATATAACTATTAAAAATTAATTAAATTAAAATAAAATATATATATATATATATTTAAAAAAAACCCAAAAGCTTTTATTTTTTAACCGTGACACTATGGACGTATTTCGAGTATAAAAACGAATTTCCAGCAACAGTGCGAACCTAGTTTAGCGGCAGCGATTAGGAATTTTACGTTTAACGAAAATGTTTATGCCACCTCTACCGCACACATTTCACTCTCCAAGGACCATAGTTTCCTTTTTATATTAAACGAATGCGGTACGTGAGACATAACCGGTATCTCGTTAACCCTTAATTCAATCACATAAGGCTTCAACGAGTTTTAAACTCGAAAGTATCCTTTTTTTAAAATGATTATTATTATTATAGTCCAAATTCCGAGGGCTTCCCCCGATGTAAATAGCCGGCCACACTCTTGTGCTATGTACCGCAATGGCCAAATTACTCGAACGTCTGTTTCGGCTTAATGCAAATTAAAACACATCACGTCTGAATCACCGGGGCAGGTGGTTTTTAGCTACCATCTGGAAATTAAGCAAACCACAATAATATAAATAACATTTTGCTTTACAAAAACAAAAACCGCAATAAAATAATAATACATTGGTGAAAGCACTAAAAATATTAGAGTATATTCCGTGTGCCACTGTACGTAGATTTTTTTTGGGGGTATTTTACGTTAAATTTTAAAGGTTGGGTACTTTTAATAATACATTATTATTATACATTATATTATAATATGCAATAAAATACGATTTGTTTAAACTAAATCCGTTCACAAAACATCTAATTACGATCTAAATAACTCCTAGATGAATATATTATATGAACATGATATTATTTACATAGGTACTTGTAAAATATAATTTAGTGGTCTAAAACCACCAACTGTTTACAATTCAACAGTGGTAATTATTTATGATGGCTTAAGGCGATAAAATCCAAAAAGGTAAATTAATCCTCGGTGCACTTACTTAGGGTGCAATTGGAGTACCGGGAAAATGTTCACGATTGCTTACGTTTATATTCACTTTAATGTCATTAGTGTAATATATTCAAGAACTTTAGTGATCGGTGCAGTTATTCGATGTCCCATAGCCCCAGACCAATGCAAGTTCAGACGGCGCAAGTGTACTTGTCTGCAGCCCAAATATTTTTTCTTTTATTAATTGTAAATTGTATACTTTTATAAGACATATTCAACTATCTTTTAACAATTATTTTAAAGGTAAATTAAAATAGTAAAGTAAAGTTTCATAAATATACAATCTACGCATTATAGGTGCAATTTCAAAATAGTGAAAGTACCATATTAAATAGAATGTTTGAGTATGCGCGTATATCTCAGTAACGATTTAAATGCAACAATATAATATATAGCTACTTACTACCTATTGGTACTACCCAGTGTGGTTTTAACTTATTATTTCATTATTACCGTTGATAAACTTTGATTCGTCACAACTTATTATAATTCATTAATCTTTAGAACAATACATGAATAATACGTTTGTACAAATGCTAGTAGATAAAATATGTCCTCACAAAATTCGTTTTTTTTTTTTATGGTAAATAATTTTAATGAAAAGTTCATTAATAAAAGTATTTTTTTAAAATAAATGTTACTCAATAGTAAAGTGTAATAATATAATCTGTTGTCAGTAGACTGATAATCATCAGATTTAATATTCTATGCATTATGATTGTTGCAATCGATTTATTATTATTAACATTTTTAAAAATTTTTTTGAGTATAAGTGATATTGAATGTACCTTCTGTAGCATAATGAAAATTATCCGAAAAGAAGAATATGGATTTTTTTAAGAGTACATTTGAATTAAATAAGTATGTACACTGGAAACCAGCATCGGATCGTACACTTGGCCCTAATTTAAATTATTCAGGCCCTGATAATCCAATTAAAAAATAAGAATACAATCAGTAGATATTATAAATCCGTTATGCCCTGATTCAAATATTATTATTAAATAACTAACAATTTATAGTTTTAGCACACAAACAATTCCGTTTTACAAGGCTCCGTTGCTTTGATTTTCACAAGCTTATAACGTAATGTATTGTGTAAATGTGAACTAATCACATATAAATTAATTATCTTACACAGTAGGTATTTCAATATTGCATATTAATAATTTATGTTTCTCGTTGAAAATTGTTGCAATACTGTTATCGATTTATTCCTAATTATATGAATTTTCAATTACATTAAATTATGAGTTATTATTAATCTACCGTTTCTGAATAATAATATTTTAATAATTAAGTTATCGGCAATATTAATATCATTAAGTGGTTTTACTTAATTAGGTAATGCAATTGTTATTTGTTTGTCACAATAATATTAATATTATAAAATCGTTGTCAGAAGAAATGTTTATGTTTAAGTAGGTAGTTAATGGAGAAATATATAACTTGTCGTCAAATTATTATTTTTAATGAAATGTGCATTTTATTAATATTAAAAAGTATGTATCGTGCAAGTTTTTTTGATTAGTTAGGTACGCTTGTTTGCATAAACACCTATTAAATTAAACTAATAAGGCTTTGATTGATGATAAGACACAGTCTCGTATTCTCGTGTATGAATTTAAATCGTTAAAAATATTTGACAGTGGTTTATACTTTATACTTTATAATACCTATAAATTGTCGATTCTGACTGAAATACAAGATCTATAGGTGTAAATAATATTTTATGTTTTTTCTTGTTTACATTTTTCTTGTTTTAAACTTTTAACGTCTATCTTTTTAACAGTGAAAGTTTTTGAAAAATTGTAAGCTAATGACACCTATACCTTACTTATAGAATATTAAAAATGAAAAAAAGTGTAATTTTCCGAATTCATGACTTTTGTGTTCAATTTTAACATTTTAATGGACTACAATTTTGTGTGATGTGAATAAAATAATACTTATATGAACGTACCTTCACTGATCATTGATCAATCTTCTGTTGATATTATTTAGTATTTATTTTTAACAATAAATCGTATTATATCAGAATATTCCCACCTTCCTAACCTCTCAAACTCACTCATCCCTGCCTTGGACCCTGACAACATCCCAGGCAATCTCCAGAGAAGCCTTTAGAGAAAATAGAGTAGTGGATTACTAACATAACAATAAAAACAATTAATAATAAAATAAACAAAATAAACAAAATACGTACAAATAGAATAAATAATTATATTTAAACATCACGTCCAAAGTATTATTACTGCGTAATTGAATTGATATTGTCATTTATGTCTAACTACCACCTACATATCAAATGTATGCTTACTTCTTGTGAATAAACCTTTACTGATCGTATATTTCGAATAAGAGTTATAAAAAAATATATCTTAGTGTATTATAATATATATATTTAATTGTATAATTTAATTTAAATAAATATAACAGAATAGGCCATTGGTGAAATTAATTATGTTTCGATTTTCAATTTCTTCCAATATATTATGCAAACACTAGCTGTTATCGTTGTTCAAAAATATATAATATATAAATTGTTTTTTATATTTGTATACTCGTGATCATAAATCATGCCTCACGGGAGAATTTTAATATAGTATAGATTTAACTTAGATAGTATTATATTGACATAATCAAACTCTAAAAATATTCGTTTACCAGTATATTATGATATATTATTTTACATAATCAAATGTATAACATAATACTATGGTATAATAATATAATATAGAAAATATTTATAAAATTTAAAGAATTCACATAAAATGAACTATTATAATTATAATTTATAACTTATCTAGACCTCTATGTTATATCCAAACTAATAAAATGATATAAATATTGTAACATTTTAAAATATTCTATCATTTCATAGCCTAGTTTTCTGATGTAATAGTGGATTACGCTTTTTATTTGAATTATACGACTCAAATACTCTTCAACAAAGTGTCTATTATAATACTAGTCCAATACTCGTCGCAAACATATATTGTACAGGTTTTTAAACGGTGTAAAATGCATTATTATATTTAAAATACTTCATTGCACACTTTGAATAAAAATGTACTCTAACGATTTACAACAATGAAATAACAAACTCAAATAGCTATATGACCCAGCAATTTATGTGTGGTAAATAAGTGGCTATCGGTACAATACTTCGAGTTTGTCGGATTATAATAAATTGTCAGTGACAGCGGCGTAAATGATCAGGATGACTTTTGAAGTAGCTTCTTGATTTTTTTATTATATGTATATTTTTTATTGCATCTATAATAATATGATCCTTCCATAACAAGTTTTGAATACAAAAATGTATTTCCTCGCCTATCGTCGATTTTCAGAAATGCCACTGTTTACTGAATGTGTTAAGATCAGGATGTCTATGTCATGTCAAAACGGCAATATTTCTTGAACAAGTAGTCCATTTCTTAGAAGCTAAACTTATTAAAACGTCTGTCTTGTAGGTAAAATAAAGCGACGCGGAAAGACAAAGAATTAATATTTATTTGAATAACGTCCACGAACGGGTTTGTTGCGTTTTTTTTTTATAATTAAATACACACCATTGAAAAATGTTACACTTAGAGTATTTACTAGCTGAATTCAAAATAACGATGACTTTTATTTTAATTACCTACTGTAAGTACATACGATAATGGTTGAAAACAACATTACAACATTATACTATGTTATAATAGTCATAATCGTGAATACATTATATTTTGTTACATTTACATCATGGAAATAGAATATCTCTGAATATAAACTATATATATTATAAAACAGTGTTGCTGTAATGCATGTTTATATTCCAATAATGCGTATATAAACATAAATTAGGTATTAAAAACAATTTTTAAATGAATAGAAAGACGTTTAAATGTAATTAACTGACTTTTATAGTTTTTCATGATGTTTAAATGGTCTGCGTGCGTACACGTTTTAAAATGTATAAACCAAGTACGGGTTAAATATCGAATTTTCTGTTGCATGCAAAATTGTTAATTAGTGGTTTTAACGTAAAAAAGTGGTGAGCCTATACATTTGTAACAAGTTATCACTTATTTTAATTCGGTCGCATAAAAACGTTAGCATTATTATACAATAATTGGTCATATTTTGCATACTGCTGTGTGTGACTCTAGTTTATTTGAGTAGATACCGATGGGCAATAATATTTTTATTCATAATAATATGATATTATTAAAAATTAAGATTACCTACTCGCAGATATTTGGTCGTTTACCATATATATTCAATATAAACACCAGTGAAGTTTTGCTTTCATTGTTTTCATATACCAGTCTCACGACAATAATGTAATGTCGGTCGATACTCCCGGTGGCAATGCATTTCGCTTTTATGTATCCTTATTGTTTTGTTTAATTTAGTGTTTCTTTTGTCTGTCACTGTAGATACATAAACAGTAAACTCAATTTCGATAAAGCCAGTTCGAGTCAATGTTATTTATTCTATTTAGTACGAATTTGAATAAAAAAAAAAAAGAGAAAGAAAGAAAGCTCACACATCTAGGTTGTTATTTAGCAACAGACTTGTACATTTTTTTTTCTACATGTTAACAAACAACAAATTTTTATTTTATTTAAACACATAATATACCAGCCATGTTTACAATAGAGTTTTTCTGTATAGGTAATGACAAAATATTAAAAATACATTTTAAAGGAAATTTAATTGTAAGATTACCTACAAGCCGAAATTATTTCTAAATTTGATGAATTTGATGAATCTATAAGATATTAATCAGAAGATAATAATAATATAAAGATAAAGATTGAAAATAATTTATACACCAAAAAACTTATCCTTTGGAAAATCAGAAACAAAATAATCATAAACTTAATGCAGCTTTGAGAATGCTAGTAATAAGATCGTAATAACATTACGTTGTAGTTCGGTCGTAACATTGAACATGAACACACGTACATCATATAAAAATTGTTCTTACTCCGTTGTCGTTTGGTGCGCTCATTAATAATTAAGGTAAATTTTATCTATCCGTTTCAATAGAAAACGTTCTTATGAATAACAAAGTACAGAAAACTGGCCTCGTTTCATCACGGCATCACGCGTACTTAAGACCACGAAACGAAATCTGTCAATCTCATGAACTTCGTCAAGTCAACATTTATCTCAAAGGTTTTGACTATTACGTGCCGCCAATGATACCAGTGATAATGTAATTGGTATAATCTCAATCAGCCTTATGGACGATCTCGAGTACCTGTCTCACATAGATCATGACGTGGAGCTTTAGAGCCTCACTTATCTATTTGCAAAACATATCAAACCTCTCCGCATTCAACACCGTATTAACTAAAACACCTGCTCACATAGTTTTACCCGTAAATCTTCGTCTTCCAATCCAATTTTATAAACTACATATCACCTTCAATACAATAACATTTTGAATCATTTAAATTAAACTAAATAATATGTTTATTTCAATTAATTTATAGCAATTTTTATCTCAAATATAAATGAAAATCACCATACAGATGAGTGCACCAAATACTGTAACAATCGAACCAAATGTCCAACTATGCCTTCGGCACCAAGCTCCACACTGCTAACTTAATGCCCAACACCTTAAGTCAGCTATCAAATACCACTTCAAAGATTACACCGGTCAATATCCAAGATCGTTCTACTTGACTTAAATACAATTTACATGCAAAATGTATCTGTAATACTTTTCACGTTTGATTTCAAATTTTAATTCAATAATGAGTCTTATAATTAGTAATTTCCCTTCTTTCCGCTGCTCTAAATGCACTTATCGCTAAAAATATATCTTTACTTAATTCTTTTCGTCCAACAGTTCCTCAATAATATAAATGTTATAATAATCCATTACTTCCTACTACCTAATATAGCCTCATAAATATAATTTAAATATTAAAACTGTATTTCATAATAAGTTTAATACAACTAATGCCCTAATTATTATATTTCCATTAATAATATTTGCTTTCTTAATTTTGGGAACGTTAACATATTATATTAATTTGTTTATGTTTAAAAGTGTGATTGTTGGAACCAAGTTTATTAAATAAATACAATTAAAAGACATTACATAGACTGTAGAGAATATATTATATAAGTGACTTTAGATAAAAAAAAAAATAATAATAATAGCTCAACTCCATACTAAAATCATATCATTTTTATTTTTCTTACATAAGTAATTACAAAGTTCACAAAACGTGACAAATTTACGTTAGTCGTTTGCCGATAGAAAAGAAAAAAATTGTAGTAGTATTAGGATTTTATATTTTGGTCCAAGTCCGTTAATACAGATATCTCTGAAAAAAAATCCAAATTCCTAAAGAGAAAACATAACATTTTGTACTAAAAAGGTCTTTCATTCTATTTTTCGTATTATATGAATGATTTTTTCTCTCATTTTTATAAGAATAAATAGCTTTGATATTTTATGGATAAAAATGTGGTTATTAGGAGATTTTAAAAATTTTAAAGATTTAGTATTATTTAAATATAAAAAAAAATATTTTAATTACATAATAGAATCTCATCATAACCTTGTCAATAATCATGTTTAAGGTATTCATTAGAAATTATCACATTTATTTAATACATTTTCATAACTATCAACACAGATGATCGGTCAGGTTATATCAGTTATTAAAAATTGTATTATACAATTCCATTTTAGTGATTAATATAATATTCTGACTTAAAATCTGATCTTTGATAATCTAAAATGTTTATAGAAATACGCTCAACTTTTTTTTTGTTCTTATGTTATAAAAACATTTATTAATTCGTCATGGTTTTTGACATTTATAAAATATTTAAATTTAAATTTAAAAATCAAAAATTTTTATGTCAATAAATACCTCAAAAAAGTCATCTTAGTATGGAAAATACTATTATAAATGGTGAAAATATTTTATGATTATTCCTTTTTGGATTACAATAAATTAAGAACATTTATTTTCTTAAATACTGGTTTTGAGTAAAAACTCCCGTTTTTTTTTGATTATTTTGAATAGCACCAGAATTTTTAATTTGGACCTCTTTAAAGCATCAACTAGATCTAATTTAACCAATTTTATGTTAAAGATCAAAGCATTTTTTTTAATACATAATAATATGACGTACAAATACACAAAAAAATACACTCATGGCTCGAGTATAAAATTATACTGCAGTTAAAAAAAGAACAAGTTATAACCAAACAGATTATAATTTATTTTGAAATAAATGGATACTTAATAATTTAGATTATGTGGAACAGAAAATTAAATTTATATTAATAAAAAGGAAATATTTTTTTATCGTATAATATTATTGAAATTACGCTTATATTTACTGCAAAAATTAATAATAAAATTAATCTTAATTTTGTAAGATATAACATCATATAATTAAAATAAACTAACATTTTTTATGCATAACAAATTAACATTATTAAAATTATAAAGAAACTAGATATTAAAAAATATAAATAGTGTCTTGCTATATTTTCCTCGTACATTACTGACATAATTATATTAAGCCCTTCTCTTCCTGCCAGCTAACTTAACTTTAAACTTTCAATAACTCATACTATTTGAAGAGATATTTAATAGAAATCATTAGTTATTCTTATACATACATTTATTTTTTATACTTGTTATATTTGTGATTATCATTATCTTATTAAGATTTAAATCTTAAAAACAGAATAGGAATAAAGTAACTGTAGAGACAAAAGCTGAATTTGTTCCTGTATAGTTATAAATGGGAATTTATCATATTCATATATATTGTTGTTAATTATGTTTTTCTACTTTCTACAAAAATAAATACTTAAAATTAAATTAATGTAGTAAATAATATGCTATATGTATTAAGTATATCTAATATATTATTAAATTATGAACAATGTAGGTATTTCTTCTGATTTAATGAAATAATATTAAATATAATATTGATATATTATTATGTTATTTTAAAATTAATATGTTGTAAATAGACACAAGACATTTTCAAGTTTATCTTCATAATTTGTATGAGATAATATATTTCAATATATTATGTTTAACATGTTAAAAATGTGTCCATCATTTAATTTAATTGATATTATTAGTTATAATATTAATTCAAAGGGAGAAATAAAGTTATAGAGCGTCAACAGCTGTAAACTATTTAAAAAATAAATATATAATGTTCTCATCAAAATATATTTGGATGAATTTGAATTTGTTATCCGGATGAATATTTCATTATTTTTGCAGACATAAGTCATAAATTATATCATAACGTACGTGACTCACGAACGGTTACTTCATTTGGAATAATAATATAGAAATTAAAACAAACAATAATAACAATATATTTTACAATTTCAATTTCAATTTCATAAATATTTGATTTATTTTGAATTTATTATGATGTTAAAAATGCTAGATTTTTATTTTTGCATTAACAGTATATACTAATAACAATATTGTTAAAAATTATTATAAAATCGTTTATTTATATTAGTTGTATGAAGGCGCATTAGGTAGGCAATTTAGCTACATCTATGCGTAGGATAATATATTTTGAGATTACTTTGATTTATTATTGCAGTCGCAACTACAATAGTATAATATTTGATCTACTCTTGCTTAAATTAATAGACATTATATATTTTAGTTTAACATAGTTTTCAATACTTTATTTTTTTTTTAATAGGATACTCTGTTGTTACTAGTTATTCGTTTGAAATTAAAAAAAAAAATTACCATTTTATATTATATAATGTACAAAGTACCTATTTAATTATGCGTCTATATATTGAGATTAATATTGATTTAGCTCAAATAAAAATAACTATAATTATCATTATATAAATTTATCAACGAATTGGGTAAGTTAACCCATCATAATATAAAAAATATTTTTACATAAAAACAAATAACCTACTTATTCTTATTCAATTTAGTACATTACAAAGATAAATATCTATAACAGAAAATATTCAATGAATGCGTTATTGAACTATTATTCATTAAATATGAATATATTTGTGTACCGTATAATTGGTGCATATAATATGGTTAGTTAAACGGATGTAGCCTTTTTCTAAATTGGAAATTGTCACCCACTTATTACATTGATAAGATAGCTAACATTTGCTGGCATAGAATATTATTCTATATACTTTTATGCATTGGTAATAATCAAATATAAAATAAACTAAAAATAAAAATCGTGGAGATAAACTATAGTAAGTTATTAATTTTTATAATTATATAAAACTATAATAATCTCAAATTAAAAATTATCATAAATTTTATAATTATCTATATAGGTATTTACTATTCATTTTTTGTGTTTCTGAATATACACTATACATATATATACAAATTAACATCAAATCATTTGCGACATACAACAAATAAAATAAATAGTTTTAATATCTAAAAAATAAATATATGATTTTAATATTGGGAGGAAATGGACAAGGTTTTAGTTCAAACGTTTATGTGGAGGAATTATGGTACCTTCCTTGTTTCGGAGGAAAATAAACAGTGAAGGAAAATGGTCCAGCCCAATTAAAATACCCAGATAATCTCGATCTGCGCATGTGTGTTTATTTAATTGCAGTCATTAATATTTTATACGTTTTATAAAGGTATGTATTGTATTAATTTGAATGAAATTATAATATTATTATTATTATTATTGTATACAATAACGCACTCCCACGTATATATCTACAAGCATAAAACGCAATCAGTAGCATTATATTAAAAACGGGTATTGTGCTTTCAGAACACTTTTACGAGTTATGAAAAAGACAGCGACGGTTTCACAGCGACTATTATTATTATTATATAATTTATATTATCACCATCGTTTCATAATAAGCCAATAGTAAGCCAAAGATTTTATATCGGGATCAGACGTGTTGTCAGTTTTTTTTTTTACAAATCGAGTTATATTATTATACATATCGTATTTTTTATCATCCAACATGGATAGGTATTATTTACTATTCATATTATTGTATCTACTTAGAACGAAGAGACTGCTAAACCGTATAGACATCCTAAATCGGTCGTATTTACCGTAGACCGATTATTATTCAATTAATTTACTTCAGATAAACCCATCGCAATCCTGAAATAGTCTTTAATCTAAATATTTAAAGATAATATAGTGTTTACCTAGATTGGAATAGCGAGTAAACGAATCAAACTAAAATTAACGAATCTACTACATGTTCACGCGTTAACCTAGGAACAGTCTTAATATTACGTAAAATAACTCAATTCAAAACATTCATTATCCAGTTCTACATTTAGACTGCTGACTGACTTTAAGTTGAGCCCTGACAATGTTAATAATAACAGAGTTCAAATATAATGCATTCAGATCTGTACAATATTATATTCCATCAATCAAAAATGTTAAAAAACGATTTCACACCAATAGATATTATAATCGCTTAAAACCCGTTCTTTCTAAAAAAAAATCGTCTCAATCTATTCCCGATGATAATTAAGCGTGAACCCCAGATTAGTTTCCATAAATCAATTAAATATAGCTTTCACGTAACGCGTTAGCCTCCACTTAAAATTATCATAAAAATAAAAAAATACATTAAAATATTGATCGCACGTGAACATCACGCCGTCACCGGTAGTTGTAAACATCGGACCCATACACATCGGTGACATGATGGCGACGACAAAAAACAACAATAATAATAATAATAATAATATTACTAATAGGGCGATAAAATAATATGCAAAGAGTACGTTCCGGCATGAACCATTTCGTGGCCGAGTATGATGTTGCACAGACACTGTGGTGTGCGGTGGGGGTCTTTGTTATTGTTATAATTACGACAAATCATTATTTATGCTCTGGACCGATGCAGAGTGACGGTCACACATCATAGTGACGGCTTAATTGGCGGTGATGCGTGCGTCCACGTGTATCAATTATATTACTAGGGTGGGCTGTCTATTAGATGTCTACTTATAAAAATGTTCAGTAAAAAAGTAATTAATTTTAACCTTGAGAAAATCAATGACATTAAAAAAATGTTCTTAAATGTAAAAAAATAAACATAAAATAAGAAATCGTAAATAAAATAAATGTAATTTGCAGAACAAATTTTAAAATCCAAAACTTAAATAATAAAAAAAAAGAAATGTTTTATATATGCACCATAACTAATATGTAAACACGTCAAACGCGTTTGGATGGAATTCATTCACTACCAATAAATAGGCACGAAACCAATACAGTTTTACCAATGGTATTATGACATTTTTTCAACAAATTTGTTTACATTTAGTAGGTTACTCGTTTTTAAAAATAGTAATCCCATTTACATAATTTTCATCTTGTTCTCTTTAATAGCATAAAATAACATACTATACGTGTGGTATTTACCTATTATTATAGCTTATAAAATATATCGTCATCCTTCGTTGTCTACTTTCGACACACATATTATGTATGCCTTATCGACCAACGTTCAGAATCCTTGACATTTTTAAATTCAAATTTAAGTTTGGTATGTGACTTGTTTGCATATACACGGAAAACGTTGGCATTTATTCATTTATAGAGTCTCGAAATATTTTACATCAAAAACGTATTTTCAATGGAAACATTCGTGTTAAATAAATGTTTCAAACTAGCTTTTAAATATATACATATATATGAAGTGTTGTGCAAAGAAAACAGTTTATAGACTTTCGTCTCGTGGTTTTTGTTTTATGTGTTTGAGGAAATAATTTCTTACATATTCTATAGGCACTTTCGTGCATTAAGTAACTATAACAGCCATAGGTTTTTTAAATCATTCTTTCAATGAAAAATTATAATATTATACATTATATTATGTAATCAATTTTATTCTTCACACTTTTTAAAATTTAAGGAATGCAATATTATTTGATGCAATGTATGGTTTTATAACCATACGTTAAAACGTATTGTATTCAAAATCACTTTGGTTGATATACTTATACTTTGAGAAGATCCTAAGTCACACCACCATTATATCATACTCAAGAGGTAAATATAAATTGTATTGTTTTATTAAACACTACCTACTAAAAAGTATATTGTTCATTCTTGAGAACCCGCAAATGGCAAACACAGAATTCGTGTCACTTATGTTCTGTAAGGACATTGCACATTTTCTTATTATTTAGAGACATTGTCCTGAATACTACCAAGTGATGCATTAGTAACGTGCAAAGTATTTCGAAAAAGAAGAAATTGTATGAACAATTCATGTCAATGGTGGAGCTCTATCGATAAATGTTATAATATCCCCAAATGTTTACAGTATGTATTGGTAGTTTTTTTAATTTTATTGTACCAAGTTAACTTTATTAAGATTTTAAATATTGTATATAGGGTCTCTATGCACACATTAATAATATGATTGAACCATAACACTATAAAATTACAACATAGCCTATAATACATTTTATATAGATGTTTTTTTTTTTACAACGTTTTAATAAACTATTGATAAAAGTTATTAATTATATTGTTGTTATGTTCTGTACTTTTTTAAATTGATATGTAAAAAAAAATTCATTATAAAATTACCTAGAATAAACGGTTATTTAATGTTTTTCTCTGATACAAAAAAAGTGGCGTTGCATCCAAACAGGTCGAAAAGGAACACCTCAACATAAAAATGTATAAAATATAATATTTTATAAGTACCTACTCCAAAAACCATTTTTACAAATGTATTGCATTTTTCATGGTTATACCCAAGATATTCAAGGTAATAAATTAAGATAAGTTAAACAAAACCCAAATAAATGTAAAAATACATTTGATATAATGCGTAGATAGAGAATAGAAATTGTTAGATTAAGAATTGAGAATCTTTAGATGAATACAAACAAAAAAATCAAATTTTGTTGAATATATTCAGTAATGTATAATAATTTTTCAGACAAATCATTTTAGATGACTGGGTATATAAGTACGAATTTCAAGCTGCAATAACTGATCATATTACAAGGAACCCAAATCTAAACCCATTAAACACAACAAGGTCGATCGTGAATTGCAATAACAATAAAGAAATAAATCTTACCAAAAAGTAAAATATGTAAATTAAACATTATCCTTAAGTTAGTTCTCCATGAAATTTAAATGTAACATCTTTGGCATGTAAAATAATACGGCCAATGAATAATAATATACACCACTTAATCAGTATCAGTTGACAGCTATTGACTAAACAAAGTAAATACAAGTCTGGTTTTTGTATTTTCAATATTTTGTGTACGTAAATCATAGTACTTTAATATTATACTCAATGTATTTTCAGCTCTAAAATTATTTGCATACAATATAATTTAATTCATGTTCATTGTAACATGTTATGTGTACCTAATATTTTATAATATCTATTTTAATGGATTAAAATTGTTATTAACTTCACGAAATTTTTTAAATTTTTTAAATTTGTTTTTTTTTTTTTAATAAACCAACTTTTCTTTATAATTCTTTGATATTTTAATTAAATGCCATATACAAATTTTAATTATTGAAAGTTGAGTATAAGGCCAATTAATTATTCAATTTGAATTCTAACTATATATGTATCCAGTGTCAGAGTTTAGTATACATTATGTATTTTATGAAGATTTAAAATGTGTTAACATGACATATACATGCAACACTGCTGATAATCTGAGATCCTATAAAATCGTTTCGTGAAAGGGCTGTGATAATATATTATATTAGAGTTAGCCAACAAGAAGAGCTTTGCCAGTCGCGCCGATAAGCACAATACGAGTAGAAGCCAAAAAAAGGCTTATCATAACGACATAGATTTTGTAAATTAGATTTTGTTTTAGTATAATATTCTTAAAATTCTTATTCATATAATATATATTATAATGTTTTCTTGTCGAATTTCCATTCATCATTGAAAAAAAATTACTAAATATAAATATATTTACTATAAATTTATTTAATTTAAACATTAATTTATTATGAATTCACCAATATTTATTAGGGGTCTATAGCATTGTTAAAATATTTAAATTTTAAATATCTGGGCACAGTAATAATATGTTCCAATATTGCTTTTATATGTTTTAATATTATTAAACTAACTTATGCGAATACATTTTTGCTTTTAGTTTTCATATAATATAATCACTCAAGTGAAACAATTATAACAGTTGAAAATGGTTGGTGACTCGTGAGCATAATGTGACGCATTATTATTTATTAGGTATTTACTATTTATATATTATTATCAATGCTTTCAAATTTACAATTATTTTATCAATTATTGGCATAAAGACGAGTACCTATTAATAGCGAAATCAATTTTCTTCCAGACTCAATATTGCGTAGTTGGATTTTGAACACTTTATTTTTTAAAACAATGTCAACTTTATAATATACCTACAATTTATTAAATACATCTAGAATAATTTTATTTTTGGAACAATAATTTTATCTAGTTTTATAGTTGTATATGTGTATAAATAATTTCAAAATTTGGGTGGTTTTTGTGAAATTGTAACCGCATAATGGTCCACAAGTATAAAGCATGTTGTAGAACTCTATATGAGGGAGAGAGAAAAAAAGGTCTGTCTGTCGTAGTAAACATTGATTGATGGACACAGAGATTTTGTTGACCGTACAAAATGCAATTTGTCTTTCTCCATCTTATTGCCGTGAACAAAACATCGACTTAACCACTTGACCAACGGACCGGGCAGAATAACGATAATGGCAGTGTCCTTCGTGACGTAAAATTCTCTTGTAAGGGTCCAGTTCGATTTATGTCAACACATTTCATGGAATAACCAATTACTAAGAGAGTTTTATAGTTTAAACCACTTTGCAATTGTTTGACGTGCTTATAACACTAACACACTTGAATCTCAAGTGAATACAAAATTACATTTTTTTAACACTATCTCTGAAAAAAAAAAAACAAATCGATTACGCTTTTCAAAGTATAATATTGTATTATTAATTGCATTTCAACTTTTATAAGCAAATTTATTAAAAACAGAATAAAACCACTTTATTATATCTGCACTCTTTTAGTTTGAAATCGTTGTCATTGTCGTTGTGTATTGCAGTCAAGTGGCATTTGCATTGAAGATTATTAAAACACTGGGAATTTAATTAAATTTTCTCCGAAATATTAATAATTATCCATTGAATTTTTTAAGGCATAAAGTACCTGTGCCAACAGTTTTTTGGTTAGATTTCAATTGACAACAACTACATGTCTATTATTCGTATAAAAATGACAACGATATATTGTTAAATGCGATCGATAATACAAAATAACAATATTATAATTTTATATTTGTTGAAATAAGTGAAGTTCTGCAAATAAATATAATAAGGATGGTTTCTTACTCTTTTAGATGTTGCACCATATTATTATGTGTGCATTATTCTTGATATTTTTAATCAAGAAAACTTTACTTTAGTTTTAGTTAAAGAAATATGTGGGTCTAGAAGTCTGGCTTGAATTCCATTGAAGTTAAATACAATGGTGTTGGTCAATTGAAAGTTTTTTGGCTGTACTTCAACAACAAAAAATAATTAATAAATATCCAACTAGAAAACATTTTTAATGCATTTCCACTAAGTTTTAAAAAAGATAGAATTAAGCATAGTTAAAATTATGTTTTGTTATATAATTTATAATTATAGAAAGTATTTCTAGAAATGTCATACTTTTATGCACGTGGCAATAGTTTCTAACAGTATTAAACATTTAAACATCATGTATGTACATAGGCCAGTACAATAACATGTAATGACGGATATAAATCGTTTAAATGAGAAAAAAAATGTATACTATATCGTAGTTTTATAATGCAATATAATAATATAATATTTTAATGTTTTGTAATATTATATTAATATAACATTAAAACATTTAATATTATATAATTTATAAAATATTTTAATCGTAATTAAAATAATATTGTAAATATGTATATATAAATAATCTAAATCTTAAAGTAAGACAAAATATATTGCTCAAAATGAAATATAAATTTGAAATTAGTATGACGTGTTATATTATTAGGTATACATTTTAAAGATATTTTATTATTCATAATATAGTTTCAGTAACATTTTCTACGCTTGTTATTTATAAAACTAATTATAGTTGATTTGCATTTTGATTGTTTTTTAAAAGTATTTCAATCGTTATAATAATAATAAAAAAATATTAACATCTTAAATTGAATATACTATTCTACGACGAACTACGACGTCATGATCGATTTGATATGATAACTTTTTTAGTGAATTATTATTTATTAGTTATTACAGTACATAAATTATTTTATAGAAGCATAATAAACATAATATTGTAGTTAAATATATTTGCATATTCATTGTTTCTCATGCATGTATGTGTATAAATAGTTCGGAGAATATAAACAATAATATTTATTCAGAATTTCCGACATCACGCGGTGAATGGAAATTATGATACGAAATAAAAAATATTTATTTTAATAAAAATAATTGAATGTACATTATGTAAACGTGTATAAAAAAATAATTATAAATCATTACTAAATTGAGTTCAAGATTGTTCTCACACCAAATTGATTTTTTTGTCGTTTTACTTTATTATTTTATAAAAAAGAAATATTTTGAAAAGTTAAAACAAATTAAAAACCCAGTTTAAGCAGTTTAGTGCGAATTTATTGTACGCAAAATACATCTTAGATTCTGAGCGAAGCGTGGAAACTTGTGGTTTTACAATGGTGTTCGAGTTTTCAATTGATATTCAACTAATTTCAAGTTAGTCGATTAAACATAAATATATTATTGAACGAATCTAGGTAATTATTTTATATTATTCAACCAAACCAGAATAAAATAACTATATATTTGTCTTTTTTACGCTTTACAGATTCGATTAAAATAATAGTTATTTGACCTAGGATAGTACAGGTACAACTGTACAGTGTATGTAAACGACTAAATATATTTTAATTTAAACTCATATTTTATATTATTATTTTTTTTTTTATTTAGAACTGATTTGATATGATGGCCGACTATATTATTAAGTGGTATGAAAGTATAATGTATGTGAGTATAATTTAAAAGTAGACATAACCAAATATGAAATAATATTGTTATACTTGCCAGTTGCTCCGGGAATCGAAACAATTATTGACTATTATATAAGGACAGGTATGATAATATCAAATATATTATTATCATCTCGTTCTGAAAACGAAAAAAATCTCTCCGATGTCTATAGAACGTTTTCCGTGACGTATCATAATAATAATAATAATAATAATGATGATTAAAGCCTTCGTGCGTGCTGTGCAGTCGATTAGTGTTGCCGGTTAATAATGATAATAATATTATAATGAACGAGCGAGAGGGTCGATTTTTATGCGGCTTGCAATTCGAGCTCAAAAACCAACAAAAAAACTTTGTTCCTACCGGTTGCATAGTCCGGCCGCGGGGTATATATTATTATTATTATTATTATTATAATCATCATCGTCATCGTCGTCGTCATTATCATTATTATTACGAGCGGCGATCGGTCACGGGACCGATGACGACGACACGTCGCCGCATATATTATTATAATAATTATTATTATTACACTCCGACCGGGTCCGGGTGGTTAGCGCTCAAAGTTGGCGCATTCATCACGGACGATCGGAACTACTGTTACATTCGACCCTGGAAGGCGGCAGCAGCTGTCGCACCGATGACCGTAGCAGCTTGGAACGAGTCGGCTGGTACGGGTCGCGGCGCCCCAACCGTGGTCGAGGTTGCCCGCTAAAAATAAATAATTGCCGCGTTTCGGTGCTGAATATTGTTTATTTTTTTACCGCGTCAATTTTTGCTTGGGGTTATTTTTGTTTTCGATAAAATCCCTTTTTTTCCCACCGAAATTAATTAACGTTTTAAATTAAAATTAATTAATTATTTCAACCAGCTATAGAAATTCTGAGAATTTGTAAAACACAACGAATTCTTTATTGTTTTAATATTATACAACAAAAGGTAAATCTCATATAATATCATATATAGTACACAGTTTGTTTCTGAAATTTCTCCGGATAATTCTGTTGGATGAACGCAAGTTTTACACAATATTATGCAAAATGTATACATAGTATGTATGTTATGTTATAATGTTTCAGTAAGGACTAAGAGTTCAACCAATCAACAGTTTTTATGTGTATTTAAATCAGTTGTTTGTATGGAATAATATAGAATATCTGTTTATAAGGTATTAAATAGGGGATTAATATTGCGTTATGTAATATTGTCAATTGAAGAAATTGTAAAACCGTGGAACACACTCTGATGGCATGGGTGATGCACAACAGTTGTAAGTGTTGAGTGTCCATATTATGTCGTTGAGTAGGTCAATGTAAATTATAATCGATGTGTTTAATTGTGATTCAATGATAAATCATATTATTATATAAGAAAAACGGTTCTGAGTGGAGACGGAGTATCAAGATTTGTCCCTATATGTATGTTTTGTAATTTATTTTTTCATTAGTATAACGGTAAATTGAATTCATTTTTGCCAATAATATTATATATAATATATAAAATATATTATAACATGCATATACATATATTTAATATATGTTTATTCATTATTATATATATATAAAATAATTAGATATTACAAATAATTGTTATTAATTTACAACTTATTATAAACCTACAGTATAACAATATAAATAGATTCACAATAAAATTAGCTTAAAATGATTGGTCTAAATACTTAATATATTATATTGTGTAATGTGTACTTAAGATACGCCGGGTAATGGCGGAAAGTTTCAAGTCTCTGCGATTAATATCTTTGAACTACAAAGTAGCTAAAATCGTTATTTTTCGTTTAAATATTAAAATATTAAATTTTTGTACATTTTGACAAATGTCAAAATATCTATGTAAAAAAATAAATTGTGAATTTTCTAGATAGCTGTAAGAAAAACTATTAATGAACATTATATTACAATTTCAAGTAATAAAAATAGAAAATGTAATGTAGTTTTAACTATAAAGTAATTTGTACATTTTCAGTTTTCATGGTTTTGTTGACTTTCATCAAAACTTTAACTTTCAATACCTATGTCGGTTCTGACGCGTACCGTCGCCGGTTCGAATCTCGACCACGGACGGCTCCTATCTCTCGGCAGGTAACTGTCAAGAGAGTGAGGCCACCGTCCCTCGACTGGGCATGGCAGAAACCTACGGGTGCCCAACTTGAAATTCTGCCAAAACCAAAAACACACGTGTTTACCAAACCTACAATATCCACCCCCACAGTTGAAAAACCACCCAATGGCCTAAGTTGACGCGGGTTAATAAATAATAATAAAACAAAAATACCTATGTATTGAAAAAAAATGTGATTTAAGCATTTTGAAAAAAAAATTAAAAATATTATCAATATAAATCGAAAACAAGTCAAAAATATTAATTGAACATATTAAATGATAATAATATTTTGAAATTTGTATATTGTATATTAATATAAAATTAAAGGAAAAAGTAATATAAATATTTGATGAAAACTTCGTTTATCCATAATACAGTTTACAGTTATTAATTTTTAAATTTCTATAAAAAATAACAAATTTGATTTTGCTAAATCACTGGAAACTTTTATGTAAGACTAAAATATATCTAATAGAACTCATTTATACTAATCTGCTTTACTGGTGAAGATTAAAGCTTTATTACTTCCAAAAAAACTAACTTATAAAAGAATTTGATACAGTTTAGTTTTTTTTAAAGGTATAACTTCTTGATAATCTATATAGCTAAGAAATTATATGTTCTAAATATAATATATCATAAGTACCATAAAAATATCATTATAAATATTTTGCCTATTATTTTTATAATCCTTTAACAACTTTGAGATTACTATTACTCTCGATATTATTATTATTATTTCATATTAAACCTTGTATGTAAATCTGTATGTAACATTATAATGTTGATATTCAAGTAACCATAAAATGAATGCTAATAGCATAGTTTTCAATGGAGAATAAGGATCAATAACAATAATTAAAAAAACCAAGTAATTCATTTATAAAATTTACTTACAGCAATATTATATTGGTAATAGGTGTGTATATATTATTATTTCGTATTACATAATCAATTTACAATATTGCCTCACTACGAGAGTATACAAAGGGAAAAAAAATCGCACTTTAACAACATCACCTGTATTATAGGTACCTACTGTACTTACTGCAGGTCTCCGATACACATTCATTTTTTAATTTAATTTCCGTGGAGATGCATGGATCGTTCGATACGCAATTTCGATTTTTGTCTTCATCATAATACTTGTTGTCTCAAAAATACATAAAGTATTGTTTGCAGCTGTTGCAGAATATTATGGTGTTGAACTATAATATTATCGTTATACGGCCCTACGGCAGCCGCGGACGGCGATAGAAACGGATAGAGCAGCGTATTTGTGCGCGTGCGCGCGCGACAGGAAAAAAAATTGAGGATCACGGTAGACGATTTCGGTTATAAATGACGCCGTCCATTGGTTAACCCTAAAGCGATGAATACCAAACTGCCGCCACGGATATGATTTATGTCATATTTTCGTTTCACGCGATAAACCGACAGAGGCAGACCTCGTTGTTAATATTACACACATATATACTATAATATTGTTGTGTATTACACTCACGTATATTACAATGCAATGTACACGCGTATATTATATTATCGTTATTAATTTAAATGTATTTAATTGTTATTTTTTTTTTTTTTTTTAAGGAAATTCTTGTACAATAACAACATTAATATTATAATGCATTGTACACGTGCGCTCTTGGGGGTAACGATTTCCCGAGGGACGTTCCTTTTGTGCGTTTTATTTAATTACGACCATTAATTTCTTTTTTTTTTTCAGCGGTCAGGCAGAGACGATAATCTCGTCGGGTGTGACAAGGCTCCTCACTCTTGTTTATTCGGGCTTAATCTCCACCGTTTTTGAAAACGTACCGTGACACGGTCCCTCGGAACATGCACATTACACACTCGTTGTCGTCATCGACTGACATCGTTTCAACTTGTACAGTACTACCGGCCGGAGGGCCAGCAAAAATATATTTAAAATACCAGTTAAACTAGAAACACTAAGTGAAGTATATATTACAATATTTCCACCACTTATGGTGAGTCAGACATTTTTACACTTCAGTGCATGGATAGTTAAATAATACCTATTATAATAGTGTATAATAGTTATGTGAAATTTCAGACTCGTGTATAAACGGGTTGATGGAGAGGAGGGGATCAGGGTAAAGTATATATAAATGTTATTTTTTTTGTGTAAATAATCTTAAACAATCCATTATCACTGTATCAATTCATTTATATTTATATATCGTATATATTTTCTTAGGTAAATCATAAAATTATCAGGCCATATTACCATATTCAGCATGACAGTAATATTCAGATGCTTAGATAATATTATACAATCATAATATATGATCTGAAATAAGAAGAAACGACCTGATATTGATATAGTGATAGCGTAGTTTGTAAAAAGTATTTGTTTACACATTAATAATACAATGTTGATGAATAATTATACATATAAGTATATTATGCATGAATTCGCAATTTTTCAAGACATACAATGCATTATATTTCATGGTTAGGTTAGGTTAGGTTATATTTTCCATTAAAAACTTAAATAATTTATTTATTTCGAGGGCTTAAGTTGCAATGGATATGATAATATTTTGTGTGTGACAATATTTATGGGACTTTTAAATAATTGGAGTTGGTCACCTTATGCTAGTTTTAACAGTCCAAACTTAAACATAATATATTATAACCCGTCTGCCATCCCAAAAATTAATTCAAATAGAACCACACGAAAGGTTATATACGAAAAATGTTACTAGCGAACTGTGTGATAAATTATGCTAAAATCTATATATTTCCTTATTTTTCTTAATCCATATATTTTATGTTGCAGTTAATTATTAATCAAACAAAAACATAATGTAAAATATTGATAAAAACAAAAGCTATTATACATTTAGTCGATTAATTGTTTGTTATTTAAAATTATTTTTGTTCCACCTCATATATTATAATAGAATACTACTAATCGATCAGTTACCATAAGTATATGTCGTATCTATATAAATGTTATATATAGTATAATGTACGTATAATATACTTTGCAGTATACTTCAACGCGTTCTCTGGGCGCAGTTGTTCACTCCAGCACACGGTTTTACATGTTTTCGATCAAACAACCCATATATAATAATATACTTGTTTACTGTAAATTTTTCAAAGAAACGCGTGGTGGCGTGGAAAATTATGCGCCGTGATCCGTGCAAGCGAAGCGAAATCGTGCGCAAATAAATTATATATTATATATTATACATACATATATATTGGACCGTTCACGTGACGCTAGGAAACACATTATTGAAGTGACGTGCTGTGTAAATTTATCATAATATATAACATACAGACGGTGCATTAGAGCGGTTTAATTCCGGTCGCTTTGCAGAAGTACCTGCAGTTCTGAATATAATAATATTATATACCTATTATAATATTATCCTGTCTTTAATAGTTGCGACGCGATGTCTACAGTGGATGGAGCGTATCGGTGACGTGTATAGTATACAAATATATAGTTATGTTGTACAGTATGTTCAAGCTGAGAGGTACCGCTTAATATTTCATCGGGACGACTTTGGTTTAAAATGGGGTTTTCATAAGTCAAAATAGACAGTGTTGGGAATATATAACTAATAATTTATCTAGATAAAGATAAAGATGACTGTAATAATTTTTATCTAGATACAGACAAAGATAATTATACTAAATTGTATCTAGATAAATATGAGATAATTTCATGTTTAATTTTGAAAATATTCAGGATACCTACTTGAGTCTACAGGTAAAAAAAATACATAATTTAAAATTTTTTAAAGCAGAGGACAGAGGTCGTACAGATCGGTTAAGTGATAACTGAAATACCGGGAATTCTAATAGGGTTTTATAAATATTAAATTGTTATAAATTACAATTATTATAACATTATTATGCTTCTGAGTCCAATATCCATGAATGTTGGTTTATTTTTGTCGGTTTAAAACAATTATTATTTTTCATACTTTGTACACAATTCTATGAAACGGGTAACAGCTAATGAGACCATCATCATTCGGTGGTGGCCAGCGGGTAGCAGGGATAGATGTTTTTGCTTTTGCTATTATTAGTTGTTCTTACAATCTTACCTACTACATGCCCATTACATATTTCTATTTTTGGGTTTTCTCATTGTTTACGATGTAAGACTCCAGACTAACAATGAATATTAATAAATATTCAAATCATGGTATTATAATGCATATTACTAAACATGTTTTCTATGTAATAAGTGAAAAATAGAAAAATGTAAAAATAAAATAATAAAAATATTTTAAATTTTCAAATTTTCTTTTAGTTCATTTAAATAAATTATCTAGATAAGTACTCATAGATAACTAGAATGTTATCTAGATGAAGATAAAGATAACTGAGTAGAAATTTATCTAGATAAGATAAAAGATAAATAATTTTTATCTAGATAACTTATCTAGATAAATTTATCTATACATTTTCCAACACTGAAAATAGAGTCATGAAATACACATAATTTAGAGAAAATATCGATTTCAATTCAGTATAGGTGTCTACGTGAATGCTCATCACAACTTATTATTTTTTTTTAATTAAATTTGTAATTAAAATGATGTTTATTTAAATTTTTATATTCAATGAAATTCTTGGGAATTTAAATTTGGATTAAAAAAAAATAATAATTTAGTTGTTATGCGCATTATTGTAGGTATCGAAAAGGATAACCATTTGTATATCAGTACTACTTTTCATATTCCGAAAACTCCAATTAAATCCAAGGTCATCCAGCTGAAATATTTAGTGGAACCGCTTAGTGTGAACACACTATACATATAAATATAAACACTATGCAGATATATTGTGCAGTGTGTAATTATAAATAATTCATGTGCATCAGTGAACTTTAAGAAGATTTCGTAATCATTCTCGCCCTCATGCATGATAACGACATACGTTTGAGTCCTTCAAGATTTAAAGGAATCTACGACTTTTGCAGGGACAGAGAAAACTCCGAGCGACAATTCACTATATACCTAAATCTTATGAGTGCAGCTCTTGAAATATTCCATATTTATGTTTCACATGGCTGAACGATGAAAGAACCATGTCTCGTATAAGCTAGAAGCCCATTTTTGAAATACCCGAGACCAATGTCCCTCGATCGTGGTTCGTACTGGTGGTAGAAATTGTATGTTTTGTGTATAACATAGTTATATATATATATATATATATATATATATATAGATTATAGATAATAATACATTTCAGCGCACACAGCGAATGTATTATAAACAGTATAATGTATAGTATTATTATGATTTACATACCATCGCAGCAGACGTATCTATTGTTGTGCTAAACCCATTATAACCCTATACAGTTTCCATTTTGAAATGACTTATAGTTTTCGGTGACTATAAAATATCTAACAAAAAGCAACGTTTTCGAAGTCAGCTGTGGTCGTGAACACTGTCAACCTCAACTAGAAAACCAAGATCGATGTATCGGTAAGTATATTCAAAGTCTATTGCATGTAATTATAAACTGAATGCAGTTGCCAGCAGTAAGTAAACGACGAAAATAGATCTAAGTACGGTCCAATAGAGGACACTACACTTTTATGGTGCGGAAGTCTAGAACCGTAGACGAGCTGCAGGTTTTGTCAGAACGTTTTTATTTCTTGCTCGTTTCATCAGATCAGGACGGTGGTATTTTCATTACGCGTAATAGCACACTATACACTAGACAAAGCCAGAAAGAAAGTGATATGGACATGTGGTTCGAAGGGGTCACGGAGTAATTATTTCTTCATACGCACAGACACACACACGTACCAGATTATTATACTTGACTTTATTATTATATCATTATTATATCCACTTAATACCACCGCCCCGAAGATCGCCGGAGTGGTCGTAAACAGCGGACGACGTTCTCGATTAAAATATATACCCATATATGCACACAAATGAAAATGTAGGTACAAAAATCATGTATATACAGTTTTCTCGTGTGTGTAAGTATGAGCTTCCTGCCCTCGTGTGGGTATTATGTGCCGTATTCGAGCGCGCTATAATATTAGAATGAGTAATCCCTTTGAAAATATCACGTACGTATAATACGTACCGGGTAAATTAAATTTCCAGACCACTCCAGGCATTGACGAGAACCCATATCTATCGAAGGTACAAAATATATTACAATTATATTATATTATTATTGTTATGAAAATATAATTCGCTGTTCATAGTTGATGCTGCAACAATTAATAATGTTCATAATAAACGGCACAATAATGAAATCTCAATGAGTCTTTATATGCGATCCCTGTCACACACGGTACCGTGCACGCCACGTGCGAACCAAATAGGAATTTTCTTTCCGTCTTTTCTGTTTTTGTTTTTTCGTATGGTTTTTTTATTTCGTTATCTGCGTCAATCCACTGTTAACGTATACGCAGCGTCATCACTTTTACTACCATTTAATTCCACCGATCGTCGATTAAAGTGTTAACATAATATAAGATATTTTATTGAAACACAATAGGAAATTCGACAACAGCCGTGTTTAAGGATATTTAAACATGAGGAATTTTCTTAGTATGTGAAAACCTTTGTGTGAATAGAAAATTACCATAGTAAGTGACTACAAGTTTTGTGACTATAATGTAAAAAGGATATCGGTGCCTGGTTGAATGTGTACTCACATGTCACACAATTGTGGTTAACAAGTGACTTAGAAAGTAGCTAAAAGTTTTTCACTAAAAATCGTATATAGTAGGTACCACCGAAAAAAACAAATCGCACTACTGAAAGAATAGTGAAACAGCTCAAAATTTTCGATTTTTGGGTTTTGATTGATTCTAATACTTATTTATATATATTTATATGCTCTGTCTTTTAATTAACTTGATAAAATATGGTAACTTCGCTATAACTGACATAAAACCTTTGATATTATGTCATTATTCTCACTAAACGTTTTTAATGTTTTATCACTTCTGTGCGTGTATATTATAATGTCACAACTCAAAATATATTTAATTGTATTTAATACTCAGTGTTGAGTTGTGTCACTATTCTTTCAGCAGGAAATAAACACAAAAATGATTATTTAAGTCACGATAAGTGACATAAGTAATAAGTCAGTATGTTTTTATGTATTTGTTAAAAAAATTATGATATTAATTCACCCATTTACAACATGTACCAAATATATTTAAAAACATGTAATTTAACACGTCATTTCTATAAGCATAAAAATGTAATAAAAATGTATTATTTTATTTGTAATGTATTTTTTAAACTTAAATACCCGATTAAAAAAGCTTTGTCACTATTCTTTCAGTAGTGTGAAGTAGTGCTAGAAGAAACATAATAACATATTATTTAAATTCGCTATGAAGCTTAATAGAGATTTCATTGTTTTGATATTATATCGTTTGAAATTATATTAAGTTTGCTTTTCCCCATCGTAAACCGTACATTTCGTTCCACACTGCCACAGCGCGTCCCTTCACTAAGCCGTAGTTATACTATACAATGTAAATTTATTTTTATTTCATATTTTATTCTCTGAGATGACAACTACATAGTTACGACCAGTTTCACCTTACGTACCCCGACCATGTAGCTCCAAATCGCACGTCAGCGTCCCAAAATTGCTCTCTCTCTATATATATCGTATATATGTAAACGTGTGTCTCCTTAAGCTGGCTCACAACGAGCTGCAGTGCTTGCGTATAAACCGAAGCGCAGTCGTTGTCATCGCGTAAAAACTACCGGAACCCGGGGAAAACTAATAAAGGTCTCTCGTCCCCACAGGTGCACTTTTGTTTTTATCTTTTTCTTTTTTCGCACTGGGCAGCTCACAAAAATATAACATCGGTTTTCCTTGACGGCACCGCCGATCCATTACCACGTCCCCGGTAAACGTATATTGTGCGTTCACGTGTCTGTGTGTGCGGCGTTTAACCTCGACGTCGAAACGCGGCTTCCACCGCCACCGGCAATACGGTCGTGTCATAATTTACCGAGGACGCCCTGCTACGAGTTTCCCCGTGAAATCGACCGGTGCTATACGAGCGAACAATATCGTGTGCGCGACTTACCGGAGAGAGGCGTTGTTGTTTTTAATATTTATGTTTTATAAATTCCCGATCAATAAATAAAAACGTATATAATATTATATATACTATATATAGTATATATAAAACATCTATATATATATATATACGATACCACCATCGCCCTCGTCTTTGTCGTCGCAGTCATCTCTGTTGTCGCTGGAGGACGGGATTTGTGTGTGCGTGTGTCGTATTTTCTGCGGTCGTATTTCATACGGTCCGTGCCGACGACGGCCAGATGACTCTGTGCCAAGACCCGTGCGGCGGACAACGGTTCCACCGTTCAGCGTCACCGATGGTTTTCGCTGGAAAACGCCGCAGTGGTATGGCAATAATAATAATATTATTATTATTTATTATTATAGTAATAGAAGTAGTATAAGTAGTTGTACTTCAGTGGTGATTTAAAGACGCGTATCTCAGGCTCAGATGACCGAATTCGATAATATGAAGCTTATCAGTAACAATTTGGTTACAGTGCGGTTACAGATAAATTATAGTGCCAACATTTACTGATGGTGGAGCATTTGACATCAGTAATAATACACTCATAACAATATTAATAACGGATACTAATCTATGATAGACTATATATTATTATTACAATTTATCCACAAATTGATATGACGAAAATCACTAATACTAAATATAGTTATAAAATCTAAGTTAATCAAGTTAACATTTAAATAATAACTACCTATACTAACATATTATTCTGTAATAATTATGACAATTTACTAACATATATTTTAGATTATGACCACTGACAGAAAGTCAAAGGTTTGAGTAAACTAATTATTGTTTCTTTTTTTTTTTATATATATAATAAATATTCTATTTAGAGCATTAACATAGTAATGTATCACGAAAGTTTCTATTTCCTTAAAGCGTGCATCAGTTTTCTTATGGCTTATAGTAATTTTTTAATGTACTGATCTGTACATTATTTTAAGTACCTATATTACCGAAATCCCCCTGCAGGTGGGTTAAACACATATTTTATACTACTAAAACTCACTTTTTATTTCAACTTTTAATGGTCAGATGGCACATACTTTTGTAATACAATACCTACCTAATGGTATAATAATAACAATATTAATACAAGCAATGTTCAAATTTTAATTTATATGTATAGACTGTATAATAATGTACTGATTACTGATAAATTTTCTATTGAAAAAAGTGTAATTAATATAAGGCCAATTATGTTAAACAGTTAATTAAATATTATGCTCTGAAATAAACAAATCAAATTTAGCTTTTAAAAAACCAACTTATTTTCATTGTATTCATGTTAATTTTAAGAGGTAAAAGTGTTATAATAATATGTTATCTATGCAAATCTTCCAATACATAGGTATTTAAATAGTAGTTATATTTTATAGCAACAAAACATTGTTTGATTAATTTTCAATGGTTTTAGAAAGATGTAATATAATATAATCTAGGTAATATTATAATCTATAGAGAAACACAATATAGGTTAACATAGGTACCTATAAAGTTGCACTCAGTTCTTTACCAAAAATATCCTCGGTGAGTCGGGAATTATAGTCATTTACAAGAATACCATATGATACGGGTAGTAATTTAAATTCAAAGGCTTGAACGGCCGTTTATCATCAACGTAAACTATAATCAAATACAAATTTATTGGCATATTATAGTTTATATTGCACCCGGTCAGGTTACAGACGAATGGTGTAGTAGGGTTGTAAGTATTCAGAAATTTGCATTGTTTCTTTGGCCTTCCCAGAAATGAATCGGATAGTGTAGTACACGATGATACGACCGTGGTACACCGAGATTTATGTCGGGGTAGGATAATGGGAAATCGGAAAATATCAATCGGACTGACAATGCGACGTGACAGTGTTCATTATTCGGACGACATTGCAACAGCACGCTAAGTGGCATAAAGTAATGCGCAGCTTTTATATAAATAGCAAATACGCATTATTGTGGGTGTACAGACGAGCCCTAAGACAATCGGCTGTCGGTGCGTTAATATTAATATGTTTGATGAACGTTTCGAGTATAATTTCCAACTGTTTAACACCTACGCGAATATGCTCAAACACACCGCGAAACCGACGGTGCTCATAACAATGGTCGTGTTACAATTATTGGTTTTGGGCACTGTATATAGTTTTATGTCAATAGAAACATCAGAATTTTGTGTAATGCAATTTAGACTTCAATACCTATATAATAATATGATATTCTATTATAATATTATAGAGGACGTGATCGGTGTAATTACAACGGTGAAAATTCGTATAATATAATATGCGCTTTGGCCCGAGGTTTTTCACTAGGTGTAATCGAGTATTAGTGGATATTGTCTAGACGTCAGGAATTCTTGATTTAATTAGTCTGCTAAAGTTATTTTAACAATGTCGAAGGCGCTCTTTCCCGATTTTAAGAAATTCCGATTATATAACACATTATTATAATGAATAATGATAATGTGGATCGATGCAATTCATGATCGCAATTATTATAA
Organism: Acyrthosiphon pisum; assembly: GCF_005508785.2. Taxonomy (NCBI): domain Eukaryota; kingdom Metazoa; phylum Arthropoda; class Insecta; order Hemiptera; family Aphididae; genus Acyrthosiphon; species Acyrthosiphon pisum. The sequence continues at coordinate 72,885,087 of NC_042495.1, read as the reverse complement.
TTAGGTAAATCGTTGATGCATATTTTTTGGATACGATTTGAAAAAAATCATAACGCATTATTTCTTATTGGGAATATTACGACTCATGGGTTTAACATTTTTTAGAATTATAACGATATTTAAACTTTATGCATAACGTAATAATAAATATCGTTATAATTTAACATTATTCTATTTCTGGTTTATTTTTCAGTTATTTTTGTGCGTCGTTAGTCTTTACACCTATTTCAAATTTTCCATTTCTTTCAAATTCTAGTATAATAATTATGAATAGACACTGCCTTTTTTAAATATAACACGATACATAATATTATTATTTGTTGTTAGATTTTCTTAATAAGCAGCTACTAAGCACTAATTGTTCAGACAAACTGTAAATTATTAGAAAAAATATGACTCATTTTGTACGAATACCAAAGTATTAAAAATGCTAATTCAAACATTCTTCACTTAGTTTATTATAAATTTTAATTGGTTATTGTAATTCTGTATACAACGTATAGTTCTAGAAAATAGTAGGTAGGTACTTAAAATAAAACCTCAAATTATCATAAAACGAATTTAAATAAATAAAATAAAGTGCATCGTAATATTAAGCTACACTTCATTAATTTAAACACTATTCATTACCCTATATTTTAATTCTCTCAAAAATAGTGGTCATGAAGTTTTTTCCATTTAAGAATATTTCAAAATCAGTTTATTAAATCCCTAATTATATCCAAATGTACTCAACACTTTTATTGATACCATCGATGATGAAAATAATGATTGTATCTACATAATATAATAAAACCTTGGTATATAGTGCATACTATATTATAATCCAAGAAAATTGATTATTTTTACTTTGTGAATTAAGATTCTGAGCTAAACCAAGGTATACAAATCTTAACTTGATGTGTTAATATTATGACTCTTTGGAGATTCTTCATACGAGCAATTTTCATAATTATTTTCATAATTTATTCGAAGGTGGGTACTATTTATTGTACAAAGGTATGGATTGTGAAACGGCCGATAAATACTTATTATAAAAAAAAAAAATATTTAATAAAATATATTTTACATACTTGTTTATTATTTAAAAAATTTTGACTGACTTTATATTTTTTTCTTAAAAGAAAATAATGGTAATGCAATAATAATTATTATAACGTGCTATTGTATTAATTGTTCTTAAAACAATTTAATATTTTACTTCACGTTCTATTTTTATTAAAATGTATAATAATTATAAGATACAATCGATGACTGTTCCATAGGTTTCACCGATCCATTTTATATATTATATTATTTAATAAACAACGATCATTTCTCGACAACATCATATTCGATAATTTTTTAATCAGTATACAAATACTATCTATAAGTGGGGCGTTATGGTTTCATACGTGACAGCCAACTCAGGTCCATCGCCGTTACTAATTATTTACTTCAATTTTTTTTTTCCAAACATGATACAGTATATGTTACACACGAATTTTACATCGAATATTTGTCCATGTGTTTTTTTTTTCCCAGATGAAAATTTCGTACTTAGCCGAGATCGTGTCATCAATACTTTATCGCGCTCGACGCGAGTTGAGTTTTTGTCACATTCCTCTTTAGTTTAATTAATTCCTTTTTTTGTTCCTGCATTCAAACCTGCAATTCTCTATAGGACAGTAATTGTCCGTGGAATCAATTGTTTGACCAAAAGTGTCATTCTATTTAAACCGTTGTTAATTTTTTTTTATACCTACAATTTATAAGTATACAACCTTTGTTATCTAAGTGTTGTGACACGTGCAAGTGAGCTACCTACCAGTTAAACCATGTAAAACTGTTTACTGTTTAGCACGGACCATAATGGTAGTGATATAGGCATATAAATAATATAATAGTCATATAGCGACGTTATCAGCTTATAAATAAACTAATGTAAAATTTAGAAATCTCCTGTTTAGCTGATTGATGACGAATAGCCAGTGGCATGGTGAATGAAGTTTACCTAATGCAATTGTTTAGACCTAGATAATATGTATTTATTTAAAAAAAAAATTAAAATTAGAGTAGATGAATGTATAATGAATAATTATAGTAATTTTTTATGCTAAATTATTGATGACATTCTACAACAAAAATTTAAATTAGCATACTGCAGCTTTAATTTATATATTATATAGTGCATGGGGGGGCATTTGGTAGGTCATTGTTTAAATACTTTGCTTAGGACTTGAAATATTCTCTCCATGCCAATGTAGCCATATAGGTAACTGTTATATCGAAAGTCCAAATAAAGATAAACTTGAATTGTTTTCAATTGGTTCTCAATCCTGAGTATAATTTTAATGTGTTTCATAAATATTAAAATATTATAAGACATGGCATTACATTTTTTTTTTTTTTTATTAATATTATTTCAAATTTATACTTAATACTATAGTAGTAAATAATATAATGTAGGTATGTACCTAATAATATAATAATATGTATTATAAGATAATTTATATTATTTGAAAGTTTCCTATGAAATTAAAATAAATTTCAATAGTAACGGGCTGGTTATTGTTATTGTTGTATGTGGATATGTATGTCAAGGTATATAGATTAAGAAGATGCATGCTAGTGGGCAACAAATACTTTGTTGTAAAATAATTGACTTAATGAATCTAGTGGTCGAATAGTCTAAGGCTTACCTGACATTAGCTAGCCCCCAAATTTGTATGCCATACGATCAAATGGGTGGTATTATAGGATATATTACCTAGCATAATTTAACATCACATCAACATAATATTTGCGTGATTCATGAACAACGTATAAGTATCTAACTGCATTAAAATATTCACTGATATGAAACAAGTGAAATGGTATACCATATTATGTGACGTGTTTTTTTTTTATACAACTAGAGAATTTAATTTTAAATTTTAAAGTGACACCATCTTACATAGTTGAAACACCAGTTCAACATTTTTTTGAATTTTGTTTTACACTTAGGTCAAATAAATTGTTAAAAGTTTGTTCAAATTTCAGTGGAATTCAAAGCATTTGCATTTAAATCTCTGCAAAGTATATCATAAACTATTTTGTTATTTTAATAAAAGCTGAAGCGCATGAGTGGTTGTTAGAATGATATATTATGAATAGGTTGACTCAAGTCAAAATTAACTCGTCTTGCATTAGATTTAACCGAAAAGTATACCCTTAGGTATATATTCATAGATGTGATGTGGTGAGCTAAGGAGAAAGTTTATTTTATTTTGTACATTAATAACATTATTCAGATAACTATTAAAATATTATATTATTATGAGAATAATTACTGAGTAACTAAAATTTGAGTGTTGACTCAAATGTGGAAAAACATAATTATATTTTAATTTAGAAAAATCTAAGAATCTAAAACATCTATAGTTAGAGTCTTCTTACAGAGGACTCAGTATTAAAATATTTAATCATCTTAAAATTTCTTTGTATAGGTACATGTTATCATTAATATCCATTATATTGTATAATTAATCATAAGTTTTACTTGTCATTCTATCTTTAAAAAAAATATGTTTTCATATATAATAATATTAATTATTTTTACAGAAGATCTTAAAAATTAATTTAACTTTATTTTCAGTTGTATTCAATGAGGATCAAATAATATGATAAATGAATAACTATAATAAAATAAGGTAAACATTTATTCAACTTTTATTATTATTATGGTTTTATTATGATTGTATGAAATTACCAATACTACTGTGTAAACAATAAGCAATGTTTAAGTTAATGTGTGAATTATAGTTTCAGTTAATATACTAGATACATGATAACATTTTATACACAAAAAGAGTGTGTGTATAATTTGCATACGTAGACTACATATTTTATACATAGGTATTTAATTCAATCACAAAACAAATCAATAATGTCAACTTAATTAAAACCAAATTTATTTCGTTTCTCAAAAAGTAAAAATTATTTATCGTAGTTATTATTTAAATCCTATTCAGAAACTGAATATTAAAAAAAAAATAAACTTCACCAAAAACATACTTGTACATTTTAAACTCGCAAAACGGACACTAATCAATGATTTGATAATTTAATTATTGTATGCATTCAATGAGAAAAATACTGGAATTGTGCAATTTTACAAAAGTAAATAGTTACACTAAATATCAAGTACAAATTAAAATAATTATAAATTATAATAACGGTAACTTTCTACCATCATAATATATTTAACACTTCAAGTGCATGTAGGAAATCAAAAGTATTACAACAAACTGTTAAAAACAAATTAAAAAATCTATTTGAGACTGTTAAAAATAACACGTTTTATTTTATATTTTATAGCAAGCATCTGTTTTTCATACAAGGATAGATCATCGTAGTTTTTCAAATCCTATAATATATAAATCACTTAAAATATAAAAAATACACTTAATACGTTCAGCCAAAATTTATAATTTATAAATGTCACTTTTTTCTATTACATATTATTTTTATTGGTGAGATGAGGTTAGGAATTGCAATTAGTGATTATGTAATTATAATCTGGTAAAAATCATATACAATATTTGTTATGTTTATTGAAAATAGATAATAGTATTAGATAATATAAGTAAATATTATGCATAGTTAAATGCTATAGTAATTAAGAGTTTCAAAAAATATTATGATAGTTTTCAATATAAATAAATCAAATTTAGCTTTCGAAAAAGTAAATCATTTTGATTATTTTATAATTAATGTTTATTATTATTATTTTTTGATTGCTTAATACCCATTGGTATACAAATTTACCCAATAAATACACTTGAAAATTAATTAACGCATTAATCTGTAATAGTTACACAGCGTTGTATGTTATGTTTATACAACGGTAGAACAAAATCTATAGAAAATCGTAATAAAACAACCAGATACAGTTATTTATAAATCGGATAATCTCAGTGAATTTGAAAATTTACGCAATTATAAGAAAACAATTTTATACGGGTTGACATTTAAATTCTGTCATACGTACAATTGTATATTCTAAAAAAAAACTACCTAATCAAATTTCGATTTGTATATAATGCAAAAGTCATCTAAGAAATTCAACATGTAACATTTAATGTTTGTATATAAAGATGATTCATTTGTCTGGTAAAATGTATCCTAGATGCTTGTAAGTTGAAAAAAAAACAACACTTAAAAATGACGATTAGCGAGATGTGGTGATAATTATAGTTGTTGTATCAAGGAGCCAAGAAAACTGTTTATTATTGTCTAGAAAAGTGCAACACAAGTAAATACATAAATGTATAGAATGGGTGATAGAATATAATATTGTAATACAATGTTATAATGAACAGACGTATAATAAACGCTCAGCGTGCACTCATTATTACAATCTACAGCTGCCCAGTGCCCTTACTCCTGTAACAAACAATTGGGAAACAAATACAGCAATGATAATACCGTGTACTGTAAGACTTTGACATAGTGTAAGTTATACGACAATTAAAAAAGTTCTCATTCGTCTTCATTGATGGGTTATAACACCCACTGTTCGTTGAAATTAATAAATTAAAACCCAAAACACATAATTATATATAATATTTTTATGTTTTCAATAAAAAATATTGACAATTTGGTATGTAAATTACTGTCTGTATATGTGACAATGTAAAGTATATGGGAAATTTGAATCAGTTTATGGATAGTTTTATCATTCCTATGATGGTTATATGAACTAGCCATAATGTACTCTATCTGATTAGGAGTCTAAATACCGTGTTTCTAGACTTCACTGTTTTGTTAAATACGTGGTTCACAATGTAGAGTATCCACCATGTGTGTTATATACTAAAATTGTTCGTTTAGTCAAAAGTAAAGCAATCCAAATGTTTTAAATTATTATTTATTATTTTTTTTTTATTGAGCTTTAGCCCGGCAACCTGGATCATTAGCTATTTTTTGTTTTTGTTTGTAAGTTTTTTTGTTGATAGAAGGAGGAACACGTGTGTGTTTGTTTTGCAGAATTTTCGATTTGGGCACCCGTAGGTATCTGCCATGCCGGGTGGGGGATTGTTCTCCGGACACCGTGACTTTCCCGGAGAAAAATGCCGACGCCTTAGTTCGCTCGGCCACTCTGTCTCCTAAACAATTATTGTTTGTTTCAAAAATCACAAGTACAACTACAATTTCTCAATAAAATTAAGATAATATAGCTGTCCAAGCTGCAGTTGAATAATATGTTTATATAGCTTTTATTTATTTAAAATCTTTTTTTTTTTTTTTTATATAATATAATACGTTTCATTAAATGTGTATTAGCAGCAATAAATAAAAATTATCATTAAATAGCAAAATAAATATAATATTAAATAATCGGTTAGAAAAAGGAAACCATCTTAACCATAGAATAGCTAAAGACAATATAACTGATGATAAATTATGTATGCAAATACGCCGAGCACACTGCGATAGCGTGAGGCGTAAGTGGTGATACGAATAAAACACTTAATCTGATTGGATTTGCACAATCTAAAATTCAAACAGTTTTCAGCTGGTTCCTATGTGGTTTGATCTTCACACACAATGTGATCTGTCGTCATGCAGGCTACTACCACGAGAAATTATATTATGGTTTCATTTGTTGTACAATTTTCCTAAAGATTTATTCGTGTATCGCTGTCTTTTTGTTTTTTTTTTTTTTTAATTTGAATAATAATGATACATTTTTTTTTAACAAGACTAACAAATTTATACCAGAGCATCCAAGAACAATTTATACTTCTCAGATTTTAGAATATTCATGAAAAAAAAAATGTTATCGATTAGAACTAATTGACTCGACTTAAAATGTCGGGCGTTGAGCCTCCCGAGTATACTCATCTGCAAAGCGCCAAGGCGGTGCATGCCGACGAAAACATGATCAGCGTAATAGGTTTTGACCGTGCGGTCGTACGGTTTAGCCCGGGCGTTGGGTTTCGCCCTGTGTTGCGCGTGACAAATAATATTATTATATTATGATAAAAATAAGCGAATCGACGAATGCGGGAAATGATCCGGATGCTAGTTTACAGTGTCATAGTACCTGATAATAATATGTTGGCACGTGACGAAAATTTTTTTTGCATTGTATATCATTGTGTCAAAAGCTGTCTTTGATGGCAAACGCTACCGCGGTGAAACATGACGTACCGACTCGACTTGGTGTAATATCGGACAACGTGAAAATGGTGTGGGTGTGTGTGGGTGTAATCTGCACGCCAAAAATATTATACGAAAACTGTACACATACGACGTCGTATACAGAGCATTTACGTAAAATGACGTTAGGCCTTTATGGGCAAAATAAAAAGGCGAGCTGCAGAGACTCGACGGCGGCGGCGGCAGCAGCGACTATATACCGTTGTAAATTTGATTTACGTCGAGTGCCTCGCGGGAAAATTACCTTTTAAACGGCGCAATATAAATGCATCAGACGCCACCACCGCCGCCGTTCTCTTGCGCCCTTTACGGTTTTTAAACAGTTACCTGATACAGAAGGCGACGCGCGTGCGTTGTATGTACGTATATAATAGTATAAAATATAAGCGTTGCCGGGAAAAAGGGCGATGAGGGTATTATTATTATTGTTATTATTATTGTTATTATTACTATTATACGGTACGCGAGGAGGCAGATGCGAGGAACGTTTAAAAACAGACGCTTCCAATTTTGTCGGCGCTAACCTATTTTTGGGATGAAAAAAAAAGACAAAACCAAAAAAACTGTATATGTAAGTACGGTTTGGTGGTTTAGGACGGACGCACGATCTATAATGGACCCAATTTAAAATAACAATGTCGAAGTATTATTTCCTCTCGGTTCGGATAACGCGTTTTACCACCAATCAACGTTGCGTCAGATCTGTAATTATAGAGAAGCTGTAGAAAACTACAGATAAGCTGAGAAACTTATACTCACACACACAATAGTACATTTTCGATTTCTATTATGTCCTTAAAAATATCTACCGAACGCGAACAAGGCAAAAATATAGTATCTTTTCGTAGATATGTCCTTTTTAGCTCCAATATCATATTTTTTTATTCTGTTAATTTTATAGTTTAATCAGACGCTGCACTTTTATAATTAATACGTGCTTATTAATTATTAAGCATTTTATACAATTCAATATAACACAGCAGAGTCTGATTAATATTTGTCTCTGGTATTCCAATAACCTGAAATTCTAAATTTAAATTTGCATATATTTTATGCATATTAAATGTTGGTGTATTTTTGCATAGTTCTATATGTTATATTTTTTGTAATAAATTTGACGAAAATACATTATTAAGTTCATGTTAGATAAATAGTATTGCGATATATTGTGATAATTTCTTAGAAAACAACTATGAATTGGTGTATACTGTGTTGATAAAAATATAAGTTGTTTTATACTATTTTAATATATTGTACTATTATTGAAAACAATGTATACTCAAAAGTACCTATGCAATTGTAGTAAAAACTACCATGGGCAACAAAGTAATAATGCGTTCAAAAAACTACTAACAACTAAAGCAAAATAGAATATTAAAATAATGTCCGTACAAGTTGATTGGATAGTAAAATGCGTACGACTTCATAATATTCGTTACCATGCACAGTAACACTGTAGTTTATTCTCATAAAAATAATCATTGTGTTGTTAAATGAACGAATAACAGAAGGTGTAACGATCGAACAAATTAAAACAACACGCCATTATATGCATGCGATGATATATAAAATATATAACGATAGATTTATCGTGCTGTCGTTATACACGCTGATAGCATTGTCCATTATTGTACGTACTAAGCGTTTGACGTCTATCGATGGTGTTTAACAACATAATATTAATCTATATATATATCACATCATCACAACATACGCGTTTATGCAATATAATCCAAGTACAAGGATATTCTCGAACACGAAATAAAATGCATTACATTATTGACATCGTCGTGATTTCTATTCTATATTAATACGAAAAATCTGATTTTTGTACGGTACGAATTAGTCTATTGCACAATCAAAAGGGGTTAAGTCAAATAATTGTAATACTTTGGGAATACTATATATATTCCGATGTAGAAAAAACATTTTTTTTTTTTATTTGACAAAATTAAATTAGGTCAAACATTTTCCTTCTGTTAAATATAACGTTTGATTTTATCAACGTTGACGTGCTAGAAAATGTCCAAGAAGTATAACAACACAATCTCTCTAGGGAATGGATCACGGTGCTACGAACGTATTTTTAATTGGGTGTCTAATATTATTGTTAAATTATCATTAGATAAAAAAAAAACGATTATTTCAATTAAAAAAGATGTCAAGAATTCCATTAATGTGGGGAGTGGATCGTCAACGACGGGTCTTCAATTTCGACAGTATGTCGTGTTAAAAAAATGAAATCCGCCAACCTCTCCCCACTGTACAACTCTAAATACACTCCTTGACATAATGATTAATGCCTTATTTATGCCTTAGCAAGTGGTTATAATCCAACTACTAGTTGTTCTGTTGTGCAGTGATACGTGTGTTCCAAGTTCAAATAATATACATACTTATATATTATATATTATTAGAACTTGGAACACACAATATATATATATATACGCGTAACGAAATATCAAACTTGGCAATATAGTTTTATATTGTTTTTGTCAAGTTGAACAGTGTATACTTTATTTCGTTACGTCAAACCGAATACGAATAATGACGATTATATAGGTACGCGAAGGAAGAGAAAAATGGCAGACTTTACGCCATGCCGGTTGTTAACAGCGGAGAAACATGTTATCGGCACAATTGGATGTCTATACATGTATTATTATAGGTACTTATAAATATACGAATATTGCAATTAAAAAAAAAAATGTAAAAAAATCCATTAATGTGGGGAGTAGATCTTAAATGGTGGATTTTCAATTTCCACAGTATGTTGTGTTAAAAAAATGAAATCCCCCAACCTCCCCCACAGTAAAACTCTAAATACACTCCTGGACATAATGATCAATGCCTTATTTATGCCTTAGCAAGTGGTTTTAGTCCAATTACTAGTTGTACTGTTGTGCAGTGATACGTGTGTTCCAAGTTCTAATAATATTCATATATATATTGTATAATATTAGAACTTGGAACGCACGATATAATATACGAGTAACGAAATATCAAACTTGGCAATATAGTTTTGTATTGTTTTCGACAAGTTGAATAGTGTATACTTTATTTTGTTACGTCAAACCAAATACAAGTAATGACGATTATATACGCGAAGGAAGAGAAAAATGGCAGACTTTACGCCATGCCGGTCGTTACGAGCGGGAGAAACGTGTTATCAGTGAAATAGGATCTCTATACATGAGTATTATTATAGATGATTATGAATATACGCTTTTCTCAACAGTCATTAGTCGGGTCGACGATGAATATAGTTTTAATGCACCCGGTTACCATACAGTACATAATATATTTCAGCTTTAGGTCGCAGTGATCTAGCCGGATAAGAATGTACAAGTATACTACAACAGTAGTTTGAGCGGTTAATCTACTCGGTCGGAGAACAATGTGTAAAGTTCAGAATATTCCGTATAACGATCACCGATTATGATGTGCTAAGATATGAAATTTACACTTTATTTTATAACGTGGTATAAGAGAAAGAAAAATGCCAATATTCCATTTTCTTTGAGAATTCTTCTCGATTTGCTGTACAATACCCAAACGCAATTTATTTGTTTATTTTTATAATTCGCTTTATAAGAACATTTATATCGAAACATGTTTACTATACTATACTGACAGTTTTTTGAGCTATTTAACAATTTAACAATAATAAATTGTACATATATAACACTGGTAATACATTATGAGTGTATATCGTTTAATTTTTCTAAATCGTTCTGAAAAACTATGAAATTTACAGAACATTAGATTTTACTAAATACGTGTTGTGTTATTTAATGCTAAAAAAAAGTTGTAGATTTTGTTATACGTAACAAACCGTAGTATATGAAATGTTTTTTTGTTATAACTTATAACTTAGATACTATAATAAATTAATAACATTTAACATTTCATTTTTGGGCTTATTTATGCCATTCTATAGATTTTGTTAAGTTTGTAGTAAATTATGTTATTAAGCTATAAAAACAAATAAAAACAAGAATACACACGGCTCATAATTCATTATTATCACTAAATAAAAAAAGAGCTGATATTTATTAAAGTATTTATGTAATCATTTAAATATTTGAACAATATTATAAGATTAAATAATTAGATGCGTATATATTGTTGACATTATTTTTTTTGTTAAAATATAACACAACTGAGTGTTAAGACTTAACATAGAAGGTTAAAATTATTATTAACTATCTGCGCTGAAATTTAAAAAATCTTAAAAACGCAGTCCAAAATTTTTTCAAAGACGTTTTAAAGTATATCTAGTAAAATATCTTCCATCATCTAAGATTATTTTTAAGAGCAATTAACATCATTAAAACGTATTATGAAAACTTTGACGAGTTAACTAAACTTTAGCCAGAGCCCTTTCCAACTGTAATGATTTATCGTTGCTTTCAAACTTAAATAGGAATGTTGGCATTAGTCGGATGACCACTCAATACTTGATGTACCTTTTGTATAATATACAAAAAATTAAAAAGTATTATTAAAGTTCGTATTTTACAAGCACTAGCTTTATAAAACTTTCATTTTTTCCTATAAAAATAAAATTAGTAGTTATGTATTATTTTAAAAATATTTGTAAGAAAAAGAAACAAATAAAAAAAAATACAACAGTAAAGAAGTTAATTATAAAAACATGTACTGATATAACATATCACAGACACGTGTAGTTCTATGAATTTTAGAATGTATAGTAAATCCATTTAGGTATCCAGTTCATCCAGATAATGTACAACACAGCTTTTCAATATTTTTAAACATAAAGTAGACAGAGTAATATAAATTCTGGTTAAATTATTTGTACTATAGTAAAATTCAAACGATTTTTTGAATTGAAAAGGACTCAAAACACAAAATTATTTCTATAACAATTTATCAAGAGAAATCTGAACACAATTTATCGAATAAATATATAAAAAAGAGTTGAAGAAAATTATGTAGGTAATATAATATTATACAAACTAGATTATATAATTTAAAAAAGAAATCTGTTTTTCATTAATATGTATCAATAGTAATTTAACGACGAGAGAACATTGTATATATTTTAATCGAAAACCTTCAACAATAATACTAATAATATTATTAGCATATGCGATACAGATTTAAAAATATTGTTATAGTTATTTCCCAAATTGCCATGCATAGTATAGGATCAATATTATCTTATCCTGCAGTAACAATAATCATGGAAATATTTTAAAGGTTCTGCAATTTATTAAGTACGAATTAAATATGATATTCGTAATATAAAAATGCATTCATGTTTTATTATTATTAAAAAAATCCCATTGGTTATGCATATTGTGTTTCGTTCCTTCATAGTTCTGAAGTGGTTTGTACTATGCTAAAACACATTCGTAGAATATTTTATCAAGTCTGACATAAACATTATACAATTTGAAAAGAAGTAACTGCAAAATATTACACTGAGTGTTTTAGCATTTAAGGTAATTCTTTTTTTTTCAATTTATTAAAGTGCCTTAGTATAATGGTCGATGCAAAATAAACGATTTCATAAAATAAGAGATGTTGAGTATTAATCATGAATATTAGTTGGGTTTACCGAAATGCTGTATTCAGTCTTGTGTTCAAAGTATTTCGATGAAAAGAAATCAAGAAAGCATTTATCCCTGTACAAAGTACATGATAACCACATACCAAATGTATAATTACAATATTATATGGTTCTCCTCTATCGCCCTCCCGTATATTCTTTACAATTTCCATAATTCTTTGATAATTAATATTTTTTCATTTTGGAATTGAGCATCAGCAACTTAGGTCATCAGCATTTTGTGGGGGGGTTATGATGGTGGATTTAGGAACACGTGCATATTATTATGTTGTTCGAGGATTCGTCACCATCAATTTGGGTGGTCACCTATCCGGGAGATAGCGACGCCGAACGATGCTTGACCGTATCACGCATTAGTGACTCCGGCCAACCACAGCGGTACACCAGGACCCTAATTCAAAATCGTATTATTACTTAGGTATTGGTCTTATAGATCGGCCACCTAAGATTTTCAAGTTTTATACAGCTCAGCACTGACGAGTCGTGTTACGGTAGAGTTAATTAATGTGCCTCAGTGAGGTCTTATTGTACTATGAAAAATAAATCAACATAATATATTATTTTTGGTTTGAGATAACACATGTAATAAATTATGATGGTAGAAAATACGTGATGTAGCTTTTAGTTTCAGTAGTAGTTTTCAAAAATATTCATTCAGAAAAACGTAATTGATGGTGATAACCTGTACTGTACTTACGCGTGCAATGCACGTACATACGTTTTGTCTATAAAGAGTGCCTAACTATTATAAGCTGTTTCACTTAGCACACAATTCGTGCACAAAGACATTTGACATAATCGATTAGGGAACGTGATATTTGTGCGCCAGCAGGTTTGACAGATAAAAGCTTCGTTTTTTTTTTTTTTAAATATTTTTTTTTCCAGACCACCAAGGCATATACACTCTGAGTAAGTTAATATAGTATACGCATGTGAATGACATGCCTCGAAAAAGCGCTTGTAACTAATTTAATTAATGCAAAAAGCAATATAGGCAGTATTATATTTTTAAGTGTATGCAAACAATAGTTATTTAAAAAGTTATAGATATCGTAATGTACCGATGGAAAGTAAAACAACTTAAATAATAAACCGTTCAAATAAATACTGAGACGACATTACGATGCATATACAATACAAAACAGTTGTACGTTACGGGTGATTATTTTTGTGTATTGGTATTATATAGCTTAGTTCATGATTTATTATAGGTCATCATTATTTTAGTTTGATAAATTATTTACAGTGTAAGTGGTGTGGAAAATAAACAAAATCAAAATATTCTCCGTTTTGTAAAAAAAATATGCTCATTTAAAATTTATTATATTTCGATTATAATTTATTTTCGGATATATAAATAAAATAAACTTTATAATATATTATAATATATTGTTATATTTAATTATTCTACGATATTGTTAAATATTAAAATACATGTACCGTATTCAAATGTATAAATTGAAAAGAATTCAATTTCGATTTAATTTTACATTATCAGTCAATCGTAATAAATCGTTTGAGTCAAGTTTAAAGCTCATGTGGATAACCGCGTTTCTTAAGGATGAAGGTTTGATATTAAATTTATAATATTTTATTCTTCTTCCAGGACATTTTACACAATGATAATAATAAGCTTTCGAATTAAATAATTTTGCATATTCGTGCATTTTACCATCGTCCTTTCTCAGTTGTACACATATTATACAATTTAAAAATATTTTAGTTCAAGTTATTATTATTGTTATCGTTTATTTTTTATTTTACAGCGAGTAATTAACTATTACATTTGAATTTATTTAGCGGCTATACAACGGTGTTTATATTTCCACTGAATTAATTTTAAACGTTTCATATTATATTCGTCTATACTTAAACTTAAAAAATATATATAGATTAAAAAAAATTAAACGTCGAACTAAAAACTTCTATACACACGAATGAATAATATTGGAGTTTAACGCACATACGGTATTCAAAAAATATTACTATTATTTACGTTATTAAACTTTTAAATTAAAACTAATAATATTTGCATACATACTATCATACATACATATAAGTACATATTATATTATACACATAATATTATATAACACATAGTATACGGTGTATACTTGTATTAATATTTTAAACCATTGAGTTTAATTAATAATATGAAGTTTTGTTTAAGCCAAGTACCTACTCAAATTCCTTAATTTCAGTAAAATATTTACACACAAGTTGTGAATGAGCTTAAAATAGTTTAAAATGTTCAGTTAACAATTATGTAGCACACAAACTTGACCCACTAGCTTTATAGTAAATTATTTATACGTTTTGAAGATTAACCATAAATATTATAATATTCAATTAAAGTCATGCATTTTAATAGAGGTTATGAGTTGTATACTATAGATACCTAGTTGTTGTTTAATTGTTTAATAATATAATAAAAAAATGTACTATTGTACATGTTGTAATATTTTTAAATTAAATCCATCCGTTAAATATAACTGTATTTAATAAACTAAATATTTTCCGTGTGAAACAAAACCTGAATAGAATAATAATGTTATGTAAAAAAAAAAAAACTTGTAATTTATGCCATTTACCATGTAACTATTTATAACGTATGAAATCTTATGATTACTTAATTATATTTCCATATTATCATAATAATATGGTAATGTACAAAAACAAAAAGTCTTTCAGCATTTCTAAATGCCAAATTCAATAAAAATATAATGTAATAATATTATAATATTGCTGTTTGGGATTGAAAACGGTCAAGTAAAACATGTAATTGTCATGAGCTATAAACAAAAATACATTTTGGTTGTATTCTATTTTATTCGAAAATTGGGAAATCTCTATGATTGATAAACTTGTTGAAAATTAATCATTGGAAAATAATACACTGTAAAAATATGAGTTAGGTACTTACTTATAATTAGTATAATCATTGACGTAATTCTATTAAATTTCAGCAGTTGCAAAACGTTCATATTAATCCAAGAATCATAAAGATAAACTAGATAAATCATATTTGAAGCCAATCGCTTTCCTCACGTACTTTGATTACATACGAAAATCAAAATCTGTAAACCCTGTACATACATTTATAAATACGCCTGTCTAGAGACACGGATGTCCATTTTGGAAAAAAAAAGGTGGGTAAGTGGATGTCGCTCTGCTGTACAGTAGGTTAGAAGTGGGTCACTGTATAATGGACAGTATTAAATTTGAATTCAATGATATAATATCACTGTATAAGAAAAACGATTCTGAGCGGAGACGGTATATCAGTCTATGTATTAGACATATATATACTTATCTATGGTATTAAAAAAAAATTGACCTATAATAGGTACCTATAATAAATTCCAAATTAATCATATCATAATATCTATTAGGTACTTATAAGTTATAACGCGTTATACATCAACAAAAAACCGTGGTAAAATCATAGATATATAATAGTATACTTTAGAAGTTTCAAGTACCCACGAATAATATTATACAATCACAACAAAATATCTAAAATAGTTATCCTAGGTTTTTATATGTAATTTCGTCTAAATTTGAACTTAAAATGAGTATAAAAATAAACTGTGCTTATGTATTTCTTAGAATTTAATATTATAGAATTATTAATAATATTCTTAGAATTAAATATTTACATAGAATCTTGTTTTAAATTTTCAATCCTTCGATATAAAAGTTGAACATTTTATAAATTTTTAAATACAAAATATTATTCAATTTTAAATTTGGTAAATTTTGTCAAGATTTTTACTTCAAATGCTTATAAAAAAAAATTGTGCCTATGTATTTGTAATATTTTTCAACTGCTATTGTAACAATGTAACCCTGTATTAATTTCTTACACTTTTTGGCCCAATAGATAAAACTTTATTGATATTTATAGAAAAAAAAACTAAAAAAATTGAAAACTTACAATGTCCGTAAACAGCTCAAAAAGAGTCAAATTATTTTCAAAATGTTATCGTATATAGAAAATGCTAATATAAACATTCAGTGAAATTTTCAAGTTTCTACAGTCATTCGTTTTTTAATTACAACAAAACAAGAAAATCGTTACGTAAGAAATCGAGTAAATACCAAATGTTGTAAAAATATGAATTTCAAACGCTCATAAAAATTTAATTTGAATTTCTTATAGACATTTTTTTTTGATAAAGGTAGATTATCCTATAAGGAATCTTGTATTACATTTTAAAATCTTAGTTCTAAAAGAAAAATTTTTACGAATTATAAACTCAAAATAATTACGGTAATTTTTGTGATTTTTCCATATTTTGTCAATTTTTAAACTTTAAATGCTAATAAAAAAAAACTGTGATTCAGGATTTTAATATTTTTCAAATGTCATTGTAACAATATAATAGGAGCCTTGTATTAAATTTTCAAGTATTTTTACTCAAAAAATTAAGTTTTATTGACATTCATAGAAAAAAAAACTAATTAAATTGGAAACTGGAATTGTCCGTAAACAGCTCAGAACAAATCAAAATATTTTGAAAAATTTATTTTGTATAGAAAATGTAAATATAAACAACCAGTGAAAATTTCATGTATCTACAGTCGTCCGTTTTAAAGTTACACCAAAAACCAAAATCCATTTTCTCGAAAACAGGTTTTGCGTAAAAATTCCCGTTTTTCTTAATTTTTCTTTTGTTTTTCACGTCGCTTTTGAAAACTACTGGGAAATTTTTACTTCTGACCCCCCCCCCCCCCCAAAGTACCAACTAGATTCACTTTCCTATCAGAAAAGGTACTGTTGAAGAAAATCCAAGCACTTTTACTGTCCTAAAAGGTGATGACAGACACAAAAAAAAATTAAAAATTAAAAAAAAAACACACATCATTGTAAAATCAATACATTCATCGTTTCACTCAGAATCTAAAATAAGTAAAAATGATTTTAAAAAAAGTTGTGGTTGCTTAAATCACATACCCTCCCCTTTGAGTATATACTTACCTACTTTCATTATGTAGTGCATTCAGTGAGATTTCTGTATAGTAAAATACAGTTTAATGCGTTTTATTGAAAAATAATCATATTACAATGCCAGCAAAATTTTAAATCCCTTTGACATTATTAGTTTGCAACTTTAAAATGTATATACAATAGTATGCATAATATATTGATAAGTAATTTAAAAATATAATAATCACATTCAACAAAGAACAGTCTAAAATATTTTTTTTTTTTTTTTTTATTGATCTCAAAAATAACATCGACAACAAAGGCCATTAGTTAAAAATAAGGATTGTTACATTAATTGAAAACTAAATTATTAACTTTTTTTTTTTTTTTATATAAGATTGAACAATTTAGTTTGTTTCATAAACTTTATTAAATCAAGGTTTTTTTCTTGATTGAGTCCGAGTGATGAGTCTAGGTTGTAGGATATCTTATGTGTGGCCCGTTCTTGGTTGAACATTAAACAGTCTGCTATTATATGTTTGACGGTTAACAAGGTTCCGCAGGTTTTACATAGGGGGGTTCCTCTCTTGCCATCAGGAAGCCGTGAGTAATTCTGGTGTGACCAGTACGGAGTCTATTGAGAAC
>NC_042495.1:72829740-72866678 GCF_005508785.2 Acyrthosiphon pisum | reverse complement strand
CAAAAACGATTTTGCGTAAAAATTCCCGTTTTTCCTTAATTTTTCTTTTGTTTTTCACGTCGCTTTTGAAAACTACTGGGAAATTTTTACTTTTGACCCCCCAAAGTACCAACTAGATTCACTTTCCAATCATAAAAGTTACTGTTGAAGAAAATCGAAGCAGTTTTACTGTCCTAAAAGGTGATGACAGACACAAAAAAAAATAAAAAAAATAAAAAAAAAAACACACATCATTGTAAAATCAATACATTCATCGTTCCACTCAGAATCTAAAATACACTACTTAGTGTTTATATCCGACGAAAAAAGTTGTTTTTTGTTAAAATGTAGTGTATAGTCTATTATATTAATGGCACTGATATAATCGACAAGTGGTAAACAATAACATAACATTTTTTATTGTTTGTGCGGTTGTGTGATCTTTTGTTAAAACAATTCAAGAAATCAATGAAATAGGATTAAACTTCAGCTGCAGCAGATGCAAAAGCATATCGTCATTGCACCTGATACATAAGACCAACGGGTGCAAGTGCATCGTCGTGCACCCTCGTAATTACGTCACTGGATATAACTATCCGGAATTTTCAAACTTTGAATAATACATCTTATATACTTATACATTATACAATATACATATACATAAAATAACATAAAATATAAATGATGTATTTTATTTATGAGTATTTTAGATTTACATTAAAAATGTAATCATGAGTTATACAGAAAACTGGATCATGAATTTTTATTATTTTAATCATTTTTTTTTTCAATCTAACAGTTATACTCTTGTTTAAAAAAAAAATATATAAAATAGTTATAACACGAATGTTATGTGTACACCTACTTTTACGACCCAGGAGAAACTCAGCGTGTGTCCACATAGACATTATTATTCTACCCCGCTTAATCATATTTATATAATATTTCACAGTTATAAAATGTGAATTTACTGAACATTTAGATAACGTACCAAGTGTATACTCAATAGTGTTTTGTTTAAGAGCAGTCCTATTATTAGATATGCTCTGTACCTTTTATACATTTTAAAAAGTTTGATGTCTATAAAAAAAAATAACACGATTTGTATTTA
Organism: Acyrthosiphon pisum; assembly: GCF_005508785.2. Taxonomy (NCBI): domain Eukaryota; kingdom Metazoa; phylum Arthropoda; class Insecta; order Hemiptera; family Aphididae; genus Acyrthosiphon; species Acyrthosiphon pisum. Next base: position 72,865,588 of record NC_042495.1, on the reverse strand, counting down.
TAGATAAACATGTACGTGTTTGCATCACAATATTATTGTATTGTGCTAGGTAGTAATATATAAAATGTTTATGCATGACCTATAATTTAATAATAATGAATGACTGTTTTCGTCAAAAAGTCCCTGGGGGAAATTTCACATGGATTTTTTTTTCAACACGATAAAAAAATAATATAAAAAAATACAACATTGAATTTATCTTTGCATCGTAGATTAACATTAAAGCCTGGGACACGCAAGGGATCAACCTCTATGTTTTAGTAGTACCGTGGGAGTTGTAAAATACAAACTAAATACTTCAGTTCGGGATTTCCTGGCAAAATACAAAAAAAAAATAATAATAATAATATGATTCAAATGTGCTCATTACAATTTGGTAAGATTTTTATCGAAACCCGTAATCATAAACAACACGATCATATCCATTCTATGTCCTCCACAATGTATAACGAAACCATATTATTGTAAAATATTACGAACACCGTGAATTTAATTTGGTATGTACATATTGTAAAAATATTACATTTTATAGACTAGTCCATCGATTAATACATATTGTTATATTGAACATTCTATAATTTATTACATTTCCAGATTTTTGTATTCAGTTTTAAAAAAAAAATTTTTTTTTCATAATTGTAATACGACAGTTGTGGAAAATAAAAGATAATAGACTCATAGGTTCTCAACATTTTCTGGGTCGTAGATCCTTTTGAAGTATAAATTATAATCAAAAACCACCACCTACCTAAAAAAAAAATATTTTAATTATTTTTTAATGATAATAATATTAAGAGTTAGTACATTATTAAATTATTGTGAACAATCAATTTTGTGACCATTATAGAAAATCCAGACCCACAGAGATTTATTGTAGCGAATGAAATCAAAAATGTCATGGCTCTGGATACTGCAGCTCACATATAACCGTGGTGTTTGTTAACGCTCACGAAAATTTGATTAAAAGGCAATTTTTTTTATAACATTTTTAAACACGCAATTGTGCCAATAATAAAATTGACTTCATTTTTTCAAATAGTAACCACTATATTTTTTGATGGATTGTGGTAAAGCTTTTTTTCTGAACAGTTTGATGGTCAAATGATCAATTTTGGTTCACTAGGTTATTAACTATGGTCTTCTAAAGTTTACTATAATATGCATTAATACTTTTAATTGAAAATACCTAATTTACATGAGCTAAATATTTTTTTCTTATAACCATCTTTTTATATATTAATAAATAGTTAAATAGGTAATAAAAATGCTAAAAAAAAACAAACAAAATTGTTGGCAAACATAGTTTATTATTTACATTATTATTTCGTGATATAAAATTAAGAACAATTTTATTTTATAATTATTAATAATAAAATACCTACTATACCTACCTACTTAAATAATTTTTTTTTTTTTGAAAACTGTATTGGACGCGTGAAACAAATATATTGGGGAGATAAAGATGGGCCACGGGACCCCTTTGCCCCCCCCTTAATCCGGGCTTGGTTCTAATAAAAAATTTAATGAAAAGATATTCATGACTAGATATTTTATTTACTAAGCACTTCTTTACGACTTTCCCCGTTAATAGTAAGTCAATAAGATTAATTAGTGAAGTTTAAAAAATGATAACAACCTTGACTTATTAACAAGTTAATACTGCTCCCTCGCATTCGTTACATTCTAATTATATGATACTTTGTTTCTTGTTATAATATGACAGCAAGCAACTTCTATTAAGCACTAACAACTAGACTAGGTAAGTATGTTTAAAGGACTCTAGTTTCCATTAGACACTTTCTAATATAAGTTTACTAAAGTTGTAAAATAGATTACTAGGGTTAAACAATGATGACAATGGTTTCTCCCTTAAGTACACAGTTTTAACATGAAAGTAGAGTCTTTTCATCATTGTTATTTTAAACAAAATATATTGTTGTCTACAATCTACATTGACATTCTATTTTTATATTAAGTATAATCACATAAACATATTTACTGTGTAAAAAAAATGTTATTTATATATTATACAATATACATATTATTATTTTATTTACCTATATTATATACCTATGATATATTGTAAGTACCTAGGTAGGTATCAAATGATTGAATCATAATATGAATTGTAAACTATTTACTCCCCACTTTTTTATTGATAAGTTTTGTTTAAATTCATGACATTGTACCTGCGTATTTTTATTTTTATCTAACAGCTTAACCTTAAAAGGTATATGAAATAAGGGTATAATAACTACTTAATAAGTTTTTACAAAAATTATATTTTTTTTTTTGAAAATAACTAGATTTTTTATAGTGATGTATCGTATCATAAATTTAATATTTATACTTAGTAATTAAATCTCAACTACTTCGTGTAGCTTAATAATATACACCATCCAAAACGTACAAGGCTATACAACTGTAAAGAACTAAAAAAAGATAAATATAATACTTTGGCTGTAATTAATTAATATTGTTTATTAGGTACATTATATTATATTGTAATAAATGTAAAGATTAAACACAAATCCCAAGGATTGGAAAAGGTTAATTTGTAAATTATTCGATCATATAAGAACTACAAAAAAACTGAAAAGGAAATATCACTAAGGTATTAGCATTTGTGTAATTTTGGGTTATGCATTCGAATGCAGTAATACATAATTTAATTTTTAAATAATTAAAAATTATAAATAAATAGACGTTTTGATGCGATGAATACAGTGACAAGTGGCGTAGGTGCATGCTCTTTTGTGAATAACCCCCTCGTAACAGTTTTAAATGCTAATTGATAAAAACAAAGTTAAAACAATAGGTACTTATATTTGACATACCAATTTAATATACACTTACTCAACTATTCTTAGATTATGAAATTAAATTATGGATTTTAATTTAAACAATAATCTAAAAAAACATCACTATTAAGTTATAAATTTGGATATAAATAGGTTCATTTTAAAATTAATTTTTTTTTGAAAATTCACAGACAAAATTAGCTTGGAATCATGACATGATATTAAATATTAAACCACCTATTTTATATAATACATAAATTATAAATATTTAGTAGTTAAAAAGTTGTAATTAATGTAATAAATATAAATAAAAACGGTAATTTTCCGTCTGAGTATTTTTTTCAATCGTTATTTGGAAAATATAAATATAATTCGATTTTATTAAATATATTATAAACACGATTATTGATTAAGTGACTGTATTTAATTTTAAAAAAAATAACACTTATTTATTGTAAATAAATAATAGTCTTACTTTGGAAAAGCTAATGTTTGATTTGCGTAAAACAAAATCGACCTACATAAACTGAATAAATTAACTTATAACTGAAACGACTGATTTATTGTTAATTTTTTTGTCATCCTTTCAAATTACCATACAGACACTGATACACATTTTATCACAACGACAAATATATTATGTTGTGTTGTACTTTCATGAATACGAGTGTCGAATGGTTAACGCTACTTATTACTACCTATATATTAATTAGAATTAATTTTACTTCGTGTTCATTTGTACTTTCGGATGGGTTGTCTGAGTTAGAAAATGTACATGGTAAATGCGTCATTACCGAATGGTTGGAAATTAACGGCTGTATGAACACAAGTGTTTGTGAATTATATAATTTGTTTCCATAAACCTTTTTTGGGGATTGGAGGTTTTAAGCGGCTTAACGGGACTATCCGATTTAGATCTTTGTGGTGTGCACCCGCATCGCTCCAATTTCCGACCATTCCATGTCAGTGTGCGTCCGGTTTGAAAATCGTCTTGCCACTGGATTATTTGTGCAGGTCACTGCTATTGTGTTGCATCCTAACAAGCACCAAATCTTAATAAAACACGAATAGAAAAACGGTAAAATACGTCTATAGAGCCTTTTTATTGAACAACGAAGATGACAGAACGGGGGCGCTGGAAAGAGCGCGAGGACGGATGGTTATTTATTTTACTTATACCTTTTTTCCCACCCCTAACTGCACTGGGCCAAGATTTATGGCTTCTCGATTCTATCTGCCTTTTGTCTGGATGGCTCTTTTGGTGTTTTATTTTATCCACCATCGACAACGGTGGAAAAAAACATTGTGATCATACTGATAAACATAATGGCATGTATAAGTGTACAAAAACTATGGTTTCGTTTTTTTCATGAGTATTGCGTATAGGAGACTACCTATGAGTTATGTAATTTATGTATTTGATTTGTTTTTTATGGTATTATAAAATATTACGAATAATTCACTATTACGATAAAATCATTACCAAAGCTAAATGAAACGAAGAAATGAAACCTTACATCTTATCAATCGTAATATCATGTATTAACATTTTTCATGCAAAATTATAGACATGCTAATTTAAATTAAAATATGTTCTTATGTACAAAGCAAATGCATAATACATATTGTATTGTAAAAAAGGAATAAAAATTACAAACTTATGTATAGGTTTTACAACGATTTAGTGTGTTTATTTTTTTGTGTCTTTGATAGTTTTATCAACTCTTAGAGCAGTAAAAATATTTTAATTTTCAACTTTAAATGTAATCTATGTTAGAAAATTGAATCTAATTGGTACTTTAGGGGTAATAAGTAATATTATGGAAAAACCAGGAATATTAACGTTTTACCAGTATTTGAAAAAATCTGTTTTGTTATTTTGTAATAGGGGAAAGGTGTCCAAAGCGGCCACCTTAAGGTTCAACACAGTGTCACACTTTAGGAATTTATTTTTTTTTATGAAACCTTCAAGGTTGTCTAGTTAAACTTGTCAGGAATCATAATTTTCAATCAGAGACTATTTTAAACAAATAAATAAAAAGTTATTTTCATTTTTTTTAAAAGTTCGAAATTGTTCACTTTGCCCACCTAGGTGTTAAAAGTGGTCAGTCTATGTCCATTTTGACCACCGGTTTAAAATTTCTATTATTATTCATTATTTCATAATATTATCATAAATATATATATATATAATATAACTTATATTATATTCTTACAACTTTTCTTTGATAAATAAGTAACTTCAGTTCAAGCTTTGGGTCTCGCTAACATGGTTAAGCAGTAATTTAGTTTATAGAAGACTTTTTAGTTCCTCTGATATAATAACTACAGCAAAAATTAATTTACATGCATATACAATTATAATTAGTAAATAAATATAGTCAAAATGAAAAATATTTGAAGTATGGGTAAATTTGTGACCATAGTGACCACTTTGCCCTTTTAATATTGTTTAATTTACTATTTAAAAAAAAATTATTCCTATCAACTAATTAAACCCTAAGCTAATTCTATAATATATAAAAAACTTATGTAGATTTCGAAAAAAAATAATTTGCGTATATTAATTACTATGTTTATAAAATATAATTATTTATTCAGAGCACTTATCTTACATCAACAGCATCCAAAAATGATTTTTTTTTTTTAAACGGAAACGGTAAATTCTATCATCAATAGTCGTTTATCAGTTGATAAATATGATAACAATGAACCAATACACGTGATAAAACCAACTGTTTATGTATTTACGACAGAATAATAAGACATGACCACTTTACCCGCTATGGCCACTTTGTACACCTTTCCCCTAATTGAAAAACAAATAACTACAGATATTTTAAATTTTCAAAATATTTTGGTATTTTGGCATTTTCAATGTTTGAACTTTTTGGTTTTTTATTTTTAATGTATATTGATAAATTTTTTTGTCTATGTAAAAAATCTTGATAATTAAATACTAAGTTCCTCAACGTTTTTCTTGCAGCAATTAAAAAATACTGAAAACAAATAATCATTATTTTTTTTATAAGCCGTTTTAAGTTTAAAATAGTATAAAATAGTGAAAAAGTGTAAATTATTAATAACTTTTAGTTAAATTTCATTATTTTTTGAATTTAATACTATTATAGCTATAAAATGTAATACAAAAGTCTCCATCAGTGCCTTTTATTATTATTTTAAAACAGGTTAGCGTAAAGCCACATATATTTTTTATTAGCATTTAAAATTCAAATCTTGACAACGTTGGATATTCAAACGATTTGATTTTTTTACTTTTGACCCCCTAGTATTTTTCTTTCGATTTAATTTTCTACCTTAAAAGTTGAATATTGAAGCATTTTTACTGTTCCAAAAGTGATGACAGACACACACAAAATAATATATATAGTGTAACCAATACATTCATAGCTCCGCTCAGAATTTAGAATATAGTTATAATATTTAGAACATAATAATATGTCATTTAAAACGACCATATTATACGATTGTAACCACATACCAAGTAAGAAAATATGACAATGAATTTATCTGAAAGAAAATACTTTAAAGAAATTCATTAAAATGCAATATTTGACTTCAGATCTGAAAAAAAGATTATAATACTTAGAACAAAGAATTTTTGATATTGGATGAAGAACATAATAATATAATAGTCTTAGAACACAACAGTATGGTAGAAGGTGTATGAATTTACAGAGATTGAAGTGATGTGTAATGGATGCAGGTTAGCAAACGGAATGTTTTTCGGAGTTTCAAGAATTTATATTAAGTTTGTCCTTTGTTGGGAAGTAACTTGAATACTGGACTTTGAAGCTGGCTACTATATGACATGATCGTCGGTACATATAGTGTATGTAGCAGCATTGCCGTGGTATTTAGTATAGGCGTCTGACAAGTCACTTTAAACTTCCAACACGTTTAACATAGTCAGTGGAATGGGAATGGATGTGTATTAAATACGGTATTTGAAACACTGAGGCAATCTACGAATAATTTGTTGACTATCGTGAAAGTGTGAAATACATTTTAAATATTGAAATAATATGTAACGAATAAACTTTCACTTACAACTACGGTCGGAACTGGAAAATTAATTGGTGAAAAGAACATTCTGAGCTTCGTGACATTAACGAGTTGAATACATTTTGTTTGGATTTATTTTTTACACGAACATAAATAAATACATGGTTATTGCGTGACACTAATTTTATTCCAACTTCGAAATAGTTGTGTGGATGTAAACTTTGATTAAAAAAATTGAGAGCAATATAATTATAACGTTCACGATAAATGGATATCTGTAATGTTAGACACTACATAATAAAATTATTGTCTTTTGATAATAATAAAAAAAAAAACAATGCTTACCAACACTCTTGGACTGAATAAATATTGTAACTAAAGCAATTTGTCAAAGATTGATACATACCTGAAAAAAATGTAAAAAATCACAAATCAATACATGATTCTAATATGTCTGGACTCAAGGACAACAACACAAATAAATAAATTATGTTATTGCTTTATTGAAGGACATATTTTTAAGATCATGACTAGTTACAGAAAAAATAGGAACCTAAATATAGTATTGTTGCATACGTTTATCTTCCCTCTTGACATAAGTTCCCCACTATCATAACTTCCCCCTAAATAAGCACTAATTCCCGCCTTTATGTTTTGTGAAACATATTATTGTTTCACTATACGATTCCTCATAGATTATGAGTGGAACGATAAATTTATTAGTTCTACAATGATATTTTGTATGAGGTTTGTGTCAGTATTCACGTTTTGAATTGGAAAATTTAATTCAACCTTCAATTTGTACAATTTTTTTTTGGTCGTTACACAGTTTTAAAAGTTAAAATGTTAAATTTTAATACTGACGCACTATCTGAATTTGAACAAAGTTCATCATAAGGAGATCTTAGAGCAGCTACAAAATATAAATAGTACGTATAATCACAATCTTTGGTTATAAATGTTTAAAATTTTAATTTTTACGATATTGGATAGGTATAGGATATTCTAACTAAAAAGATGTTGCAGATATTTCAACGTTTAACTATTACGTAAATTAATATTTTTTGTACAAAATTAAATATTTAAAAAAGAAATGTCAACTAATATCAAGATATTTATATCACTAACCTAACTTCGTAAAAAGTTTTTAACGAATTTCTTTATTATGCCACCTGTTACGGAGCTGATCAATAGGCTTACGTATAAGGCATATTATGTAAAAATTGATCTACGAAGACAATACTACCTGTAATATACAATAAAAACATACATAAACCATTCTCAAAAAAAGTTTTTCAGCCATCTCAATCATTAGATTAAGAATCGTATTTCTTATTTAATATATTATTATAGCTCAAATCCATTTTAGTGATGTACTAAATGATCGGATACAATCAAAACTATCTATACTATGTAACAAAATCTAGTTTCCCAGATTTTGTGGAACTCGCGTTTGTTTTTATTCATAAATAAAATATTATGAAACTGAAACTTTTTTTTTTTAATACTGCTCGTAATTTATAGTGAAGAAATAAAAGTAGAATTATTTGTTACGAGGGTATGAAATATGAAATTATAAAATAATAATATATTATAGTATATACGATATACCTATAATATTATAATGCATGTATTTCATGTTTTTTTTTCTTTTAGATGATTATTCATTCTAAAGAAAATACTTACATGAAATCATAATATATTGGGAATAATAATTTGAAGCGTGATAATGTATAGCGTAAATTAATGTTACACAGTATTATTATAATGGTTTTCTTGAATAACATTGTATGGTTTTCATAATGACTCCTAGACACGGATGTAGCACTATTGCATATACAACGCGCCGTGCAACACAATTATAATAATAATAATAACAATAATATTGTTATACAACATTTGATACTATGAAAAAAGAAAATTAATAAAATAGCTTTAGAAATAAACAAAAGTTATGAATTTAATGTAATAAAATATTATGTTATCAGTTACAAAATTATATTATATTTATTTATAGTATTGTCACGGAAAGCTATTAGATTTTCAATAAATGGATCTTTGAACTGATTTTAGGTAATGTTTTTATTTTTCTTCAAAATATGTTGTATTTTTTTTATCTCGTTATAGTCTTGAGAACTTTTTCGAAATTTTTAAATTTTTCACTTAATAAAAAAGCTTTAAAATTTAATGCTAGGTTCCTATAAGTTTTATTAATGTAATTTTAAAAAAGGTGGGCAAGTGGATGTCGCTCTGCTGTACAGTAGGTTACAAATGGAACACTGTAATGGATGGTGTTAAATTTGAATTCGATGATATAATATTATTGTATTAGAAAAACGATTCTGAGCGAAAATGGTCAGTCAGCCTATGATATTATTAAGTATATTTGATGATATTATTGTGAATAAATTAATTTATATATAACCTATTTACGTGGGACATTGTTTTAAATTTTTAACCTTTAGCTATAAAAGTTGATCATTTTATACATTTTTAACTAAAAATAATTATTAAATTTTAAATTTGATCAATTTGATCAAAAATTAAACTTTAAATGCTTATAAAAAAAAAATTGTGACTATGGATTTTTAATTTTTTTAATTTGCCTTTGAAACAATATACTAGGAGCTTTCTATTAAATTTTCAAGTTTTTTTAACCAATAAATAACATTTTATTGATATTTATAGAAAAAAAAAATATAATGGAAACTGAAAATGTCCGTAAAGAGCTCAAAATAGGTCAAAATATTAGGAAAATGTTATGGTGTATAGAAAACGCTAATATAAATATTCAGTCAAAATGTCATGTACCTACTGTCATTTGTTTAAGAGTTGCACCAAAAACCAAAATCAATTTTCTCGAAAACAGATTTTGCGTTAAAATTCCCGTTTTTCCTTAATTATTCTTTTGTTTTTCACGGCGCTTTTGAAAACTATTGATAACTTTTGACACCCCAAAGTACAAACTAGATTCACTTTCCTTCCAGAAAAGATACTGTTGAAGAAAATCTAAGCATTTTTACTGTCCTAAAAGGTGATGCCAGACACAAAAAAAAACACACTTCATTGTAAATTTAATCGTTTCACTCAGAATCTAAAATATTAAAAATACATATTGTGCACAGTTATTTTTTAAATGCATTTATAGTTAAAATGTTGTCAAAATTCATCCAGATTTCAAAAATGTTCAAACTTTTTTTCTGTTAGAAATTCATTAAAATGTTTCCTTTCATAGCTGACATTAGAAATGTTGATAGAAGATTCCACAAAATTTTTTTTTCTTAAACAAAAAAAAAGTTTACCGGGAAGTAACTTAATTTTTTTATGAGTGTTTGAATTTAAAATTATTACAGTATTGGATTTTTATCGGTAAATTACGAATTGTCATCTGTAAGTTTTTGATATTTTGTTGTAATTAAAAAAAAATATAACCCTAGACACTTTAAGAGGCTGTTAGTGCACTGTTTTTTTTCTCTCTCTGGCTCACACGCAACATAGACAAAATGCATTTACCCAAAATCATTTTTTCTATGTGTTTAAGTAATCTTTAGAGTACAGTCACCCATGACAAAAAAGATAGAGAATAATACTTTTGAGGGAAAGACATATCGATTTGTCTAAATATTGTCTCAAAACAATTTAAACATCATTTAAATTTACAACATTATTTTATTTATTTGGAAAGTCGAATACAAAGTAAAATAATAATAAAATATAAAATCGATATGTCATTCCTTCAAAAATATTATTTTCTACCTTTTTTGTAATAGGTGACTTTACTCTAAGATTACTTAAACGCATAGAAAAAATGATTTTGCGTAAATGCGTTTTGTTTATGTTGCGCGTAGAGAGAGAAAACGAAAAGTGCGCTGACATCCTCTTAACTATTTTGAAAATAACAACTATTTTGACTATTTTTTAGCTATTTATAGCCATGATAAATTGTTCAACTTTTTAAAATTATTTTTCAATTAGAAATTCATAAAAGTTTTCCTTTTCATTAATAGAAGGTTTCCAACACCTCTATCGAAAAGAAAATGTTCACCGGAAAGTTATGCCGTTTCGATTTTTATTAATTTTTTTTTTTAATTTTTAATTTTATTATTCATATAAGTATGCTAGATCGACATAACGTTTCCACTTAGAATCATTTTTCGTATACAATGGTTTATCATTGAATATAAATATAACACATCTCTCACAACTACACGCTTGACAACTATTGTACAGCAGTCAGCAGAGCGGTACCCATAAGTTCATATTTTATTAAATAATTTCCTTACAACTCACATTTTAATTACTCACAGTTAAAGTTAAAAAAAAATAATTATGTTTATTTAATGTTGTCAAGTAACAAACTAAAGAAATAAAATATATATATTTAATTTAAGTATGTAATTGTTTTAAACTTTATGTAAACTATGCTATTTAGTTTCTAGTTAGAACTCTTGACTGAAGAGCAACCACAAAAAGGTATATCTATAAAATACTTGCAACAGTCTATTTTCTGATACTAGTGCAAAATTTCTGAGCCTTCTGATATTATTGTTGTCAAAATTGTCTGTGTGATTGTTTACGAAAATAACGGTTTCTCAACTGAATAATATAATATCATCCTTAAACAATGTAAATATTAATTATTTCAGATTTACAAATTGCATTACCTATAGAAAACCCAATGTTACTAAAATTAGTAAATTACTCACATCAATATATTATACATGTGTTAAAAACAATGATGGTTAGTTCACTTGAGTCTTACGAAATCCTCAAAACGTTTGTAACATAAATGTCTGATCACTTTGTATTTATTTATATAATATAGGTACTTATAATATTATTCAAAACAAATTTTTCCTGTGTATCTGTGCAATTTATATTTAAAAGGCTTGAAATATATAATATTATAATTCAAATACAAATATGCAGTACAACTCCACTACTTTGTTTAAAATTATTGTTCATTTTAAAACTGAAATTGAATATTTTATTATAACTATTTATAATGTATTTATGATCATACTAACTGTAAAACATATATATATATAATAAGAAACATGAAAAAAAAAAACTAAACTGTAAAATGTATTCAAGAAACTTTGTTTTTATATTAATCACTTCAATAATATAAAACTGTAAATATTATGTTGCTGTACCAAAATCAAAAATAAAATGACAAAAAAATCCTTTAAATGCCAAATAAAAACATTACTCCTTTGTAATCATTTTTTATCATTTTTTTCATAAAATAAATAGCAATCCATAGAACAAAGGTTTGCACTGTTTTTATACGAAAATAGTTTGATTGTATGCCTTTTTTTTTATGTCCTGTATTTTTTTTTTGTTTTTTTTTTTTTGATGACAGTATTACTAGTTTATGATTTTATAGTTGTGACAAGACTTGACGAAAGAAAATACACGCAAAATACATGTCAAATACAAACATATAAACTGATCGAAATAAGAGCTAAAGTTGAGTAAAAATTGTTGAACAGGTGGTATGTGTGGGGGGAGAAGGTAAAATGGTGGCTTACGTTATAACGTTCAGATGTGAATAGTATCATAAAACCGGATTTTTTTTATGGAAAATAATGTGACAGAAAGAAAAGAGGGTTAGGGTAACGCGAACGAGACGGAGATAGAAAATATGTTTCATATCGTTTTCTATATACGAAGTTCACGTTCCGTAATAGTTTTTCTCTGGGTTTAAGGCCAAATACGTGGTCAGATTCAAAGAAATATGCTCTATGCGTTCGATCGAAATGACGTTTTTATAAATGATATATAAAATATTATGACTTATTTATCGATACACCAAGGTAACGATTAATACTCCCCATGAATATAGTGTTTGGAGGTTAAGTATATAATAATAATTGTATGATATTCAAAAATTATAATTTCAATGTTTTAGATAATATTTTTATTGTTTTTTATACAATAACACCTATTGTCTATGACATTTTATTCATAATAAATCAATATTCAAATTATAAGTTTGACGTTTTAAAGTTAAATAAATAAATTCAATTTTTTCAACTTTAACTAGAATCTCATTAAATCATATTTATAAAGTCATGTTCACGATCCATGTACCTAGTTCGTCAATAATATTAAAAACTTATTATTTTTTACGTCATAGCTAGTTATTGTAACACTGCTGATGTAAGAAGTAATTGATATTTCTTTCTTGGTACTCGGAACATTGGTGATTCGAAGACAAATTTCGGGAAATATCTCATATATATTATTTGGAAATATAATGTTAACATTTTAAAATCGTTTCAAAAAAACATAAGAATTTTCTTAATGTTAATTATCATGAAAATGTATCTAATATAGCAAACAATGATGTTCCTCAAAAATATTGTTATTTTTCAATGTTATAATTTATTTTAGTTTGTTATTTAAATGTATTTTAATTTTTCTATAATATAATACCATAAGAGTCTAAAACTCTGGTGAAAGTACCTCTTATATTTAACATTTAAATTTGTTGTTAATTAATTACAATATACTTTGTACAATATAATAATATGTAATTATACTATGCGTATTTAATGACTCTGGACATGATTAAATATGTAGACGTGTATAGTGTACTGTACACAATTTCAATAAGGGAAGGGCACTGATTTATGTTTATGTCGCCAGCCACTGATTTATTACTATTGAGTTCTGTCCACAAGAGTCACTATGCGATATCGAAAATAATTATTTCATTGAAAATAATAACAAACAATAATAAAATAATACGACTTTCACAAGAGTGATCAATTGTGTTGAATAACTGAAAACTTTCTTCAATACTACAGGCCAATTCATGCATACTGTTGTATTTCTCATACAGAAATACTACAATTGATACAAGACTATATATAGTACATAATAACTAGTTCGTCATAAAAGGTTGTATATTATGATAAATATATTTAAAAAATATAATTTACAATATATTCTTTGCAATTAATTGCATATTATTAAAATATAGTCTTTACAATAAATATAAATTTTAAAACACTGTATATTTACGTTATATTATAATTTATCAACTATAAATAAAATATTTAGAACGAAAAATGTTGAAGATTTATTTTGAAATTTTTTATTTTTTTTATAATTGGTACATTAAAATACAGTAGACGCAGCTTATAAGACTCACGGATATAAAGTTCAGTCGCTTATTAGACCTAAAATCGTCTGGAACGTACCAAATACATAAAAAAAAAAATCAGTTATAAGACTCAACACTTCGGTTATAAGTCTCAAATTTCGTAAAATAAATAGTTGAAAATAAACTTTTTTGGTTATAATTTAGAAATAAATTGTTATTGAAAAATTAAATAATATTTTAATATACAATACGAATACGAGCAGTATATTTTCGGAATATTAGAACAAAATAAAAAACAAATTAAAATTACAAATTGTTTTCAAAAATAATTTTTATATGTAATATTTACCTATTATAATTTTAGTTTTTTTTATCGGGATTATTAAATTATTCAATAATAAAGTATGTAATATGTGTTAATGTATTAAAATCAAAGCAAAATATGTGGTAAAATAAAATTTATAAATACGTAGTTATTTTTTTTTTTCACTTCGCCTATAAGATTCATTCGGTTATAAGACTCACTTTGTGCTGGTTTCCAAAGTGAGTATTATAAGCGGTGTCTACTGTATATATGAGAGTTTGGACAAAAATAAAACAATTATAATTATTATGTATAATAAATGAGACTCTAATACACTACATTGAAACTACACTTTTAATTGTATAGCGAAGTGTATAATACTGTTAAAGCTGTTCTTTTTAGAAAATTCGTTAATATTGTAGCTTAGACTTGCATTAGATTTGATCAAAATATACATAATTTATAATATAATTTCCTGTATTCTTAGTCATTATTTTTTAATATAAAATTATTAAATAACATAATATATAAATAAATATGATAAAACATATTTTAGTTTGTTTGCATAACTCATTTTAAGCAAATTTACATCAATTTTAATGAAATAAGTGATTTAAACTATAATAGTGTTATTGTTGTTGTTCTGTATTTATTATTTTTTTTTAAAAACTGAAATCTGAGTTAAAAATTAAAAATAGTTAATTCACAATATAATACCACTACTTAATTAAAAAAAAGTATTATATTTCAGTACTACTAAAATTACATTATGCTAATTGCTATCATATTACGTTGCTTGCCTAAATACTACTTATACTAATCTACCGATATACTTGACACATTTTACTCAACTCATATATTTCAATAAAATTATTTTTTAACAAGCTAACATTTTAAAAATACTTGTCTTACTTTTTTAATGTTTATTTAAAAAAAAAAAACTCAGGCAAGTTTAACAGATTGGAATTTAATATATATTACTATATTATATAGTTTTATAAAATTAACTACATTATGATACTCGAAATTGTAGGCAAATTTCTAACTACTTGTTTATCTTAAATAATGTGATAATATATTTAGTTATACTTATGATACTATCACGATTTAAATGTTTTAAGATTCGTATCAAAAAATTCAATAGTATATTCCCATTTTAATTAGTTAAAAATAATCTAAAAGATTTATTTTTTGACAAAAGTTTCAATAAAAATAGAAAAATTGTGATAGGCCGAAACGCTTAATATAACTTTAAGTTTTTTTCTAAGAATATTTTACCTTTATTGCCGCACTGAATTGAATAACTATTGTTGGGGCTTTAGTCCTTTTAATAACATTGTAATAATTTACTTACCAACCTTATAATAATATATAATTTATATCCCCATATCAAACCGTGGTATTCTTTTTACATATGTATAATGTATATTGCTATTTTCATTGAAATTGTGATTGTTATCGTTGGACCTTCTAGATATATAAATAATTTGTAGCATTCAATCTAGAAACGGGGCTTTTCGACGGCCTAGAACTCATATAACTGTTTAAATAAATATAACAAACGTGTTCCTTTTTACAAAAGAAAAAGTATTATTTTGAGCACGTTTCATGTACAAAAATCTAAGTCACTGTGATATTGATTCAATTTCTTAGTCTTTGAGATACGTGCAATCGCAATGTAATAATAATATCGCCCAAAGTCATTAAATGTTGTGGAATAAAAGTTGTATACAATAATACAATAATACAATAATAATCAAAATGTCGTATACAAATACAATGATTGGAATATATTGATTTGTATAACATAAATAATTATAAGACTCGAATTCGTGTTTATATTATATTTACTAAAATATACAAATATTTAAGTCAAATTCCATCCACTAATGTGTTACTAGTATATACAAGGTAATTTTTTTTTTTAGAAAAACTGTTATTTCTATTTGCTTATAGTTTAACTGAAGTCCAATTAAGTACATTTTTAACTAAAATAATCTGTAAATTAATAAAATAGTACATTTAATTAATTTTTTATACTAAATTCGCTATACCAATTTGATATTATAGTATTAGTTCTTAACCAAAGTATTAACCAGTATTCACGTTTATTTTCATCAAAGTTTGTACATTAAAATTGTTTTTACTTAAATTTATATCAAATATAATATGATATTATGTATCAATACGGAACCTTTTTTTTTTTTTTTTAAGAAATTAACTAATAAGTGCAATATCATCGGAAAATAAATAAATACTAAAAGAGCAATGTTCTAATTTCCAAACCCACTTAGCTTATCAGTGTATATCGGTAGTTGTCAAAAATTCGGACAACGTAAAAAATAATACAATATATAATGTTTTTGAAACGCCAAGTTATCGCCCCCCCTCCCCCACCTTTCACACACGAAAAAAGCCTTCTAAATGTGCATACTCAACAAGATAAAAACCTCTTTATGCGATTCCATTACCACAGGGACGGAGAGGTAGGTATACTATGAACTTAACTCTCTCGTCCCTGTGGTCAGGGTGGAAAAACTCAAAGTAGTGTATATAAAGGATTATTTATTGAGGATTCGGACTACCCACAAATTGTCTACATAAAATCGTATTCCCGATAACCACTTGAAAAATATAGAACGTCTAATAAAAATAGAAATACAATCCCCTAGTAACCGAGTGTTGCCAGTTTGGGTCATTCGATAGACATTGGAGTTAGTCCACAAAAAAAAACTTTTATGGATGTTCAACTCTCACAACATTTTCAGAAAATATATTATTCGTTATAATAATATTAGAAATGTCACCTTCTGCTTACCAAGTAAACAAAAAATAATTTAAATAAGTTTAAAAAATAAAATTAACGAATTTATGTTTTATAATTTATCATATTTTATAAAATATAATTGTTATTAATGAGCATTATGTATAAAGTTTGTTTTGGAATATTACACAATGGTAAATTTATTTTATACTTAACGTTGTTAAAATTATTTGTATAGTTATTTAATATTGTATTTATTCATATAATATATTAGAATTTTATGACATAATTATTTGTGTGTTTCAAAACTAAAAAGGTACGAATTTCACAGTACTTTAAGTTCAATAGTAAGGCATTTTTATAGATTTATGGATGATAAAACTTTTTTTTATGATTATCTACTTACGTTTTCAAGCATTATGTAATATAATTGATAATGCATTTATAATTATATTTAAATGGTCATCGATTATTCACATTGTAACAATATTTATTTACAAGCTGTAAAATATAATGTCTTAACATAAACCAAAAACACAAAATACCATTGAACAATATTATTATAATTCATGCAATGTGATATTATTTTGTGTTTCTCAGAATAGAAAAATGAATCGTCGAATCAAGAAATAGTCAAGACAACAAATAAAATATGTAGTTTATTTCTGAAACTGAAAAATACAACACTCAGGAAATTCAGGAAGGTTTTCGGCTGTATCGTAGGTGTCGTTATTGTAAAGTAGGTTACTGTAATGGATGTGTTAAATTTGATTTCAATGATAAATCATTTCATATGAAATACGATTCTGAGAATTATAAGTTCCTATGAATAGTTTAATAGATGTCTAAATATTATTTTGAAGATTTCATTGTTTCTAGAAAATAAGAAAATATGCAATATCGAAAAATTTTTAAGTTTTTCGAATAGGTAATAGTTTTTAAATTAAAACAAAATGTCTGAAATTATTAATTTACGTATGGATATTTAATTTCGTCTTCAAACGCTCATTAAAAATTAATTTGACATCACGCTAAACTTGTTGTTTTAATCCCAGTTAGAAAAATGAAATATATTCTTAAATTTTCAATTGTGTAGGTAGTCTTAAAATTAAAAACACTATGCATTTTAAATTTTATAAAATAATTTGGAAAACTTTTTCCAAATTACACTTTTATCAAAAATCTAACTTCAAACACTCATACAAAATTAATGATAATTTATGCTCGATTTTTTTTTTAATTTTAGTGATAAAAACTTATGAGGGTTTCGTATTACATTTTTAATCTTTTTGATCGACTGTTATTATATTTAACAACATTATAGAGCTAAAAAAAGTAGATAGTTTAAAATGTCTGTACATTTCTCAGAAAGGACCGTAATATTTTGAAAATTTATCAAATTTAGAAAATACTAATATTGATATTTGGTGAACATTTTAAGTATCAATTGTTATCTGTTTTTGTATTAGGTACAACAGAATAATAAAATATTTTTTCAACAATTGGTGTTGCGCAAGTATTCTCATTTTTCCGATTCTTTGAAAACTGCTTAGAAATGTTTAACTTTTGACTCCGAAAGTAGCACATTGAAAGTATGAACTGTATTCAACTTGTTACAAGAAATCTCCTTTCAAGTTGATGATTGAAGTATTTTATCTGCTATAAACATTAAAAAGAATCTTCAATAAAAATAAATATGTACTAAAAAAATCAGATATTTTAGTATATCCAATACATTAATCACTCTCCTCCCAAGACCAGTAACACCGATTTTTAATTTAGTATATTTAACAAAAATAGTTGTGCCCATTTCGTAATAGATCCTAGTGACCTAAGTTTTGAACAAATTTCATACATATAGGTGGATAATAAATTATTTTATAGACTTAATTTTTTCAATACAGTAAGAAGAGATTTATTTATTTTTAAATTTATATCGAGAATTCTCTTACTTTTTAATAAAAAAACAAATATATTACCAAGGCGAAATTAGTACATTACCTATATATATGTATATATATATGTATATTATATAGAGAGAAAGAGTGAGACAGAGATTGAAATACAGGTATAAGCCATTCTATCAAACAATTGTTGTTAATTAATTTGACATATTTTTCAATGTCAAATAAAGCTTAATAATTATTAAAATAGAAAAAAAATTATTATTTTGTTCAGCATATCTTAAATGTACACAATTTGGTATAATATCCTATTTAAAGTCTCGTATAATTTCAATTCCACAATAAAAAAAATAGTCAATTTTGGAACTCGTAATGACCTTTTGTAATAGTAGCCATTAGTTACGTTTAATGATGACAGTATAATTTTTAACCTATTGTTAAAATTGTGGACTATTTACAGTGAGAATTTATTAGTGGTTTGAAATAAATGACCATACATAAAATCAAAATATTACTTTTCACCGTGAGTGATTTCATTTAATTCACGAGAGTTGCTTAGGCTGTTTTGTAATTAAGGCCTCATATAATATTATGTAACAGCAATATTTTCCAAAATCGATAAAACCCACCAAAACCAATAATAAAATGTCCGTGTATTCATGTCAAATATTATACTGTTATTCAACAAAGTAATTTGAAAGCGAACAATAAATTAAATTATATATTATTTTTTCATGACATTGTAAATAGTCGATTAATGCGCATATTATGATTTATGAAATTGTTACAGAATCTTTCATAAATATATTTCGTATATCGTTAACGTAATGCATTGTTGATAATTGAAAGGTTAACAAGCTATTTTTCTTTAAAATTAAACTGTTAAAGACACTTTTTAATTAAGCAAGACATGCAATTAATTAATTAAAACTCAACGTAGTACCTAAGTATATTCTATACCAGGTATTAGCCATTACGTAATTCAATTTCATCAAAACACTATCAGATATTTTAATATATTTGTCTGTATGCATTGTGCAATAATTATGAAACACAACCAAATTCACAAATTTATTTCCAATAATAAAGTTATATTGTATTTATTTTTGTATGAGGGCTGTTTTTTTTTTCATCATTTCATCCATTATCAGAAGAAACAAAATATATTTAAATTTGTTAAAATAAGTATTTTAATTTGTTTGGCACATTAACTGTTCATATATTTTAGTATTTTTAATTAGTGTTTTAGAAACATAAAAAATAAAATGAGGGCAGTAAAAATACTATTTGAATATAAGTATACGGAGATAAATGAGACATCATTCGTTATGCGTATGATGACATATTATAAAGACCACCAAAATGTTTTTATCATTAGCAGCTGATACAAATCACTAGATATATTAATTAATTAATGAATCTGATTTGTCAATATTATTTTAAGTTTTTTAAATGAAAAACGTAAGAGTATCTGACTGTATAGTTGTAGCCGTTATAGTACTATGATACTCGTTCAAAAACGACCACGAAAACTAAATATTATACAGTAACTATATAGGTAAACGAGAACGTTGCAAAAGTTAACGAAATACAATATATCTTTTTATTTTTTTTCCTCTCAAAACTTGGCATGTTTGTTGGACGACGACAAAAAAATGAAACACAAAAATATACAAACGGACCGGAATTAAATAATACGCCAAAAAAAAAAAAAAAATAATCCATAAATTACAAGCGTAGAAATATATTGCGATATCCGAGTATATAATATTGTGATGGCTGCAGTATAGCACTCGTACAATGCCGTTGCTACAATATATTATTATTTTATAATGCATAAACAAAACGAAATCGACGCTCAAATCGTTTTCAACACGTCAAAATATACAAATCGTATGGAACCTACGTGCCCCGGAAACGCTAATCAAACTGAGTAGAACAAACAAAGTGTCGGTTACTCTATTAGGAGCGACGTACATGCAAATTCGCTGTTTTGTCTGCGCACGGCGCACAATGTTGATTAACAATGATTATCAATTTCCCGGCATAATGTACATTCTACACATGCATATACATATCATATGCCGTAAAACTCTCATTGTACATTTTAATAGCAATATTTAATTAACGTTGACATTTATTATACGCGACTTACGTAGGTATATAATAACAGTATACCGGTGCGTGGTGGTATACCGAATTACCATTTTAAATATATTTCACTTCGTTTTTGGTCCAAAATGAAACGTATAATATAACACATATATTATTATCTGCATTTTTTGTACTTATATATATACAATATATAATATACATGTAAATAAAACGAAATAATTTCCGTTAGAATTGAGTCGCGTGCACGAGAGTAATCGTAACGAAAATGTACAAACGCTATGTAACACTGCGAAACGATAAAAAAAAAATTAAATGAAACGCGGACCGTCGCGTAGTGGATTGCAATGATGCTAACTGCCAACACGAGATAACTATAATAACTAAAAATAATATAAACAAGAACAATAACCACTGCGTAAATCATATACTACTATAGCATAATTTATTTAAAAATCATATTAAGATGTATTGCGCAGTTGTGATGTTCTTAATCATACAATAATTCATTCATGAGTTATAACTAAGGATATTATTGTGCCAAAAAGGTATACGGTCTGTTTAACTGGGTGTTTGGTATATATCACGTTTTGCTAGCATCGGCTAACGTACTACCTAGCTAAGTACTGTATACCCGTTTTAATAATATGCATTTTGCATTTTGATGATAATAGGGAATCATTGGATTAAAAAATAAATGATTTTCAATAACTTCTTACTCTATTGTGTAATTATTCGATTTTTTTTTAACTTGAACAATAGTATGGAAATACAACAATGATTTATTATAAAATATTTATGGTTGATATTATTTTTACAGTATATACCATCGAAATGCGTTAGTTAAAAAATATATGAGTAATATAGCGTGAGTGGGCGTGTTTCATGTTTTTTATAAATCGTAATTGTTTTATTCGAGCACGTTCAATAACAATACCATACATGATATCTAGTTTGATAATATTTTCATAGCAAATAATCTAAACAGCTTATTAAAAACTATATTTTATGAATAATAGTTGTAATTATTTTTATTGAAATCAATGCTAAATGGTTTCATATTTGTCTGATATTTAAAATTTTTAAGGTGCAAATGATTTTCAAGAAATATTGTATACTTGTATAGTTCTTTGTATTTTAATGAGCTCAAATATTCTGATTACTGCGTTGACGTAAGACGTGCATCACAAATAATAAAAAAAAAAATGAAGAAAAAACTGAACCTTAAATTCGGTCTTCAAGTTGTCGGAAAAAACTGAATCAATTGTGTCAAATAGAGACATGTTCCTATGAAGTTATATAAACCATCGTATAAATTTTAATTTTAAGCAGCTTCAGCATTAGATAACGGGACAGTATCAAAAAATCGGCTATGAACCAAATTTTGACAATACATAATAGCTAAGATCAGAAGTATCTGCGCAAAAAAAATGTATAACATTCAAGTTTTCATTTATGAATATATATAAATTTAAATTTTTATTGACAATTATTATTTATGGGGAGTATGTTTTTGAAAATCTGGAGGCTGACCCCATAACCAAATATATTATCTTTGCGAGACCCAACCATCCAAATAGGTAATATAATATGTACGTATTCTTAGTGTGGTATAAAAAGTATATAACGTTCCATGTGGTATGGTGATCCAGATATTAATATATAAGGTACGTGTACTAAAACTTTATCTATTTATTTATTTTCATTCTTTTATTATTTTTTTTTAACTATTTTTTATAGGACTTGTGCATATGCGTAGTACGAGTACTACTACAGACTCATTACATTAGGATAATAACGATACGGCAATATCAATATAATTCAGGCAACTCTCAGGTGTGTGTGTTTGTATATATATATATTATAATCATATACATAAATAACGGGAAAAGCGAACTGAAGAAAATAGCTCCGGTCAAATTACTGTGTTTTTGATATTTCGGGTTTTATTTTCTCTTTATTTCTTCTGTACACCGTATTTATATATATATATATATATATATATATATATTTCCCGGCCGGGAAATCGCTAGCCGATTTATTCGATGCCGTCCGTTTAACTGCTGCCTGTGATCTACACAACGAGTGCGAAAAGGATAGAATTTATGTGGGCGGCGTTGAGAAATGTAAAGAAACTTGCACTATAAAGAAAAAAAAACTTGATTATTGAAAAATGGTGAAGAAAACGAAAATTGTTTATAATAACGATAAATCGAAAAACTTTCAGGCACATATTTTATCATATTTTTACTTCACCGAACTTCATTGTGAAATTTTATATTGAAGAAAAAAGAAAAGAAGTATAGGGAAAAAAACGTCACATCATTATAATAAGTCTGAACATTATAATATAGAATATAGAGGTACATTTTACAGTAGTGAACCAAACCTATGAATTGGGCTCTATCACTAATAATATTTCACCATGAAAGTCAGTGTATATCATTTTACCCCTCTGGTGAACCACCCGATTAATTAAATAAATTATACAACTTTAAAATAGAAATCATGTAGCGTACATTTCTTCTCACAGATAATGGATAGTATTATTATCGTTAATTTTATACCAAACGTTCATTATAACCACATCATAATATGGTGAGCATGGTGTTTCATAAAGATTTCTACAACCTTCAATTTATTAGACGTTAGTTATTTTAATATTCTTGGACAAACCGTATCCGTGTGTGTTCTTCGGATATTAGAATGAAAAAAAAATATTGGTAAGAAATCAGATTATAGTGTATTCACTGGTATTAGAATTATATACTTGTGTGTGGCTGTTATATCGTACATTGGTGTCTTACCTATATTTAAATTAATCTGCCATAAGCTAGTTTTTTAAATAGGGTTGGCTACTTATTATAATAATTAAATACGAAGTGATTATTGTTGCAGACTAATTATATATATCAATAGGAAATATCTTAAAATTAAAAAGAAAATTGACACTTAAGAAAAAATACACATATTATAACATAATGGAATAAATGTATTCACAAAGTAAGTAATAGTTTCACAGGCTTGATTGCAGCAACGTTTTACACTTAATTAATAACCAAAAAAATTACACAGCAGTCTAACTTATATAACACGTTACTTGCATTCTATACTTAGTAATAATAGTTTTTAAAAAATGTGTAATTTATTGCGATAAATATAAAATCATGATACCTATATTATGTACTTAAATCGTGTACTTAAATCTTCTACCTTTTAGTGCTTACATAATATTATTGAAGTAAGATATTTCACTATCAGAGTCGGCGTAAAATTATTAATTACAATGTTGACTAAAATTAAGAAAAGAAGTTACTATACGATTATCATAACAAATTAAGTTCTTCAACTGCATAATAATATTAATAATATGTTATTGTTGTTGTTTTCTTAGTTTCGGTCTTTAAGGCCATATACCATGACATGTATCTATCTTCTGCAACTTCCTCTTCCATCTGATTTCCAGTCCTGCCGTATTGATAATATTTATTATACAGACTTCCTACCTTAACCTTGGCCTCTCTAGAGGTATTTTCTTCTTCAATCACCTGCGTTTAACTATAGAGATCATAGCTTACCCATATTGGTTACTATAATGAGAAAAATACGGAACATGAGAAATCTGGTTTAAGTTAGGACTAATCCAAAGTTCAGTACATTGTCCACTTCAGTAGTTACTAAATGAAGACGTATAACGTTTTTATAGTAATTTTATACTTAACATAATATATATATATATACATATATTATATAAACACACCATATAATATCTACAGACATGCTCTAAGTGTAATTTACGTTATTGTAATTTATGACCATACATTTATTCATGTACTTCGATGGGTTGTTTTTCATGCAATTTTATTTCAATTTGAAGTAAATACTTAATAAATAATAATTTACGAATAACTTGAAGTGTTATTTATTTGATTAAAATATAAATGGAAAACTAGGTATTGTAGTACATTAAAATGTATTAATACGACCAATTTACGCTTATAGATTCCTAAAATAGATTATATTATTTATTTACACTCTTAATTTGCAAAATAATATTTAAGGAGATACCTACCTGGTACTTAGGTAAGTCCTCAACCAATAAAGATACATTGGATTTAGTATAATAATTCAATATAATATTTTATAAACATTAACTTGTATGAATTCTTTTAATAGAAACGATTGTAAAATGAAATATTGTTGGTTAAAAGCAAATTCAATTGATTTTGTAAAATGTATTTGATTATACCATAATATAATATTTATTTAATAATATTATAATTTATAATTATTAAAAACGTATTAATATAATTTTATGATTCGAGTCGATTAAACGTTTGTGTATTTAAATACAATAATATAATGTAGGTACATATTATTTCCATGAGTTGTTTCGCATAATATAATATTTAATAATATGCTTGTTATTTAAGAACGAAACTTTCTTACAACATTATGAGTAAGGAGTAACTGAACAGTTAAAGTTTCTGAAACGATAAATTACAAGTTATATTATACTGAGAAAAATATATCTGTATTTTATAGTTTATGGTTATTTAGTTAATATTGATTTTTCTTAAAGTAAACATACAAACAAAATGTAGGTACGCAATAAATTATGTTTTAATTTATAAACGTATATAGTTACGTATTTCCAACATACATACCTACATTAAACATATAAATTACAATAAATTATGAATATTAACATATATCGAGATAATTGCCACCTAACCTATATTAAAAACATAGTATTATATTTTTATGTAAAGAATCGTTGTATAAATACGAATGATATTATATTTTGTTAATGATAAATCGATTACTAGAGATTACTAGAACTATTTTAATTGACGTGATAGTTCCTCACTAGGATATGATTTACAAATTATGTGTTGGAATTGGGAACAAATAAACACTTTTCTCTTCAACCACAGGTAGTTTGATAATACATTATTATTATTATTTTTTTTTTTTTTATTGAGATTTTAATCTATAAATTATTATATCTCAACAATTACAAAAAGAAACAAAAAATGTATATCATATATAAAAGTGACAAGGTAAACAGGAAAAGGATATTATGGAGTGGACGAAATGGGAAGTGTAATTATATTAATTAGGGAAGTTAGAGCCAATAGAAGAGGGTTTAAAATACATTTTAAATCTTCTATAATTTTTTTGATGATGTGAGAGGTTGAATACATTGTTTTATACACTTTAAATGATTATAAAATACCATATTTATTTACTATTTTTACTTATTATACCTACTATACTTATTTTTTTTTTAATTATATATAAATTATTAAGTAGTTACTATAATACGGTACGATGTTAACTGTTATATGTAGGTAGTAAAAAATATGTACTACAGCTATAACGAATCGTCATTGAAAGTGTATTGTTTGTTTATCACCGAGAGCGTAACATTCATTTTGCTAGTATATACTCAAAATGGTCACAAATAATAACAATTACCCTTTCCTGGAAAACCATTGTCCTTTGTGAATACACATGAGGTGCGTATTATTGTTCCGCACTCTCATCAGTTCTCATTCCACTGTTCCTAAAGGCATAATAATATACGTTTACATGTTTATTATACTGCCTTTGACATAACTTCCTCTAGAAATTTTACTCCATTATGATTGCTGAATTTCTTACTTATTACATCCAACAAACATAATTTACAAGGCAATTCTCGTTAGTTATTTATTTATAAACTTTTCTTTGTTTTCAATCAGCTACCTACTAAAATATATTCCAAACACCAGCAATTCTATAGAGATATGTAGATAATCTAAATTTTGGCTTTGTGTGACTAATCTGATATAAGTTACGATATTTAAATATAGTGTAGCAAAACCAATTATAATAGATTGATTATAATAAAAATTGTTCCAAATATATTTTATATAATTATAGTAGTTCTATTTTTCAGAAACAAGCTAAATATTGATTGTATGTCATTTAGCAGATTTGTGAAGCTATAATAGGAAATTATAGATTATGTTAGGTATATCGCAATAGACATTGGAAATTTAACTCGAATGTTTGTAATTGTGATGTCACAGTTACCTTATAGATACACACATCACAACGTACGATTAACTACTATAGTTATTTTTTAATGACTCATATTGATTATTTTAACTAAAAAATAAGATGAGAACGGAAAAAAAATAGTTTAGTAATTATAAATGATAATTATTTCAGGCTTGAGATTCAATAATGGAACTCGATTATTATAAAAGCACTTATGCTTGCTAGCGCTGTTAACTAGGTACGCAGTTCATATCCTGACAGTAGTTGTAGTGCTTATACTACATCGATTTTTAATATACAGAAGTCGTGACAAATAGAAATTGTCAAGACAAATACATACAAATAAAAAATCTGGTGCTATATTAGTAGGTCACTGAAGTAGTAATTGCATATAAATTTGAGTGGATATATCGGTATTGTAAATATATAGATACCGTCTGAAATTTAGATCAATGGTTCCCAACCTTTTAGGTTGTGCAGAGTCTGCAATTTTAGCATATAATTAAGAAAAAAGAACAAATGATTTTGATTAAAGGGGCCTTGACAGTTTTGCATTAAATCTAGGGGCCCCATGACAAAAAAGTTTAAGAATTAAAATGCATTGGTGCAAACCACCAATTTAGAAAAAAAATTGAGGGCCACTTTATACAGGTAAAAAAATAAACGTACAGCTATGGATACATGTATACGTATAACAAATATATATGTTTCACTATCCAATCACTCTCGACAAAAAATTGTGGTTATTAATGATTAAATATTACCTAATCTAATCATAAATATAAATGTTTATAAAATCATATAAAAATCTCGATGTTGATGCCAATCGGTATAAATTAAAATTTAGCGACTCTTAGCTTAGATCCTCGACCAGCGTCCGCGACCTTTTGGTTTGGGAACTACTGGTCTGGATAATATCTAAGCTTGTAGTCAAAATAATTTTTATTTTCACAGTCGAAATTTAATGAAATTATTACGCCTATGAGATATGGGCGGATATACTCCATAAAAGTTGGATTAAAGTTACCATAATACCATTATACTGTTACGTTCATTATTGGGTGGCTTCTTAATCAAACCATTAATTCCTGTAAACTGACATGTATATATAAACTATATGTATTATCTAATAATTGAAATATTTATATTAAATGTATTTTATGTGTTTTTCTAGTTAGTACCGATAGTGTTTAAGCCATTGGAGTATAGTAAATACTTTATTTCACATTACAATTTACTTCACCTTTGCTTTTATATTGTATAATATATTTTGGACCTTGATATATTGTTTAACAATATATTATATTTTTATTTTACATACAAATATACCTACCTAGTGTAACTGTTTATAAATCACGCTTACTCACATAATATGCTCTTTGTAAATTTATTTTAAAATAGTATGTGCATCCATATTAAGCGTAAAAAAAATGTAAAAAAAAAAAAACGTATAGCTGAATAATGGTAAAATCATTAAAAAATTAAAAGTCTTACGCTCTATGTATAAAATAATTTATTATGCAACCAAACTCTAATTAAAAATAATTAACGAGTATTGCCTATTGTAAGTTTATTTAAACCGTAACAAAATATCATAACCGATTAAATTTTTTCATTTGTTATCAACAATATGATTTAACTAATTTTTTCAACAAAATCTCAAGAAAAACTTTGAAAGTTAAAAATAATCTGCTTAGAAACTACTTACGAATTACATATTTTAATCCAATGTTCAATTTATAAAGATGCTATTTTATTGAACTTTTGTGGAACTCTCTGTTCAAAAGATCGTAACAGTATTATAACAAAAAACATCAGATGAAACGGTCGTATATCATTGTTAAACATTTGTATAGAATACTACGAAATCAAATAGGTTTTCTGGTGAAGGCACAGGGTATACTTAAAGGTTGTCCATTGGCAATTTACCAAAACTCTAGTTTAAAGAGTAGCTCTTCATTTAAAAGTTTGGTGCACTAGTCCGAAGTCAATTGTTGTGAGCAAAGTTATAAGCATCATACATTTTTTATCTTTAAGTTGTAATGCGTAAAGTTACTCCGTAAACTATTCTAAGTGTTTGAATCGATCACCTGGTTCCTTGGTTCCACAGGAGAATTACGCACTTTCCCGCAAAATAAATTCAATGCTAAAACTAGAGTAAAAATTTAGTCCTGCCTCAAACCATGTAATACGAAAAACTTCACACAACTTTTCAGTGTTTCTATATGCTCATTTTTTCGAACTACCGTCAATCGAGGTGACTTGGAACCACGAGGTGAGATGTAACAATTTGGTTTTCGTTTAAATATTTCAAGATATCTATCAGGGTATTTAATATAATTTAATTGTACCTTCATTAAAAATAATATGTTTTTCATATTTATGACCATAAATGTTATCTTTAACCATTGGTCTAATCATTACCTCCGAAATAAATAGTCAAACATTTTTCATGATCATAGCGATTTTATCATTGCTTTTAAAAGTCCTTTGGTTTTTTAGGTGATAGATGTCGAGTTTAGGGGTTTGTATATTTTATATACATTAAAGGATACTTCAAAAGAAGAATATTGTAATTAAAAGTTTAAAAATATTTATTCCTACTTGTATAGCTTTAGTATTATTTTTCAAAAAAAATCTAAGGGTGACTTGTAACATCATAAAAACGCATACAATGCATAAAATGCATAGAATGCAGTTTAGCGTCTAAGTGATTTTTTGAAATTTTTTTTTTTCTAAATGTGTGTTTTTGCATGCTTAATTTGATGGTATTTTCAAAAAAAGTCCCTCTTACTTTATTTGGAAATTATAGTAAAAAAACTTCAATTGCTTATTTTTGTATTAACATTAAAAGTAAGTATATATACTACTTATAAGATAGGTAAATTCTGATTTCACTAAAATTTTAAGCATGTAAACATTTATAAATATTTTGTTACAAGTCAACTCTAATGTTCTTGAATTGAATTTTACGTTGAATTTTCATAGTTTTCATAGTTGCATATTAGCTAAAAATTGAGGTGACTTGTAACACGTGTTTTTTATTTTTTTTTTAAGTGATTTTTTAAAAAAAAAAACTAAATTGAAGGTTCTATTCTATTCATTAGACGTGTGCGGAAATAAATATAATTTTCGTAGCCCAGTGCGATTTTTTTTAAGCTCATAATACTAAGAAGTATGTCAAAATCGTTTCTAGTCACCTCGATTGGCGGTACTTTAATTATATTATTTTGGAGTATTCAATACTAGTGTAATACTATATAGTGTTAGCATTGTAAAACATAATATATTTATTTTTATACTCTAATTGAAGATTTATATTTAAATATTAAAGTTCCATACATAATGAATAATAATGTATGTTCAGTAATAAAAATAAGTATTAACTTTCTATAATGAAGAATTACAATTAAAGTGATATTGCTACAATAGATTAGGTATAATACCTAGTACTTACCTATAAGGACATATTTTTAGTGATAAATTTCTAATTTAAAAATTCAAGGGTAAATATTGAATGCTCTTAAAATTAATTCGTAAATCTGTCTCAAAATTATCGTGACATTATGTTTTTAAATCAAAATTGTGTTAAACATTTTAGCTAAAAGCAAATTATTATTGAAAAGTTGTCTTTAACAGAAAACGTCATGGTTGGTTTGCGAAATTAAAATCAAATACTTATGTTTAAATGCATCCAAAAATACATTACTTTTTTGCTGTCATTCATTTAAATTTTTTGTCGAGATTTCATAAGTAAATAATATATTTTTACTTTCATCAATAAATGCAAAATTAAGTTATAAATACGATGAATCAGTTTCATCAAATCACTAATCTCAGAAATACCTAACTAAAATATAATATATAAGAACAATATATAACATAGTAACAATATATAAGAAAACATTAATTACGAGTAATACATTTGGTAGCGCATATAGTGTCTTAAAGGAATATTTCACTCAAATGAGTTTACCAACACGTAGATATATAATATAATATAGTAACGATATTAAGACGTGTTTTAAATTTGTTTTTTTTTTATATATATAAGAAATGCAATATAACTTTAGAAGTTCGTTTTACCGAGGGAAAAAAAGGTTCCTACTCTTTCTAATGAATATATATATGTATATATATATATACCTATATTATATTATGTTCTATATAGGTTATAGTGGACGTAAGTGTACACAACGGACTTCTATCCTTGAAACGACTTTCACGACTTTATGGTGTGCGTGCAGTCGTGCAGACCACACCGGGAAGGGTATATAGTGGCCGCGACGATAATAGACAGAGAAGGAGGATGAGGAGCACGGGGGACAGGAGGAGAGGGTCGTTGTGAAGATTGAGACGGAGAATGTGCGAGAGAGTAAACTTAAATTAATAAAAACTCTGCGGCGAGTGTAACCCGATGACGTTGACTAAGTATTTTGGTTTTGGCTCGTTGATTATTGATCTCGGTGTTTGCGCGCGCGGTGTATATACATGCCCGTCCGTGCTGCTTATACACTCGATTTCACAGTTCTGGTTCCCATCGCCATAACATGTGATGGTGAAACTTTAACGCACCACTCGCAATAATTAAAACGCCACGTAATAATAATAATAATAATATTATTATTGTTACAACGTGCACTGCAACCGTGCATTATTTATGTTATTACCTACGTACACTACTTACGGTGAGCTGGTTAGGTTTGTATAATACAATGGTATATGCAGGTACACGCATTTGTGTATATATATTTGTGTATGTTACCGGGAGCTGCATCGAAAAACTATAAGGTGTAAACGTGGTCGTGCTTAACGAGGCTGCACACCAGCTAAGACTGCACGCGTTCCATCTCGTCTCATTATGTCTATACGGCTGAATATTTTAACCCCCCCCCCCTCACCCCCACCATTGCAGGTTAGTTCTTAATACCGCGAAAACGTAATATACGTTAATCAATATGAACGCGTCTCGTACGGTTTTTTTGGGTGTGCGCATGTGTGCATGTGCACAAATGTAGAAAAAAAATGTATTTACAATTTTAATTTGACCGATCTTCTATCTTCAAACGTCGAAAGAAATTGTTCACGAAAAACTGAATAACCTCCTAGTAGTGTGGTAAATTATATTATTATTCACTAATATGTACCAGACAAAGTCCTTTTAATAGTTCATCTCTCATAGCTTATAACGTAAATATATTTTCAGTATTTTGATAGTTGAAAATGTGGAATCTGGTGTATGAGTTGTGTTCGCTATTTAATTTTAAGACTTAGTAGATATTTTAAATAATTCAATTAGGTATATCATAAATTTTGACATCCATCATATTATCATATTATAGTTGATTTATATTATTACATTTTAACAATAATAACATTTTCATGTACGATACACAAATAATATTTTTTCATTTATCGCATAACTGAACTGTGTATTGGTTGAAAACATTTAAATGTATAATTAAAACACGCCATTAGTTAACAACATAGTTATTACGTAATATTATTATTTATTGTGAATTTTTAAAATACCCAGCCATTACAGATTATTTCTGGGTATTCCTGCCTATAGTTACGTTCCCAAAACATGTCTAACCTATTTATTTTGAACTTAAAATAATAATAACAGATTTAGGCTGTACTGTTGAAATACACATTGTTGTTGATCATGGTATTTTACAAAATATATGTATTTTTGGTAATTTGTAGTATTTTTGTAAAAATTACAATTTATATTGTATTGATTTTTTTAAAGCTCTAGCTGACTTGTATAAAAATAAGTAGTGATATCAACGCTACCGTAGAAGAACAAAATACGTATCGTTTAGATATATAATTTTTAGAAGTTATTATTTGACCATAAAATATCATGTTATAACGTGAAAATAAATCGATTAAATGATGACTAATAAAATATGTTAACATCCACATAGATGCCACTTATAATTGCGGTCATACCTCAGATTATAATATTATTCGGTGGTCACTGGTTACACAGTGACTCAGTCTAGTTGCTGTATTATATTATAAAAAAATATACATACATGTTTTTACAGAATTCCTTAACTATTAAATTGAATATCTGGTTGAAGATTACTAATAATTAGATTATATAATATTGGAAAAAATCACATTTACTTGATTTCCTGACTTATATTTATTTCAGATCTTATATTTTAAACTATTTTTTTGAATATCAAATTTCTATAATTTAAAAAAAAAAATTACAAAAATATACGTTTTGATTTGTGTCATCGCAGTTCATGGGAATGCACGGTAATGCAAACATCATTTAAGTTGCAAATATAAAAAAAAAAAAAAAAAAGAACTATTCGATGAAAACATGTGTTTAATATTCATCAATTTATTAACATTAAGATGCTAGATAAGTTCACATTTATTTTTTTTTTTCATAAGTCATATATATAAATATTTAGTTTAAGTCCCGTCGGGTATTCAACACACATCTTTATAATATATTACGAAAAACCCTTATTTAGTAGCTCTTACTTCTTTAAAAATGTATAATGAACCATAAAACATGGAATGAGAATGGCTATTATATATAATCGCTTGAAAGGGAGGTGGATGATATTATAATAGTTTTTGACATTCCTCAGGCTTGAATTTCAAACGTCACTGTTTTCAATACAGTCAGTGTCGTATATTTTAACGTAGAAACGATTAATATCATATGAACGAATATTACTATATATTCTAACACAGCTATAGTAATGGTTATGACGACTCGTTAACATATTCATCAGTCGGTGCAGTCGGGATAGTTTCAAAATTAAAACATTTATATTCGTGAAAATTGCGAGGACGATAAAAAAAAGTTAATGCATTCGATGACTTTCTTAATACACTTTAGACGATAAAATACACTTTTTATTATTTTATAAATACCTACTTTAAAACTTGTGACTTACATTTAAGTTTTGTTTAAGCTATATACTTATAATATACTTAATATCATACAATTTTTAAATTAATGATATTTTTTCTTCATTTTTATTTAGGAATAATAACTTTTTTTTAACTTCAAAAGTTACTATACTGCTGGTTTAAATAGTAATTCTTCACTTTATATAATAATATAAATAAATAGTATATTATATTTTTACTTTTTTAAAACACTAAAAGTAACTATCAAGAAATACTTTTTAATTTATTATTTCTAGAAACTATTAATCATTTGAAATTATTTATTATTTATTATCATATCATGGTTAATTTTTTTTTTATATATATATTCTTAGAACTCATATACTTTTAACTGTGTAATTGCATATTTTAAAGTTACTTATAAAATCGATAATTTATAAGTGCATTTATTTAATGTAACTATATTTAAGTGATAAATATAATAATATAATTATAATATATATAATATATATATTGTACTATAATTATATAATTATAATTATAACTATAACTATACAGTTGTATAATATTAAATTAAATTAATATGTTGTATTTTCAGATAAGTATTGAGAATGGTATTTAAAGTAGTTAATCATTGTTAGATTAAACCTTTTTTTCTGTCTGCTAACAATTATAATATATTTCATTTAAATACTTTTTATTGAATTAAATACTGATTAGTGATTCCTATACAAACTATGCATCAATATACTATACACATATATTTTATTGATAACCCTGCCATTGTATTAATTATTCAACAGTCAGAGTAAAGGGAGATTGAATGAATTAGTAAGCGATCAAGGCAATTAGGACATGGTGTATTCTTTCATGCGTTTACAACCAATAAAGGGAATACAATATTATACAAACTCTTGTTATTCAATAGAAAAAAAAGAAGTTTAAAAACCTATTTGAATTGATAGCGGATTTAAAGATCTATTTTTATTTCAGGATACGGACGGAGTTTATTTTCATTTTTTCTAAAGTGTCCCTAATATTGCAGTAATATATTATATTAATTTAAAATGTATAATTTTGCGAGACTTATTATGTAGTAATGATTAAGTAATAATTTAATTTTAAATGAGATTAAAATGTACTGTATTTTTTCGCTGATATTGATTACAAAAACATCTATATATTGAACAAAAATATATTTAAATTATAAATTCAAAATGTATACATTTTATAATTGTATTATTATATAAGGTATGACATTTGGTATTCAGCCAAATTTTAAACAATAAGAATGTAAATCATATACACATATTAACCCATCTGTTAAATTTAATTTTATCGACTTCTTGG
Source organism: Acyrthosiphon pisum (assembly GCF_005508785.2). NCBI lineage: Eukaryota > Metazoa > Arthropoda > Insecta > Hemiptera > Aphididae > Acyrthosiphon > Acyrthosiphon pisum. The sequence continues at coordinate 72,830,277 of NC_042495.1, read as the reverse complement.
CCAACTACCAATAATTTTCAGACAAAGGCTTTAGAATACTTATACTGAACAAACTAGGTATTCATTATAACTATAGTATTTTTTTTTTTTACCTTTACTGTTTTCACAATAAAAATTATACTATAGATTTTGAGCCGAGCAAGAAATACATATTTTATATGGAAATGTATAGATGTATATTATTTTTTAAGTGAATGGACTGTTGGTTATTCTAAAGACTTAAAGTCTTACACAAACAATTGAAAGTACCGGTAGTACCAATAGTAGTAGACATAAAAAAGGTAGGTAAGCGGAGAACCTAAAATTGTATTTTTTTCAACTTGTAATTCGATTCATCGGTAAGAATATAAACTTAAATTTTGTAGAAGTTGTATTTTAAATATGAATATAATATATTTTTTATAATGGTGTACATTTATTGTAAACGTGGAAAATCTATTGATGTTAAAACACTTAGTTTTTTAAAGGTTCTATAAAGTATATTATTCTATACAAAATTTGCAGCCATTAATAAAGAAAAATATTCAAAGTCTTCTT
>NC_042495.1:72829086-72829640 GCF_005508785.2 Acyrthosiphon pisum | reverse complement strand
AAAAAAAAAAAAAAAATGTCTACAAGAAAGTCAAATTAAATTTTTATGAGCGTTTGAAATTCATATTTTTACAACATTTGATATTCAATCAATTTTCCATGTTACGATTTCCTTATTTTGTTGTAATTAGAAAACGAATGACTGTAAATATTTGAAAATTTCACTGAATGTTTATACTAGCATTTTCTATACACCATATAGCTTTGAAAATAATTTGACTCTTTTTGAGCAATTTTTTTAGTTTTTTTTCTATAAATAACAATAACATTTTATTTGTTGGGTAAAAAAGTGTGAAAATTTGCAAGGAAATGCAAGGTTCCTGATATATTGCTACAAGACATATTGTTTGCAATTGAAAAATATTTTTTAAAAAAAACGCGTGTGTCTCAAGCGACCCTCAGAAGATGTGAAAACATAAATATGAGCTTAGAAACATAGTTTTATTATGTCGCATATATTATATAAAAGTTACAAACATATTTAATTAAATACCACATCGATTACATTGTTAGTGGCAAAATAATGGGTCTAGGACATTTCGCCGCGACCGTTTC
>NC_042495.1:72824564-72825408 GCF_005508785.2 Acyrthosiphon pisum | reverse complement strand
AACCTCAGTATATTTTGTGTAATTTTTTTAATTTCTATTTGTGTATACGGCGTGTCTAGCTTACTGTTTGCTAATTCTATATGTTCTGTTAAACATATAGGAGTTTGTATTCTTCTACTGTTTTTGTATCATGATTCTTGCTTAATATTGCTAACTCCAATTCCATTATAAATTTCCTGTTTTTATCCCTAAAATTTAAATACGTTAAGTTAAATTACTCGCATAAATATGTGTGTTTTATTTAATTGATACTTTATGTGTTATTGTCTTTTTTTACGTATGGTGTCTTGACCATTAATAGTACGTGTTTTAGGATTGTAATACGATTCGCATATTGAAAATAAAAGTGTACATGTACGTGACCTTACTTATAAACGCGTGACTTCGTCCAATTCTCTAGCTGTCTGTAATGATACTAGGTGTCGCCTAATTCTATTTACTGATCGGTTATTACTCATTTTCTTTTTACATTTTATTATAATTATACCCGTTACTATTATTATTATTAGATAAAACAAATAGGTGTGAAAATCAGTAGTATCTCTTGTGGTCTTTTTATCATTTTCTTCTTGTATTAATTGTTCTATTTCCTCAATGGATTTAGAGTATTGACTTAGGTCGGTTAATTTTACTACGGAATTTGTATGTGTTATAACATTACTTATTCTTTTCTTTATAGAAGTGGGGATTGTCAAATTTGATGTTATACCTATGTTTGATATAAAATCTTTATAATGTGTCGAATTTAAATGCCTGTTTGGTGTTAGTACCATTTGTGGTGTGTAGCCCCTGCAGTCCTCGTTAACTTTAATATTCCTATTCCGCTTAATTGTATATTCATTGG
>NC_042495.1:72820897-72824514 GCF_005508785.2 Acyrthosiphon pisum | reverse complement strand
ACCAGGATATGAAGACTATGTTAGGTCATTTTGACACTTCAGATTATTCACAAAAGAATATTTATGGTTTACCTTTAGTTAACAAAAAAGTCTTAGGTAAATTTAAAGATGAGTTAAATGTAAAAATTATGACTGAATTTATAGGTTTAAGATCCAAATTATATTCACATAGAATCTTCAATAGTGAAAAAGAAATTAAAAAAGCCAAAGGTGTTAAAAAAAATGTTGTGGAAAACAAAATACATTTTAATGATTTTGAAAATTGTTTACTAACAAGAGAACCAAAATATGTTAGTCAAAATTTATTTAGATTTAAGAAACATGATGTTTTTACTGTAAAACAAAACAAAAAAGCTTTAAGTGTTTATGATGATAAAAGATTTATTTTAGAAAATGGTATTGACACATTAGCTTGGGGACATTATAAAACAAAAATAGACAGAAATGAATTTGTAAGCCATCTCAATAAACTAATTATAGATCAAAACAAAAAAGATTAGAAAAATATTCTTGAAGGATTAAGACAAGAGAATATAAACCTGATTGAAATGCTGTTTTTTTCGTTTAAGCCAGGGAGGGCGATTCGCCCTCCCTAGTATCATTTGTATTTTCGACTTGATTTCCTCATCTCGTAAACATCAGATCTGTATAAATCCAAAGTATTCCTACAATTCTGTATAAATCCTGATGTAAATAAACATTAATGCTTAAATGTTGTATTTTTCGTTTGGAGTAGAGAGGGCGATTCGCCCTCCCTGTTAGCATTTGTATTTTCGACTTGATTCCATGTACTAGGAATGTGTCTTTATAACATAAGTGTTTTGCGAAAAAATATTTTAATTATTATTACGTTTCAATTTGTAAAAAAATATTTTAATTATTAATGACATAAGTTTTGAGAAAAAATATTTTGGGGGATTTTGCAAAAAAATATTTTAATTATTATTGCAATTAGATTTGTGAAAAAATATTTTAATTATTATTGCATTTCAATTTTCTGAACTTTTTTGTACATTGGGTTTTTTCTGAACTTTTATTGGTGTGTGGGACACTGCGCCAGGTTTGGTACATATATACTACTCTTATCTTATGAAGCTTATCATACACTATAGGTGACACAGGTTGTTTTTCTTTATTTCTTTTTTTCTGTACAGAATCTAGATCAGAATATTCATGGTTAAAGCCTAGTTTGTAATCAATAGTACCATTACAATTATATCGGATAGCTTTAATATCAGTTACAGTAGGGTCTCCAGCTACCTTCCCTGGTCTTATAGAACTATACCTAAAAAAATTCGTATGGTATTGTCTAAAAAAAGAAATATCACATGATTTGACTTCATAAGAAAAAGGTTTTGATCTTGCATTTTTTGTAACTTTTAAGTAATCAGATGGCAAGGAGATATCTACATTTTTTAGTTTCCTCTCAATGGCAGAGTGCACTGAGTCACACTCCATTTGAGTGTGGCCCTTGATGAAATACTTTTGCTCAATGACTACTTTATGACTGATTGCAAACTCTAACAATGCATTGGCCAAAACGGTATTTTTATTTTGGTAGCAGCACCCATCACTTCACAAAATAAAATTTTATTATTACACTTTGTTAGCTGGTCAATTATACAACTTGTATATGAAGACGCTGAAAGATCAGACTGAGTCTCATCCCACCAGTAGCACATACATTCATGGGAAGAAAGATTGTACATTGTGAAATTATGAAGACATAACTTACATTTGTAGTATAATGCACTAGCTTTCAATGAGGGGCATATTTTAACAGCCTGTAAATCCATGTTAAAAACAAAAATTTCATCTGAAAGTCCCTTCTCTTTATCAATGTGTTTCTCTTCTCTGCTTTGATTTTTATTTTCAATGTGTTTGTGCCATTCTTCATCATTTATGTTTCCAGTTTTATGGCCACAACGTAAGTCACACTGGTCTTTTTTAGATGAAAATAATGACAGGTTTTTCTCATTAAAAATATTCATTAAATTAGTTCTTGATACTAATGTTTTTCCCTCTTCCTTACATTTTTCTGTGTACATATTATAGAGTTGTAAGTGAGATTGTACTAGAGGTTCAAGATATAATTTTGATATAGATTTTCTACAATAATGAGACTCCATTTTCGGCAATGATTCTAGAAAAGTACTAACAAACATTTTGTTGTTTGTTTTGCATGGAATTGAGTTTTGACTAGATGCAGATTTTTCTTCACCTATATCTATAAGCCAACCTTGTATTTGACATTCACCCACACTCAGAGTGTTCAAAAAAATCTTTTTACATACAATTACAAGTTAATCATGAAGTTTTAAATAATAAAGGTATGTATGATTTCTTCGAGATGATGAAGCATCACTCCTCCTACATTCTACAGGGACTTTCTTCACCAAAAAAGGCACATACATTTGTTTCTCATCCCAATTTAAATTTGTCCAAAAATATGTAAATATATTCAGTCTATCATTTTCAGAAAATGTATTACACATTCGTTTGGAAGACTTTTCACAAATCTTACTATTACCCATTTGTTTAGTTGCTCTATCAACATCATGATATTTTTTTTTTTTATTAGTTCTTCTATAACCTAAATAAGGCTTACCTTCCATACGTAATATTTTATTTAAATTTTTTTCCATGTTTTAGGTGACCTTTTTTTATTTTCTCGTAGATCAAGAACAATATCATCACAAATCTGTAAATCATCTGCAATAATATCCTCTTCTGTGTTTTCTTCTACAGTCAGTTGATCAATTGTTGTATTGCTCTGATCAGTATGATCTGATATGCTGAATTCTAATGTCAAAAAAGTAAAATTATAATCACTTAAAATATTTATGTACAATTATAATGTGACTATTCAAAAAATTTAAATAATTTACCATCATCAACGACTTCATTAAATTCTTTTAATAGTTCATCAATCTCGTATTCCTTCATATTGAGTTCCCAGCTTTAAGATTTTATACAGTATAAAGTTTAAACAAATTAATTATTAAATAACGTACAAATAATTATAAATTATAAAATAGTACCTAGTAACAGTCCTTAACTATAAAACGGAGACCCGTGTGGCGCTCTTATTCCGACTAGGTATAATATTTTGAACTAGCGTAAGGAAACGGCCAATGAAAAAATTCGGTTCGCGTCTCCCGGGTCTTTGGTTTAAAGTCGGCGTGAACGAGGGCCAATGAAAAATTCCTTGGGCGGTCTCCCGGGTCTCTTCTTTTATAAATTATACACAATAGAAAATATTATCGGAAAAAAAGGTATATTTACCGAGAAATTTGTATTTTTTTATTATTATAAATAGAAAAATAGGAAACCGGGGAAAAAATGGTATATTTACGAAGAAATTTAAAAAATTTAATTATCTATCAATATAAATAATTTATGTATCAATTTCTTTAGATTTTTCATCTTTACCCGCTTCCTGCGTCCCCGTTCGGACCTTATTCGCGTTCCTCGCCAAATTCAAAGGTTGACGTGCAAACCGAGTGCCGCCGTCGCGCGTTTTAGAAAAGTCGAGTTTTACCACTTATTAATACGTCTGCTAAGTTTGTAGGCCGCGCTAGTCCCGCGGCGGAGTGGTGTCGCGGAAAGCGGACGGC
>NC_042495.1:72817632-72819871 GCF_005508785.2 Acyrthosiphon pisum | reverse complement strand
AATGCATATTTTGACAATTTTTAGTGCATGAATGCATGCTTATTTATGCATTTTTTAGTGCATGAAGTAACGAGCCCTGGTAATAATATATTATACCTACCGCGTACGAATAATATAATATTGTTGGGATCTTGAAAAGCGCCCGAATAGGCTGGGCCGGACATGTATGGAGATCAAAAGGACTAATTGGACATATAACTGCATGGAAACCAACCGCAAAGAGACCCAGAGGACGACCTAGACAAAGATGGACAGACAGAATAAAAGAAGATCTGAAAATGCTGGGAGTAAGGAATGCTGAAGAAACGGCTCAAGAAAGAGAAGAGTGGAGAAAATATGTTGTTGCGGCAATGGGCCTTAAAGGCCTGTAAAAAGCCAAAGAAGAAGAAGTACGAATAATATTTACTGCATTTCTAAAAATAAACACACAACACCGGATTATTCACTGATAACATGGGTACTGATAATATAATTACATTGGGTGAACACGGAGTTTTACTTATATTATTATTATAATTAATATATTATAATATACAATGTTTGGCAATTGCCTTTTCAAAATGTTTTTACTTATTATATTTGTTTTTCTAGGCAAATATTACAATGGTCAACAATTGTATAATTTGTGGCAACGTCGAAGACGTGGATGACGTCTCAGTGCATTGGTATTTATATAATATATATATATATATATATAAAATAACATAACATAATACAATGATTATATTAGTTTTCCAGCAAATGTCGGTCGGAAGCGTCAATGGGTGATGTTCACCGAGAACAATGGTGTCAATCCTCGACAGATATTGGCTCATTCCAAGCTCTGTTCAAGGCATTTTGTTGCCGGTCGTGATTATTATGGAGTAGCTTTACATCGCCGTCGACTAACTGCTGGAGCAGTGCCGTCAGTAGTGAGTAACAACCAACATAAAACAAATAGTGTCAGGCTGTACCTACTATTTAAGATTCACTCACTTGATCATTTCATTACTATACGTTTCACTTAACCACTCATAAAGTGTGAATTAAAATATCACATGTGTGTTCATTATATTGAAATATATACCCAGGTGGCAGGTATTTTACAGTGGCTACAGTTTGATACTATACCTACTAGACTGCAAACCAAATCCAATAAGTACTTGCATTAAGTTATTGATCTTGGTTAACATTCTGTATTAAATTAAACTCTTTTTTTTTTTTTTGTTATTGCTGTTTCATTAAACACTGGGTAGAGCATAATACTTAAGCATAATACGTTTTCTTACACAGTTCTACTACTGACCTACTCTCCTTTATTTGTAAGTTGTGTAATAGATAGATATTTTATCATTTCACATCCAATGACAATAACTAGGTTAAAATGTTTTACATTCTTAATCATTCACTGTGCTCTTAGATACATATTATATACATTGTTTCTGTACATTACTTAGGTACTTAATCTATTACTACTATACCACTTTACTATACTATAAGTATAGGTGTACTGGATTTTATCACATTGAAGGCTTATTGCATATGAGTACCTACATTTACTGTTATAGAGTGCAATACATTTTTAAAATGTAAGTCATAGTTGTTATTGTTAGGGTATAACCTATAAGCACATTAAACCTAACCAACACAAGATTATATTAAATAGGTATGAACACACAACCATTAAAAGTTTGATTTTAGTTCACAACCAATGAACAAAATACTTAAACGTTTTCTTACTAGGTACTACTTACTACTGACCTAGGTCTACTCTCCTTTGTTTGTAAGTTGTGTACCTACTAGATAGGCATTTCACATGTGGTACTCTTAGAAATGTTCATATTATTTCAATACCTATATAATTTCATATAAATTCACTTATTGCATATCAGTACCTACATTTACTGTTATAGAGTGCAATACTTTTTTACATTTTTACATTGTTGTTGTTGTTGTTGTTACGGTATAAACACATTGCATTTAAAAGTTTTTCTTTTTATTGATGGAAGTTAAAATTAAATTATACTATTTTTTTTTTACTACCACTTCTACTACTGCTACTGCTACTACTACTACTACTACTTAATTCTGACCTAGGTCATTTGTAAGTTGGGTACTAGATAAGTATTTTATCATTTTAATTATATGCGCTTACTTACTTTGCTACATTACCCACAAACTATATGCTATTACTTAATAAACAATGATTACAGTAACCATGCGATATAAATTATGTTTGTCCAGCAGATCTCTTTGAGTA
>NC_042495.1:72815289-72817582 GCF_005508785.2 Acyrthosiphon pisum | reverse complement strand
ACGACCGGACCACGAGACCACTGCGGCTTCCGACATCGACAACACTCAGGGCAAACACTGGGGGGTTTGGGGATCTCCCCCAACGACGCTCGGAGAGCTAGTCCTTAACTATAAAACGGAGACCCGTGTGGCGCTCTCGTTCCGACTAGGTATAATATTTCGAACTAGCGTAAGGAAACGGCCAATGAAAAAATTCGGTTCGCGTCTCCCGGGTCTTTGGTTTAAAGTCGACGTGAACGAGGGCCAATGAAAAAATTCCGTGGGCGGTCTCCCCGGTCTCCGCTTTTATGCACAATAGAAAATATTATCGGAAAAAAAAGGTATATTTACCGAGAATTTTGTATTTTTTTATATTTATAAATAGAAAAATAGGAAACCGGGGAAAAATGGTATATTTACGAAGAAATTTAAAACATTTAATCATCTATCAATATAAATAATTTATGTACCAATTTCTTTAGATTTTTCGTCTTTACCCGCTTCCTGCGTACCCGCCCGTTCTGACCTTATACGCGTTCCTCGCCAAATTCAAAGGTTGACGTGCAAACCGAGTGCCGCCGTCGCGCGTGTTTTAGAAAAGTCGAGTTTTACCACTTATTAATACGTCTGCTAAGTTTGTAGGCCGCGCGAGTCCCGCGGCCGAGTGTTGTCGCGGAAAGCCGACGGCCTGCTATATATATATATTATATATTTAGGCATAAATACATGCGTCGGACGGCTATATACGGTTTATTAAGAGTCATATATTTAGCAAATAGGAAATATATAATATACTATGTAGTAGGTACCTACTACAGTTGTTAGGTGGAAAAGGTTTTTAGGTGAATTATATATTATATTCATAATACGGTCAATAATATTACAAACAATGCTACAGTATGACCATTATTAATTGATACCGGTTGTTTGGTGGAGTGGCGGCGTGCGGGGGACAACTTTAGCGTCGTGAAACGCGCCAGCGTTATCTAATGTCATCTTGTGACGAACGCCCATGCAACACACAACCCGAGCGCACAGAAAAACATAGTTTTCTAATAACAAAGCATTATTTTGCATTTTAGCTTTTAGCTTTTCGCGTATTGTGTTCTGCGTTGGGCGCTTTTCATACCGGTGAGTACAAGTACATAATAAATAATAATACATAATAATACGTATAACGTTTGTATAGCTCGCGTACCTACTGGTTTATTCATGACATTGTACGTACACGAGCTGGTGTAAGATGCGTTTCCGTACACACGATATTGTTTATTACTATATACACGCCATTTTCACCTTTGCGCGTTTCGTGTTCAATGTTAATACGACATTTGTATTTCCGCTTGCCGTGTTCATATCCGCGAACATAGACTTAAACGCCTACGTGGCTACGTGCATAAAAAGCTTTAAACGACGTTTTTTGCAGTTCCCAATATTACAAGACCATATTGTGTGTGCGGACGTCACCTTACAGTATGTTACTTTTGTTTAGTTCATACTCAATAATACACGTAATAATCAGGGCTCGTAAGTTCATGCATCTGCATGTTTTTTTTGCTACACAGGAAAACATGCTAGCTGAGATACAAATCCATTTCATAGCATTAGTAATAATATTATGAAGTTTGATAGTGCATGTTTTTGCATGTTTTGGGTGTAAAGGCATATTTGGCATATAGTCGATTTTTTACAGTCGTTAGTGCATATTATTTCATAAAAATATTTTTTAGACAAATATTTGAAATGTTTCTTGTTTCTTATTTACTTTCCTGTTTACAAAATTGTAGTGTTTTGATTTATTTTTATTCAGTGAGTGTGTGACTACATAATGTCCTAGTATACCCACATACTTATTTAGATTTTATGCGTTTTACGAAATATCGCAGAAACAGTGTAATCGCTACCACTACCATCCTCCACCGTATAAAGTGGCAGCTTCTCACCAACCAGCATTTATAATTTTGTACATTGCTACACTCTACAGTATAGTTTTCTTACACTCGCCGATGAGTTTACTCGTATGAGTCGTATGCGTTTATCCATTAAATTTCCTGTTTTAGTGTTTTCATGTGAGGTATAGGTAGGTTACTACTGTACACATTATTCATATTTTATTTTAACAATGCCGAAAGAAAAACAAACAGTTGCGGGCCGTTTGCAAAATTTTGTGGAGGAATTTGAATTTTTTAAATGTATGGATTAATTCTTATTATTTTAAAACTTTTTCATAATTTTTTTACATAATGCATATTTTGAGTGCATAATTTAAAAATGTTAGAGCATATTAATGCATATTTTCGAACTTTTTAGTGCA
>NC_042495.1:72808568-72811126 GCF_005508785.2 Acyrthosiphon pisum | reverse complement strand
TTCGGGTAAATCTAAATTTCTATAATCAACTGTACCAATACTAATAGATTTAAATTTAAATGGAGTTTTTTCTAGATTCAAGTAGATTAAGAACTTCACCATTGGCTATTTCTGAACACAGTATTTGATCCAAATCCTCAATACAATTAGCGCCAGGTGAAGTTTGAAAATAATTTAAACAAAATATTTTTTTAAAGGCCCAACACAATTGAATGGGTGTGGGATTAAAATTATTGCCTTGTTGTTGGCGGAAAGTACAAAATAGATTTTCCAAACAATCTTGGTTAATTCTACCAGTATATAGAACGTAATTAATATCTTTTGTTGGATTTAAAGAATTATAAAGCATTTGTAATCCAGATATGGAGATTAACCAACCTTTGATGAAATTCATACGTTTAGTTTCATCGGTTTTTTTATACTTATGAATAACCTTCATGTTTCTAAATACATCAGTCATTTTATTTAAATGATTTAATTGTTGTTGAGTATTTTTGAATGGACGTTTAAAAGATTTAAGCCCAGGAATTTTTGAAGAATTAAATATATCAAATAATTTATCCATGTCATTAATAAAATCTATAGTGAATTGAGCAGAAGGAAGTAAAATTTTGGAAACTAAGGTTGTGGACATACCAGCTGCAACACTCTCACTAAAAACTTGAGCAGCTAAATAGACTCTCATTTTTTCAAATGGACCCGGGTAGATATGAGAATATTTTAACTTGGGAGCTAAACGAAGATTACACTCTGAATCATAATTATAAAATGAAACAATGTGGTCTTTGGTTACAATTCTTTCATTAATTTGAAAATTATGTTTGAATAACATATTACGGGTTGATTTTAAAAGATGAGGGGGGTCAAAAATATAAATAACTTGTTTGCCTTCTACTTCAAAAAATGGTCGGTCAGGAGAAACATAAAGGTCATTAGCTAAACGAGTAAAATTTGATCCTTGGTCAGTTACAAATGCTTTAACATTAAGTTTAATATTTTGAAGGCGACAAATTGTAGTCAAAATTATATCTTTTAAATCAGTACCAGTGCAGCTGCCAGAAACAGGAAAGTAGGCAATTGGTTGTTTCCAATTGTGGTTTATACCTCTAATCATAAGAACCAAAGCATATTTAGCAGGTTCGTACTTTTTATGAGAAATAGATTCATGAAATCCAATTATTTTATCTTTTGATACATTATAAAAAAGATTGGTTTTTAAAGCCATTTCATCAGCACATAGAATACAATCTAAGGCTTCAGATTTAAAATTACTAATTTTAAAAGATAGAAAATTAAAAATAAAATCATTTAGACCAGGATTAATATCATATTTACTTGTAACATTTCTTAAGGTTCTACTAGTAGGAAGAGATAAAGAATTTTGTAGTAATTTGTAAACTTTAGGACCTAGAAAATAAATATTAAGAGCAAGTTGTTTTATCTTATTTGAATACCTATGACCTTTCTGTTGTTTTTTTATATTTTTCATTTGAGAATTAACCAACATAAATAAGGTAGGCTTTAAATTTTCTTGACACACCTTAAGACAATAATCTACAGAATATCGTTCAGCTAACTGCAAACTTAAAATGTTGACTTTATTTGACAAATCCTTTACTTTTTCTTCAGATTCTTTCCTCAATTGAATTTGTTCTGCAAGCTTTTCATGAAGTTTCAGTTTTCGTGGAGTATTTGCAGACAGATATTTAGGAGTTTGAACACCTGTACTACTCATTTCTACTTCAGACGATGTTGATGCATCTGACATGGTAACTGATATGTTAATAGCAGCCAAATCTAAGAAAAAAAAAATATATAATAGATTTTTAAAGTTTTATTTCATTGTTTAGTACCTAATATCAATATGTGATATTAATTATTAGCGTTTCACAACCTTTTTGTATATACAACACAAAAATCACAATCTCAATTTTAAAAATATGATACAGTATATTATGCCATATGGGTGTAGAAATATTATTTACCTGAATCAAATGTTGAACAAGATGGTGTATTGTCAATAATACCAATATCATTCAGTGGAATTTGAACATGTTCAACGATCGGAACCTCTTCAGCCAAATGTTGAAATATTGTTGGTATGGCATCAGATTTAATTCTATTTTTTTGATAGTTACTAAACATTTTGTCTTCAAAATGCAAAGAACAAAGTCTGTATTTTCTGTTCAGAATAACAGGATCAATAGACATTAACGATTTGCAATTGCATTTTTCCAACCAAGTTGTACATCTATAATAAAAATAATAAATAATAATACATAATTGATACAATAATGACAATTTTAACATGACCTTATAAATTTATTAAGCTTAAAAACCACATGTTGAAAATTAAAGTTTGAAGTATTAATGTTTATAAATCAGAAAACAAAAAATTAAAATAATATATAGGTACCTAGAACTATCCTTGGGAAATGAAAAGTAGCTTCTCGGAGTAAGTGCTGAGTCGTCCTTTCGTTTGCTCTGACACTCGGGAATACAGCATTTCATGCCACAAGGGCTATTGTACGATGTATTATACATGTTAATAAATGTTT
>NC_042495.1:72804707-72807460 GCF_005508785.2 Acyrthosiphon pisum | reverse complement strand
CCAGCATGCTTTTCCCGGTAACCCTGTGAGGACACGCCATGATTGATATGGTGTGTGGCCTCTGCGGGCCCGGGAAAGTATGCACCAAAATTATTATATTATATCTTTCATAATTGCCATGTGCCCAAAATTATTATATGTTGTCGCATTTGCCATGTGCCAAACTTATTATATTCTTTCATATTTGCCATGTGCCCAAAATTATTATATTTTGTCGCATTTGCCATGCGCCAAACTTATTATGTTTTATATATTTACTATATTATTATTTGTAATACTCAATATTATTCTTAAACTGTCAATTTAATAGACCCACGTGATTACCTTAATACAAATCTTATTATTTTAACATTATTTTTCCCCCTAAATAAATCCTCGGCATTCATTTGCCGTTGCGTGTTTAAAGCCTACGAGCTCCACCGACATGGCCCTCGGGTCATCACGCGGTGCGGCTCGTAGGTCACGATAAAAGTGATCCCCTTTTGTCGTGGGTGGTTTGCGGAGCCCTAAAAAAGCTACGGAATCTCACATATGGCGACCGTGACAGGACTCATGTCCAAATTCCCCTTGTAACTAATAATATATTTTTTTTTCTCTTCTCTCTATAAACTCTCTTAAAATTAAAATTCTCTCTCTTAAAAACTTTTTTAACGCTAATTAATGTAATTACCACATTATTAATATTAAATCTAAACATTAAATATATACCTAAATTTACAGCCCTATATAGAATTTTAATTCTTGTTTGTATAACTTACCTTTATTTCATCTTTTAACATTCGGTCATTCCGAATAGTACCTTTAGTAGTTTTTTTACAAGAACTGTAATGTTTGCTGTACATTGCAAATTTCGTTTACGATTACTAAATTCAGATGTGGAGTTATTTTTATTATTTTTACAATGTTGGCATGTATACTTTTTTTGTATAAAAATCTTTTTGGATTTGCATTCCAACGTTTCACAATCCAGTTTGTACATTTAGTGTTGAATGTAAACAACACACCCTGTATTATGTAGATTATAAGCAAATTATTCATACTGTAGTACAGCAGACGCTGAATAGGCATTTTATATTTCTATAGCATATTCGTTCTATGTAGTAGCCTGTAGGACGATTAGTCGTTGTTTTATATTACGCCTCGGAGCACTATAGTTATTCATATCAATATACGAATTATTATATTATTACATATATCCGATCTTATTTTTATTTACCTTTAGCTTCTGTATATCTGTATATTTCAACATTTAGCTTTGGAAAACATATTTATCCAATGTTTAACTTGCTGTGACATTTCAATATCCGCATTCAATTTAGTTCAAACAACTGCATTAGAACGTTCGTTAGGTACTTTTAACATCATAATTAATCACCAAACAATTAACGTCAAAATTAAAATAACTATTTATGATTGACATATTTATGAACAAAATATAAAAGGTTATGTTATTAAATAATTATTATGTACTACAATTTCAAAACACCAAGTTCAGATTGAAAAGGTAGACTGATTATTAACGCGATAATAAACTAGCGTTTAGACGGTGACCTCTGATCGATAATAATCGGCAAGAACCGCAATATTTATGATGTAGAGAGAATATCTATAGATATCTACGATATATAGACACCAAGTACAAAACTTAACAAAATACCATTCTTATTTTATTATATTGAAGTTGGAAAATATTTGTTGTATGGAATACCCATGTGATAATTTTTAGAAAATCAATATTCAATTAGAAAATATTAAGACAACTAATGTACTTCTCTTATACGTTTTTATACATAAAAGGTATAAATTTATATTATTACATTTTTTATTCAAAAAAGGTTGATAAATTTAATTATTATTATAACTATATAACATGTATGCATATAATTAACATAACATATTTTGATTTAGTATTATTTTATTATTTATAAAATTATATTAGTTAGAACAATACATTTGTAAATAGGTAATTCTAAAATGTTCTCACATTACGAACCCTATGTCGATTCAGTGCGGAGTGTTTTGTAAAATTAATTTCAGTCGTACAGGCTCCGCCCTCTGCACTGAATCGCGCTAGGGTCGGGAAATACGCATCCCGGATTTACAGTTAAGGATTAATATTGTAAACCCGTTAACCGGATCTAGTTAATTAATTTTACCTGACTCAATACGTAATAAGAAAGCTGTTATAAATGCAAAAAACAATGATGAAAAATGTTTTAAATATGCGATTTTATCTAAGTATAATAATCAATCAAATAAAAGTCGATTTAATTACCAATATTTTAAAATGCTTGAAAAGAAAAGTGACTTAAATTTTCACTGTATCAAATTATCCGACACCTGTCACACAAATTAAAATATTTGAACGTTTAAATAATTTGTCAGTTAATGTTTTTAGTTTAGATGATACAAATGTTGTTTTTACATTATACCACGAATCGTGCATTATACATATATGAATATTGTAGAAACTTCATGTTTACAGAAATCAAAATGTTGCAAAACATTTCATAAAGTCCATGATAGATATAGGAACAATAGGGTGGTCCTAGTCTATAAGGTATGAATTTCTAATTATGTCTTTTCTTAAATTATACTTTTTAATAATCTTCGAATACACTTAAAAATGATGTACAAGAAGTTCCATGTGAATTGAACAAGGTAACCCGTGCCACAAAAGAGTTGAAATTGTCTATATCTATTTTTTTTTATGAAAATAGCATATTTTTCTTAGATTTTAAGCATAGTATATT
>NC_042495.1:72802053-72803540 GCF_005508785.2 Acyrthosiphon pisum | reverse complement strand
TGATTTATTTGACATTGCTCAAGCTGATGCTCTTGAAGTTATAAAAATAAAAGAAGACAGGGATTTTCTAATATCACAGAGGCAAAAAGGTCGTCCTGGATCCATGTTGGGGATTGATCTAAAAATAATTAATAAAGAAAAAAGAGCCGAGGAAAGATTAAAAATTGTTGAGGAAAGACGAAAAAGAACTTATGAAGAATCGGAGATCCACGGTCAGTAAAATTATTACATAACAGTGAATATTATGTATTCATTTTTATTATTTGTATTTATTTTTTGCATATATTTTAGATACATTTGTGGAAATGAGTACGTCATCAACCGATGAGTCTACTATAGAAGATGAAGAGTTTGATAAGCCCGGTCCATCTACAAAATACTTTAAACAACCACATAGAGGAAATATTAATTTCATCACATCGAAACTTGCATCTGCATTAGATAAATGCAAGCTTAGCGACAGAGATGCCGTTCACATTTTAATTTCAACAGCAGAAGCATTAGGTGAGGATGTTAATAAATTAATTATAAATAGAACATCAATTCGAAATACACGTTTACGTTTTCGAAAAGAGCGCGCAGAGAATATCCGTAAAGAATATAAACTGTCAATCGATGATGCAGTTATTCTTCACTGGGATGGAAAGCTATTACCTGCGTTAACGGGGCAAAAAAATGTTGATAGACTTCCCATCGTAGTTTCGTGTAATGGTTGTGATCAATTACTTGGAGTCCCAGCTCTTGATACTGGAACAGGGATTGACCAAGCAGATGCAATTTTTCAAATGCTTAATGATTGGTGCATCACAGAAAATGTTCAAGCTTTTTGTTGTGATACTACGGCTTCAAACACAGGCCGAAGGTTAGGTGCTTGTGTACTATTGGAAAATTACTTAGAGCGTAACATTTTACATTTACCATGTCGTCACCATATTTATGAGTTAGTTTTAAAATGTGTTTTTGATACAAAACTATGCACGACATCTGGTCCAGATGTACCAATATTTAAAAGGTTTCAACAATATTGGGGCAACCTAAATACCGAAAAATTTGAACCTGGAACTATAAATGAGTTTATACAAAAAAATGTGAGTGATGTGCGTTCTGATATAATTAATTTTGTAATTGATTATTTACAAATTAAACAACCCAGGGAAGATTATAGAGAGTTGTTGGAATTGACGATTATTTTTCTTGGGGGAGTGCCCCCTCGAGGAATTTCTTTAAGAGTACCCGGAGCCATCCATCATGCCAGATGGATGGCAAAAGCTATATACTGTTTTAAAATATTTTTATTCCGAAGTCAATTTCGTTTAACACAGAGAGAAGAAATGTCTATTGCCAGTGTGTGTGTCTTCATTATTCGACTATACATAAAAGCCTGGTTTGTTGCACCTATGGCTTCGAGAGCACCATATACCAAGATCTAAATTTTTTAAAAGATTTAATAAGATACCAGTCTATTGATAAAAAGTATATCTGAAGTC
>NC_042495.1:72794470-72799934 GCF_005508785.2 Acyrthosiphon pisum | reverse complement strand
AAAAGCAAACATTCCTAATATCGAAAATATTTATTAATAATTATGATTCGTATAAGCCTGTAACGTGGTTAGCTTACCCGGACTGTGTAAATCTATATGGAAAGTCTATGCTATCCGCTTTACCTTATAAACATTTTGAATGGCTTGACGATTTATTATCTATAGATATAACACAAATTGAAGATGATGCTGAATATGGTTATATTTTAGAATTAGATGTTATTTACCCCAAACAATAACATGAAAATCATAACGATTTTCCATTTTTACCTGAAAATAAACGTCCACCAAATTCTAAAGTAAAAAAACTATTAACAACATTATAATCGAAATTGAATTATGTAGTTTATTATAGAAATTTAAAACAGGCCATTGCCAATGGATTAAAAGTAAAAAAAGTTCATAGGATTCTTCGTTTTTCACAATCGAAATGGATGGCACCATATATTGAGTTATGTACAAATATGAGGGTTAAGTCACTAAATGAGTTTGAGCGTCAATTGTGGAAGTTATTAGTTAATAGTGTGTTTGGAAAATGTAAGAAAACGGATGTTAATGACACCATTTTGTAACGAGAAAAAAGCCCATCGTTTAATGTATAAAACGACATTTAAAGATAGAACTATAGGTATACTCAAAACAATTAATGGCAATTCACATGAATAAAGAAAAAATTAAGTTTGATAAACCTATTTATGTTGGATTTGCAATATTAGATATTTCAAAAACGATAATGACGTATCATTTCCATTAGGTATGATATAATGAAAAACATAATATATGGAAATAAAATAAATACTGTCCATTCAGATACTGATTCATTAGTTTATGAAATTAGAACTTTTAACTTTTTCGATGAATAAAGCATAAATTATTATCTTATTTTATTTTGATACCTCAAACTATCCTAAAAATCACTATTATTATAGTGATCTTAGAAAAAATCAACCGGGGAAATTTAAAGACGAAATTAAATCTGAAATATTATAAGAATTCATTGCTTTACGTCATAAACTTTATGCATATAAAAGAAATAACAAAGGAGTAAAAAAAGCTAAGGACGTAAAAAGTATGTAATTGATAAACACATAAAATTCAACGAATATTTAGAAATATTAAATGCTTATACCAATAATTTATCTGACCAAAAAATATGTAAAACTATGAATTTTATACAGCCAAAAAACAATTTTGCTTATTTTAAATTCTGAAAAGAAAATTGCTCTTAGTGCTAATGATGATAAAATAATTATTATGCATCATGGTGTTAATACTATTGCATATGGACAATATCTTTTAAAAAATAGTACATGACTTTTATTTTTAATTGAATAAAATTGAATAATATGTAAAAAAAAATTTAAAAATTAATAGTTAACTACTAAGTAAATTAAATATAGATGAAATAAAAAAAAAAACACAAATAATATAAAATAACATTTATTAATCATTTATTTATCATCATTTCAAAATGTATATTTAACTAACAATTTAGTTAATTAACAATTAACTATACGGCATATTATTAAGCTCTATAACATTAAATTTTTTTTTCAGAATGCACAAACCTAAGCTTTACGTTAAACCTAATATTCGATCGAAACCTAAAATACCAAATCTGCTGGAAATCGATATTGAAAACCTCAGGGAACTGTATTTTGATTTAGATAGATGTTGCTGTAATTTAAAACGTGATAAGTGCAAAGTAAAGTTGAATAAAGATTGGAAAATTGTTAGAGGCTTAGTGGTCAAACGCCTATCAGATTAAATACAATTATGATGTAGGTATATACAACATTTAGTATACAGTTATTAAAAATAAAATTAATTGAATCAATTGTAATGATAAGATGGTTTATAAAATCTGAACAATAGGTATTGATTGATACATTTCGTTTTATTACAAAATTCACTTATTAGCTATTTTAAAGTGTCGTTTACATTTACCCACGAATTATGACTATTGTCAAAACCTAGCCATTTAACATATAATTTGTTTTTATGTTTTTTGATAACACGTTCAATGAGAAAGGTATCAGGAAAAAATGTTTTTTTTTTAATTCTTGTACATAAAAATTTCCTAATATTAAATTATTTAAACTGTCTTTTAGTTGATACATTATTGGATCTGTATTTAAGAAAACTTCTGTTGTCCAATTTGGTGTATAACCTTTACTAAAATTATGTTTATACTTTGATATTCTTACTTTATCATTAATTTTAAATTTAAATTTTATGATGTATTAATTTGAATTATATTTCTTTTTATTGTAATCGGCTTGGTCCGAGCTTCATGTGGTGTACATTTTATTGTTGAATGTTTTGTGTTATTATAATTATATACTAATTTTGAAATTGAGTTGTACCATTTCCATGAACCTGTTGATGTAAAATGTTTGTAAATTTTATTTTTTATTGTTTTTATAACGCGTTCGACCATCCCAGCCTTTATACTACTATATGTTGAATAATGTCTAATATTATATTTTTTCATAACACTTTGAAATTCACTGTTATAAAACTCTGTACCATTATCTGTTTGTAATAATTTTGGTTGATTTTTTTTCAGTATTTTTATTATTCCTTTTGTACATTCTTTTGCTGTTTTATTTTTCAGTGCTTCAAACCAAATATATTTCGTATATGTATCAATAACAATTAAACTTAACTTAAAACCATTATTTTTTCTAGCATGTCTGCATATCAATTAAATCAGCTTGCCAAAGATCATCTTTAAATCGAGTTATCACACTACGTCTAGGAAATATTTTTCTGGCTGGTTGATGTAACTCGTTAGCTATACTTTCTAAAGTTGTCATTATACTATAATATTTCTCTCACGTAGTCCCTCTAAAATAGATACAATTTCATTATTAACACTAGTATTACCAACACTTTGCGATGATGTCAAAAGATTTAATCTAGTTACTAGCTCATTCGGATCGTCATAATAAACTAATTGGGTTTGAGGTAATACCTCTTTATATAAACCAGAGCCTTTATGAGTCTGTGGTGTTTAAGTAAAACTAATCATCGATTCAACTGCAGGATCTGTGGACTAGAACTACTTGCTGATGAACGAAAATCAAATGGTTCATTTTCTATGGTTATATTATCATGAATATTACTACGTTTAGGGTTCGAACTAGATAAATGATTTATAAGTGGTGCTAAGTTAATACGAGTTTTAGAATTATTAATTTTAGCTATTTCTTCATTAAACTGTTTTTCTTCATATTTCATTCGATCATAGAGAGGTTTTACAACGGTCATCCATTTACGGAACTTTGAGGTTTTAGGTTTCCCATCTCTTTTTAAATGAACACCAGAAGTTTTCAAAATGTTGTAAACATTTTCCATATCTTCTATTGTCGTATTTTTTAGCTCCTTCTCACATAATAAAGACCATAATCCTTCTGTCCATTTATAGTAACTATTAAGGAAATGTAAGTTACCATGATTAACAGTGACGGTGTGTTTTCCAATCTTATATGAATCACTGGATTTATCATAATGAATACCATAGGATTTATCATAACGTTTTGGAGTATAACCTTTATTAAAAAAATTTTCAAATGACGTATTTAATTCATCGTCATCACCTTCATCACTATAGTGTATAAGGTTTCTGTTTTTTTTAGTTTAGTCGGTTGTGAGTTACATGATGCATTTTTTTCTGTTTGTGTACACAGTGGTTCAATTATTGGTTTAAATGCTTTACAGAATTTATAACACCACGTTTCATTTCCATTATTTTCCGTTTAATATTTGTTTTTGATGCTATTATATTTTCTAACAAAACTTTTTCTTTCTTCATAATAAATAATAAATTCAATATAACTGATTCGTATGACAGGTCTGTCAGCCTGGCCCCCCAAAGTCAAAAGTTCGGGGTCAAACCTAACTAAAAAATTAGGAACCAATTGGTAACAATTTGTAACCAAAAAATCAGAATTTCGTCGTAGCGAAAACAATATCCCGTATCTCCAAAATGTAAATTTTTCAGGAGACACAAAAAACTAATTATAATATCAAATTTCGGGAATAAATTAACCTCATATTTAATAATGCTATCAAAATTATGTTAAAAAATAAATAATTTTTCATAAAACCAACAATTAAAATAACTAGTTATTATAATTAGGACTTACGAGGGATTGTCTTTACTATTCTGACAATATAGTGGAGATACGTGTTGTTTGATCAAAGTTCCATAGTAATAATTATTATATTCATAAAATTTAGGTATATTATATCAATATAATATAAAAAATACTAAGTATCACATTAAGATTCACTTTATTTTAAAATAGTAATAGTAGGTATGTTAAAAATAAAATAAAAAATGTATCTAGTTATTTTCAACAATTAAATAAAAACAATTCTTATATCACTGTAGTAAGTTCAATGTTGAACATTAAAATGTAAAACAAATTAATTTTAACATAAAAACAAAGATTATATGTATATTTAACAATTAAACAATATACAAACAGTTCTTAGATCACTTTAAGTTCAGCCTTGAATGAAATATCATTAAAATATTATTCAGTTAAACACCTAATTCTATTTAATTAAAACAAAACTAATATCACCATAACATTTTAAAATGTAAAACTAAAAAATTGTTCCTGTTAGTTATAATAAAAACATAATAAAATCCAATATTATAATATTTTTTTTAGTCTTGATATATAAAAATAGTAACAGTATGTAAAAAAAATAAAAATGAAAAACAATTAAACAATAAAAAACAGTTGTTAAATCACTTTAAATTCAACCTTGCATACTATATTAATATTTTATTTGGTCATAGAATGAATGACAATCATTAGGAAGTACTGTTTTGAATTGTTGTAAATGACCCCATTTGGTTTTAGGTATTTTTAAACTCATCAGTAGTATATATGTACCAATGCTGGCGCAGTGTCCCACACACCAATAAAAGTTCAGGAAAAACCCAATGTACAAAAAAGTTCAGAAAATTGAAATGCAATAATAATTAAAATATTTTTTGCAAAATTCCCCCAAAATATTTTTTTCAAAATCGAAATGCAATAATAATTAAAATATTTTTTCACAAATCTAATTGCAATAATAATTAAAATATTTTTTTGCAAAATCCCCCAAAATATTTTTTCTCAAAACTTATGTCATTAATAATTAAAATATTTTTTTACAAATTAAAACGTAATAATAATTAAAATATTTTTTCGCAAAACTTATGAAATTAATTAATTAAAATATTTTTCACAAAACACTTATGTTATAAAGACACATTCCTAGTACATGGAATCAAGTCGAAAATACAAATGCTAACAGGGAGGGCGAATCATCTGTGTTTCTAATAAAACATAATTCCATGTCTCAATTGAAAACAGGATATGGATGGTCTTTGAAAAATGGTATGCCAAATTGAGACAAATTACCCATTACATTAAAATGACCACCACCTTTAAATTTA
>NC_042495.1:72793891-72794420 GCF_005508785.2 Acyrthosiphon pisum | reverse complement strand
GGAAGTTGGGAGGCGACTTCTGATGTAATAAGGTCGTAACCTGGGGTTTTATGACGCGCAGATTTATTGATTGTAAATTCGACTTCACTGGGTCTAATATGTTTTGGCAGAAGGGTCATAGGTAGTGGACTGGATAGGAAGTGGTCGACTTCAACTATTTTATTACGGGGTATGATGTCAATATGTGGCTGGAACGTTGTGTGTAGGTGATGACGAAAAGCATTAGCTTTTTCCGAGTCACTGATAAGCCATGTGCCGTCAGGGTTTCTCAGGGGGGGTACTGGTGGTTGAGAGCGGAGAATTTTTCTGGTGTTTTGCCAAAGAGAATTGTCGGTGGTGGAAAGGGATGCGAGATGGTTTGTTAAGTTGTCGGATTTGATTTTAGCTAGGATTCTTTTGAGTTTATTGGTGAGGTGATTAAATAGTCGTTTGTCAGAGGGATATTTAGTTCTTTGCCAAACAGCGCGTGCTTTTCTTTTTTCCGATATTAGAGTTTTGACAAAATGTGGAAGATTAGAGGTGGGTTTAT
>NC_042495.1:72792523-72793791 GCF_005508785.2 Acyrthosiphon pisum | reverse complement strand
CCTTTATGAGATGTAAATAGAGGTATATAATAATATATACAAATTTTACATTTTTTTTTACAAACAGGACTTAAACTTTTTCTGGTAATAATAATATTTTGCAATAATTAATACATAATATATTTAAATACTATTTTAGTAAATTACTAAAAGTAACTACTGCTAGTATTTAAGATTATAGAATAATAGTCTACATTATTCAAGAATGTATGACCCAAGTCATATTAATGGTTGTGTTAAATTTTAATTCAATGATAAATCGTTAGGTACCTAATAAGTCGTATGAAAAATGATTCAAAGCAAAAACGGTGTGTCATCCTACATTACTAAGTGACTACACATTTTTATGATAATGTTGCTATTAAAGAAATTGAATTTACTATTAGTAATACACTAATACAATAGGTTAAATTAACTTTGTCCGAAAATATTGCATTTTAAAATGTATTTGTGTGTACTGTGTATAAAATATAATTATATACTTTCAAGTTCCCACGAATAATAATTTCAAATTATAACAAAATAACTAAAATTGTTATTATTTGTTTAAATATCAAGTTAAGTCTGAATTTGAACTTAAAATATCAGGTAAAAAGAACTGTGTTCATGTATTTATTGGTTACAGCATACTTACTATATTTATGAGAAACCTTTTTTAAATTTTCAATCCTTAAAAATTGAAATTTTTTTACATCTTTAACCATATTATAATGGTTAATAATTTTTTGAACTTTCATGAATTTTATCAAAATTTAAACTTAATATTAAAATTGAGCCCATGTATCTTTAATATTGTTGAACTTATATTAGGTACAACAATTTAAGATGACATTTATATCATAATAGTTTAAATAGTTTTTAAAAAAATGCTTAAAAAGAGTATACATTTTATTTTATGATGTATGGAGAATGGTCATATAAATATTTGATCATAATTTAAAGTAACTACGATTAATTGTTTGAGTTACGTAAAAAAACTACATACATTTTTTCGAAAACTTGTTTTGAGTAAAAATTCCTTTTTTTCTTAAATTTTATTTTTTTCCAGTTGTTTTTAATAACTACTGAGAATTTTCGATTTTGACTTCTTAACACTCCAAACTAGATTTGATTTGCGACTAAGAATCACTTTTCAAAGTTGAAAATCAACGCATTATTTCACTACTTATTTCTCGTGTACACAAACATTTTTTTTTTTTCATGGTATAATTATTATAATCATTAATTTTTTTAATCGAATACAAAATATAGAATAATATTGATTAGAA
>NC_042495.1:72790363-72792473 GCF_005508785.2 Acyrthosiphon pisum | reverse complement strand
TATAACGAAATTGCTGGTAATCATTTAAAGAGCGACCAGGCCCGCTGGCTGGCTAGCGGGAGAGCAGCCACCGCCGACGATATATTATAGCGACGCTAATTGGATTATATTGAATATAATTCCGCTAAATCGTCTAAAGGGCTGTGTAATTCGACGTTCGAAACACTCTTTGTCGCGTTTTAACTGTAGTGTCCTATGTGTGTGTGTGTGTGTGTGTATTATTTAGGCACTGAGTTTTTATTTTTAGAATAATGACTAATGACTTTAGGTACAGCAGGATCGCAAACGATATTATAAATTAGAATATGTTATTAATTTATGATAGGAAAAAACAAAAGAGGACCCCCATATTATAATACGCGAAGTACGAAAAAAAAAACACCTACCACGCCTAACTCAAGATGACGTCCTATTACCGTATCCAATTTCAGACCCAGAAAATTAATTAACTGTGTAAAGTGATGAATTAAATTGTAAATATTTTGAAATATATAATAAAAACAAAAAGTGTCATGTTGACACAGTGTTAACACTATATTATATTCAAACACAAAATATAAATTAATAACATTTTTATATGGTTTTATTTATAAAAGTTAAGACTGTATACGCTCGAATAATAATAAATTGTGACTATTTTACATCCATACACCATTATAATGCACTACACAATAATTGTGTTATCGAGACCCTGGGGCTGAGCTAATTTGAACATATTATATTGTAGTATGGGTGTTCATGTGTTTTTCTCTCGTCGAAATGAATAGGGTAGTTTTATTTTTCATCAATAATAGGCGTAAATCGATTTTCAATTCGATCGTTTCCACGCTGTCTATAACGGTAGAAGGTAAAGCTCGAGTACATTTTTGACCACCTTTTTGGTAATACGATCGCTCTAATAAATTAATGTTACGTCATATCAAAAGGATACTTATTTAATGACCCTTTATAACGGCGTCGACATTTTAACAACGATTATAATATTGAAAAATATGAAATATATTATTATAGGTACCAAATATCGTAGTCCGTAGAGTTTGACACTGTAGTATGACTCAGTTACATATTTAGGAATTTGTTATGGGGAGGGTCCAGATCATTTTCAGAAAACAGAGCCGTGGGGGGCAAAGCCTCCCACACCACCCAATTACTCTTTATTAAATAAATATACCATATTTATAAGACGATTTAAAATTTTCGAGTTTTTAATTGGTATTAAATAATAATATGTATACAAAACAAATTTAAAAAGCAGGTAAGTGGATGTCGCTCTACTGTACAGTAGGTTACAAATGGGTCAATGTATGATGGATTGTATTACACTTGAATTCAATGATATAATATCATTGTAAAAGGAAAACGATTCTTAGCGGAGATGGTTTGTCAGTCTGGATATTTTATATTGTTATTATTTATTATAGCCCGTAAGTTGAATTAATATTGAAATATATTTGTTGTTTATATTCTCTATTTTGTTTATTGTCTATGACGATAAACAAAGCGTTAGAAATTAAAATCCCATATTTTAGAGGATTTTTGTAATTTGTCGGTGGTTTTTCCTGTGGCATTAAATAACTATTGAGAAAATCAAAAAATGACCTGCTTAAAGTACCATCTTAATCCAATTTGCTAAAAGATAAGATAGGTACTATATATTGAAATCAAAGCACTCCTTCTGGTAGAAATTTTGTATACAGGAAAAAAAAAATAAACACCATTGTAAAACCACTAGCTTCATCGCTCCGCTCAGAATCTAATATAGTTATATGTTCTAACTTTTATAAAAATATTTCTTAAAATACATTACTTCATTCAGTGTTGATGTTAGATAACTTTTCAACCTTTTTAAGGTTGAAAAAGATCCCTCTGGAGTGGCTGTAGATACTGGCAATGAAAAAAACTACAAAATATTTGAATTAAAAAATGAACTTGATATTTTTCAACAATTTTCAGTATCAAACTGATAACAAAAAAAAAATCACTATATTAATTGAAAATGTTGATAACTGAAGCTTCTAAAATGTTGTACAAAAATTTGTTTTTCTTAATCATTTAAAAACACAACATTTAACACGAGTCAATGGGGGGGGGGGGGGCGCGTATGGAAACA
>NC_042495.1:72787196-72790257 GCF_005508785.2 Acyrthosiphon pisum | reverse complement strand
CCCCCGTAAATATGCCACTGGTATGACCTAACGTCGTAACCTATATCTACTATTAAAATAATTTTTATATTAATCATCCCGAAAATTCGTAGGTACAAAATAATAATACCCAGGCATAAACTCATATAACAAAACATGTGAGTTGCAAGTATATAAAATATCAATAGTTCGTAACATTTTATCGCTTCAGAAATAAATACACTGAAACCGTTCTAATAAAATATAGTACCTACAACAAATCCGCTGAAACAATAAGAAAAATCATCTACTCTAACGATTTATGAACCTTTTGTACATAAAATATCATGTAACACGAATTGTATTATATTATTATATTACAGTCCAAACATCAGATTTCAACACGAAATGAGTATATATATAAAAAAAAACAATAGTGGAAGTCGCCCTGCACTACAGTATAATAATATTTTTTTGAATGTTGATTATAATAGATATACTTCTATAGCCGTTGAGTAGGTCACTGCAGTAAAGTATGACGTGTTAAATTTGAATTCAATTTGATAGGTCACTGCGGATACGGTGAAAAATATTCTGAGCTGATACGGTCTGTCAGCCTATATTTTTAAGCATTTTTACCCCTAACCTTGGAGTAGGTCACTGCAGTAATGAATGACGTATTGAATTTTAATTCAATGAAAAGTCACTGGATACGGCGATAAACTATTAAGATGGAGGCGGTCTGTCAGCCTATGTATATTTATGTTTGCTACCTATAAGTAAACTGGTAAGTTGAGAACTGATTCTAGCTAAAACCAATTCGCATATTATATTATAATATATAATAATAATATTATAACAGCAATTCATATTATAATATCACTATTGTAGCTGTTATTAACTTCTCCGTATACCAGATATGAACTCAGCTCAGTTGGTATACGTGTCCGCTCTTAATATTATTATTTGTATTATTGTATTATAATTTAATTATGCTGAAATAAAATAAATACATAAAATAAATAAACTACTTATTATAAGTCAATACACCGACGTACCATCGTATAGACCGGATGTGATGAAGAGCCTATAGGGTTCGCCATATATCAAAATATTTTTAAAATGTTATTGTGTGTAGTAAATAATAATAATTTATAGTAGGTAATGGTGAAAAGTTTCATTTCCCCGCGAATAATACTTTGAAAATCATACCAGATTATTTTATCATACGCTAATTGAAATATTTGGCTAACATTTAAAATATTTATGATTATTATTTTTCGAATAACATCAAATTAACAAAATCAATTTTATTAAAAATTGATATTGTGTATAATAATATAATAAATCCGTATTCCGTAATTTCATTTAAGTTTTTCTTCATCATTAAGAACATAACGTGGAATTTTTTACTATTGACTCATCCCTTAAGTATCAGCCATGGATCTAATTCAGTATCAGAAATCATTCTCGAAGTCGAAGATTCAAATGTTTTTTTTTTATTTTTTCTACTTTGCACACATAATTGCAGTACAACCAATAAATAATAATACGTTCATCACTCTTTAAAAATCTAAAAAATGCATACCTGTTTCGAAACCTAATACAGTAATATGATAGGTAGACAATATGTTTATATACACAAAGCTTCATAACATTACAATATACCAATGTTTTTATGTGTCAGACTTATAGTGTAGTATTACATTACCACATATGGTTGACAGCTTACCAAAACGTGTTTAGACATTGTGTATTTATAATTTAAGAAAAAATGTATGTTTGAACTACATAATTCGGGTAAATATTATTATTTTCGAAGAGGATTTTGATCCAAAATTAAAACGAAGTTCTACAAAAATATTGGATGAACATATCATTATAAAGTATAATTTACCCATAATAATATAATACATTAATAAATAGTATACGACTGACGCGATTTCGATAATATACAATTTTAATATGTTAAATTAAAAACAATAATATTAATCAAAGATCACTACGACGCTATATTATAGTGTTTGATGCAACACTATCGCAATGGCATTAACTGCAGGGATTTGCTTTGGTTAATTTGTTATACATGTGCTAGGGGCTTAACTATAGGATCCTTTATTTTAGTATACTGACGCTGTGAGTAAGTATAAATAACAATAATTTGTTTAGACTTTTGCAGCAACCTTCCTACAGCAACTCTACCTGTCTTTATTTAATTTAAATTCTTTTACCATTTAACCTTGTGTGATAAACCTTATATACATGGGTATGTATATCACATTCTCGTAGAATACATACCTACGTATATGCGCAATTTAATTGGATGTCGTTGGTAACCATGCAACTTTGATAACGTGTAAACCCACACACAAAATATTATATAATATTATAACCACCACGTAGGTTACGCGGAAAGGGTGGTATACAAATCCAATAAGTGTCATTTCCGTTCAAATTTTATACACGTATTGATTTTAACCTATTATAATGATAGCGGTAAATTCTATATTAATACTTTTTTTTAAAAATTATCGCAGCTCATCTTTTTTTAAATTTAAATTCGATTTTATATGCGAGTATATAATAAAATATATACATAAAAAAATATATATTTTATACCCATGTATACCCATGTATATTATTCAAAACAGTAATTATATATGACCCTCTCGTTGGTCGCTTTTTACACTATATTTACGAATGTGAAAAGACATTCAAATGGTGTGTAATGCGTACATAACGCGAAAATATAACAAAATATCGATAACACATAGGTATTATATTAAATAGAGTTATAACGCGCTTGATGATAATATCGGCGTTCGTGTATGTTTGGTATTGGGGGAGGGGTAGGATACGGGGACAAATAATAATTATTTGACCAGAAATGAAAATAGCCAGCCAGTCAGATAGTGTCAATATTACTGGTTATTTTAATGGGCTATTAAGTTGACTTTTCCATTAAAAAAATAATATAATAATTATAGTAAATCGGTAACAATATTATGGTATGAAATTGTTTTCGACGAGCATTAGTAATTACATACCTATTTAAATGATAGGTATTGGTGGTTTTTAATAAAAAAACAATTTTCAGATCCGA
>NC_042495.1:72784706-72786938 GCF_005508785.2 Acyrthosiphon pisum | reverse complement strand
TTTGTGCATTCCTTCTATACTCTAGTGTCTCAAGCATCGGAAGAAAATAAATTGTTGTAAAACCACTAAAATAAATACATTCTTCGATTCGCGGAAAATCTAAAACATTAAGAAATACTGTGAATAACTATCAACTATACTAAAAATAATTCTTCAGTTCTGTTGTTTTAGTAGTTTAGTACCAACCTATGTTTAAAGTATATTTTTCACTGAACCTATATAATATACTTCATTGTTAATTACGCGTGTTTAATGTTTGGGGCATACGTTAAGCAAAAATAATATTATTACAGCATTTTGTTGAGGTGGAAGTAAAAATATTTTAGAGATGTCGTTTGGTTTTTATATCACTTATCGTTATGAATATTTTTTTATAACTTATGCGGGTTATGAGTCAGTAAAATCACTAAAAAATGCTCGTTTATTATTAGGTTGCGTTATTGAATTAAAAAATTACAAGTAGTTATTAGTGTTATTGCATTAGTCACGTACCTAAATGATTAATAACAATAAGACTAAATTATACAGACTACAGAAGATGTTGATGGTTCACAATACTATTATGACAAAATATGTGTATCATGGAGGTACCTATGTGCAGGACATCTGGCAGACATCAAATGTATAACGTATAAAAGTGTTAAAGCCTACCAGGTCAAAAGAAGTCTTATAACTAAGCATAACGAAAACCGGAAAATATATGTCAGTATCAAATTCGATTAAGATAATTATTAATTTCTTCTTGGAATTATTTTTTATGAGTAAATCATAACTTTATCGAACGACTAAATTATATTTTACAATTGGTTTTACCACAGGCCCTCGTTAAAACACTGTATTGGGGTCTGTTAATAAAATTGTAATTTACTTCATTCTATTGTGGGTAGTGGTTACCTACCTACTGGTTGATACCTACTTTGAGACGAATGACTTTTAAGACTATATTTACTAGGTCGATTCGTGGCAGGCACATCGTGCAAAGGTATTATAGATTCAAAGAAGTCGATATCTTAGAAATTTAGCAATCATTTCAATAATATTAAATTTCACTCCATGATTACCTATAATTATTTGTATTTACGTCTAGAATAAGTTTAGACTTTATACCTATATTAATCGAAATGGTTTTTGAGCTCGTGGAGTGTGGTTAGTTATAGCAATCAGAATTATAGTGTCTAACCATTATGAATCACTGAAATGTTATAACTTGTAAGTATTTTTTAAAGCTCCACTTAAAAATGTATTATCTAAAATGTGTCTCATCAGAATAATACATTATTTCTAGAAAGAGAATGCAAAAATATAAAAAAATGCACGTACCCGAGTATTTAAATTTCTCATTGATTAGGATATAATTAAAAAGAGGTATGCTGAAATATTTTTTTTAAAAAGAAGGAGTATTTTGTCCCCTCGAATCCCGCAAACATGCACGCACTGCTTATTTCTTCAAACTAAAAAATATATATTTTGTAAAATGTATTGTTATGTATGTGTATTGTGATACATATAATATTATGTAGTTTTAAACATTGTTATACAAAAATTATTATTATTATTATTATTACATTATTATCAATAAACCATAATTATATACAAATAGCTACTTAACGCTATAATGTTCCGACATACATTGTCATTCGTCAATCATTTATACTCAAACGAACAAATTCGTGTGGACGAATTGTTTAAAATCATTTTTTATTTTGAGTGGATCTATTACAAAAATAAAATATTCAACGTGGAAAACGTCTAATTTTAAAGAAAAAAAATTCAGCCAATCAATCCTGATATATATAATAATATTTTTCTCACACACAGAACTCTATATGATTACACCTTACTGTATTAATTTTTAAACTGTTTTCGATCACTAAGATATCGGAACACCTTTACAGTTCAACACCACATACATATTACAGAGGGTAGGGGTTCCGATGACGAAAGGTTGTGGCTTCGTGGATTATAAGAATAAAAATATAATGCTGACTAGGACTCATCGGTCAAAATGAACCTGTCAAAAAGTTGTGCTGATTGAGCGTTTGTAACGAGTGATACAACAACGACAACGTTAGAAATGCAAAGGCAATGATTTACGTCGTTGTGCAGTAAAAATGTCGAATAATAAAGATGCAAACACTCTATTCAAGATATTCAAATAAAATCCGATACCCAAATGATAAATATATATTTATTATTATCATGTGTACCTACATTATACGTTTTCAGTATTTT
>NC_042495.1:72782908-72784656 GCF_005508785.2 Acyrthosiphon pisum | reverse complement strand
AAAATAAATTATGAAATATATTTTTTTATTTATGTGATGGGCGGGGGAGAGGGAGATAAATATGTAACCTCGTGAAAAAAATACTATCAGAACCAACACTAAAAAGGTAAACTATTACTTATACTCGATTATAGTAAAAATATGCTTTTTTCTATTTTTTTAGAGTATAATAATATTAAGTTAATATTTATTTTAGTAATAAATTTATTATTTTATTATTACATCGTTAAGTTAGTAATTAAAAACATGGGATATAATTATATTCTTTATAATTAGTATCAAACTATAATCGGATTATTTTTATTTGTAAACTTTTAACAAAAATTAAATGTTTATAATCCAACATTAAGTTACTTAATATTATATAATATAGTTATAGTAGTACACTATAGTTTTACTACACAATATAAAAAACTAGCAGAGTAATTGAAATATTTTTAATTTAATGCTTATAATATGTAATTTTGGAATACTAATAATTTAATTTCTTACATCTTCCGAGGGGGTTATCTACATATATTTGTAGGTACATCTTACCTAACCTAACCCAATCAATAAAAAATAATACAAAATATAAGAATATAAAAATTTAATTCATAAAATTAATAAAAAAAAAAGGTGGGTAAGTGGATGTCGCTCTGCTGTACAGTAGATTACAAGTGGGGCACTGTATAACGGATGGTATTAATTTTGAATTCAATGATATAGTATCATTGTATAAGAAAAACGATTCAGAGCGGAGACGGTATGTCAGTCTAGGTATAAGACATAATATTATATAGGTAGTCTATGGTATTAAAAAAAAAATTTACCTATAATTAATTCCAAATTAATCATATCACAATATCTATTAGGTACTTATAACGCGTTATACATCAAAAACAAACCATGATACTATCATAGATATATATAATAGTATACCTACTTTAGAAGTTTCAAGTATACCCACGAATAATATTATACAATCACAATAAAATAACTAAAATAGTTATTCTAGGTTTTTTAATATGTAATTTCGTCCAAATTTGAACTTAAAATGAGTATAAAAATAAACTATGTTAATGTATTTTTAGATTTTTTGCTAACAGAATTAACTATATACGTGGAATCTTGTTTTAAATTTTCAATCCTTAGATATAAAAGTTGAACATTTTATAAATTTTTAACTACAAAATAATTATTCAATTTTAAATTTGATACATTTTGTCAAAATTTGAATTTCAAATGCTTATAAAAAAAATTGTGCATTTATATTTTTAATATATTTGAACTGCTATTGTAACAATATATCAGGAGCCTTTTATTAAATTTTTATACTTTTTGGCCCAACAGATAAAACTTTATTGATATTTAGAGAGAAATAAAACTAAAAAAATTTAATTAAAATCAATACATTCATCGTTCCACTCAGAATCTAAAATTAAAAATCCATAGTCACAATTTTTTTTTATAAGCATCTGAAGTTCAAATATTGACAATATACGTAAAACTGACGAAAATTTGCAAATTATTTTGAGTTAGAAATTAATGAAAAATTTTCTTTTTAAATCTATGATTTGAAAATGTAATACAAGATTTCTTAAAAGTTTTTCTACCTTTTTCAAAAAAAAAAATGTCTACAAGCAAGTCAAATTAAATTTTTATGAGTGTTTGAAATTCATATTTTTACAACATTTGATATTCACTCGATTTATCATGTAGCGATTTCCTTATTTTGTTGTAATTCAAAAACAAATAACTGCAGATAC